>NC_132878.1:86797020-87117854 GCF_030463535.1 Salminus brasiliensis
ACTGTAAGAACACACACCTGGAGGGTTGTGGGGAGCCACCTCAGTACCCCAGTGTGGGTTAGGTGCCTTGCTCGTGGCACCCTTAGCTGTGAATGCTGCTACTCCTTCACTTCCACTATCCCCACTTCCTGCCAGTCCAGGGGATCGAACCTGCGGCCTTCTGCTTCCAGGCCTGCTTCCCTAACCTTTGGGCAAAGACTGTTCTCTGAAGGAGAACTGCAGGAGAATTTGGCATTAGTATTGGCTGATACTGAAGGTTTCAGTTTCTGGTATCAGAGAAGAAAAGGTAGCATCATGCTATTTCCGTAGACCAGGGATGAGGAACCGAGAGCAGAACCATTTACTGGTTCCTCTGCTCGAACTCACCTACTCTCCTTAATAAAGCCTTCCTGAGCCCCCCCACCCACCCCACCCACCGGCCTATAGAAATGAATATTTATTTGTATAAACAGTTGAAGGTTGTTCGGTGGTGTTCAGTTGTCATGCATATTTTGCATATCTTCCCTCTTGAGGTCATGTGGTGTGTTGGCTTGGTTGGCCTGGTTGGCCCTAAACGGTTTCTGTTTGTGCCCTGTGGCTTCTTCACGAGCTTGTTCACACACTCTGCCCGGTGACGCTCCTCTCTCATGCTTCCCTTCTCCACCGGCCGCAAATTTACGACAGGATCTGTGTTAAGGAGGTGGAATGGAGAATGACCAGAGAGAGAAAGTGGGCGAGCGAGTGAGCGAGGGTGGGAGGGGGATTGAGGGATGGAAAAAAAAAAAAAGAGAGGGAGTTGCGCAATGATGTCATTGAGTCTTAGTTTTGTAGGCGCTGCTCTCAACCGGCCTCACATTATAAATCCCTCTCTCCCTGTCTAATTTCTCTCGCTCTTTCGCTCTCTCTCTTTCTCTGTCTATTCATTCTCTGTCATTACCCGTACAGCCCAGTTCCGGCAGAGGGCAAATTTTGGGTTTGGTGCAGACGTGAGCCTTGAGACTTGCGTCATGCTGGGCTGTTCCAGGATCTCAGGATCATGTCTCAAACAGCATGCAGACATGCTCTTAAACACCAGTATAATCCCAAGTGCTTGATTAAGTCTAAGTTGGGCCTAGATGAATCTGTAGGAGTTTGTTTACCTCTAGGGATTGTGCTGTTCTTTCCTCTATGTGGATTAGGCAGCAAAGGCTGGTAGTTTGAACAGTTGCTACGTTGGTGCAACATATTAAATATATATATTAAGTGCTTGCTTATGACTAACTTAGTAAGTAGAAAAGGTTCACACACAACAGTGATGTTGCTACAACACCATTTGTAGTAGCGTAACATACACGATGCAAGTTGGGCAGGGGCTGCAGATCGGGTACGATGCAGGACTTTTAAAGTCAAAGCAGATTGTCATTTGGGCCGCAGATCCAAAACAAAAGAAACTTGTTTTGAGGTGACCTTAAGTTCTGAGGTGACCTGTCTGGGAAGATGGATTTAGCATAATCTGTACAGACTGTAGAGATAGTTGGGGATGAGTAGCACAGCACATATTGGAGGCTACCCCACATATGAGGCAGATGTTGGCTTCTTATACAAATTTAAGATAGGATAATCCTTTATTAGTCCCACAGTGGGGAAATTCTCAGTGTTACAGCAGAAAGGGATAGCAAGACACTCAGTTACAAAAACTTAGATAAATAATTGACACTATATACACAATATAAATAAGAATTAAAAAAGCAATAGCAATATTATTTATGGGGGGGGGCGTATTGCACATAGTCATTTTACATTGAGTAGTGTAGTTTAAGTGTGTGTGCATGTAGTCCGCTGTGAGCAGTGCTGGTTGTGGAATTATTTACGAATTACTTAAGGTGGAACCTAAATTTAAAAATAGAAACTGCCTAAATATTGCCTGAAGAGCGGTACGTTTCCTGCTCGTTTTCATTGGCTATGGACTGGACCAGTATAGACTACTAGATTTGCGTTCAGTGTCGGGTCAAAAAAAATCTAATGGGTCTGAAACGAGATCAGGAGTCAACAATCTGAGTCTGCACACCTCACACACTACTCTATTCTCTCTCCACCTGCCAACTCTGACTGACGGGAAATCTGCAGACTAGAGCCAGCCAGGGTAGTGTAATTTGGGTAGTGTAACCCCTGGCTTAACATGAGTGTCGTTACACTCTGAACCTTCAATGTTACAATTATGGAGTTACAAAAAAATGCAAATTTAAGGAAAATATTTTGGGGAGAAAATGGGGAAATTATGGAAAAAAGTAGACACATGCTTTCTTTAGTGTGCAGTCTGTTTTCCTCCAAAAATAGACATAATATGGACTAATTTAGACATAAAATTATACTTAAAATGTAACTTAAAATGCATGGCCCAGTCTGATCTAGTGGAATGTTATCGGGGCTGATCCATGGCTGATTTTAATAGATCAGGTGTCGGCTATTTCAGTCTTATTGAGTTCAGGTCCTTTGTTTTTACTGCTGTGCTCTAGCAGAGCGCCAGAAGAGAACTGTGTTTAGTTCAGTGGAGCTATTTTACAGTAGATCATGAACATAGCATAACATCTGTGGTTCTAAGGCTTTGACTGTTTGTGCGCATCCAGAAGATCCTCTATTGCTCATGCTTTCAAACCAATCCAGGTTTCTACTTTTTTTACTTTTGAATTCTGTCTGTTTAGAAATGAAACTATTGCAGGAACACTCAGTATGTTTGATCAACGGGTGTTCAGCACACCTTTCTTCGGTTTCAGTTCAGTCAGCTTACTGCTTTCATAATACAGTAAAGTGATTATCAATAACCAATTGAAAAAAATGTAGTTCCCTTTTAGCAACATTGAGCAAACGCCAGATGAACGAACCCGTCCTGCGACATGATCATCATCTCTGACAGAATCACCTCTATACTCATCTTTACTTCTTTACTGTTTCTTTTTCTTCTGTTGTTTCTCAGGAGACAGTAGTCTGAGTAGTCTGTCTCCACTCTCTGTAATTGATCCAAAAATCCAATTTGGCCAAAAAAAATCTATATTCACACTGCTAACAACCCAAACCATGATTCAGTTGGATCCGGACCAAGACCACCTCTTTTGGTCTGAGCACCTACCTTGTTTGGTCTGGCCCTTACTTCTTAGTTTGGGCTGCCTGGCGATGCCGCATCGGTGGCAGTTTAAAAAAAGAAGCCGTGGCTGGCTGTGCATGTATCAGAAGACGTGTATTAAGTCATTGCGCTCCTAGTGTGAGGAGCATTGCTACTAGCTAGGGGGAGCTACGAACAGGTGGATTAATTGGCAGTATTCAATATGTTCACACAGCAAACTAACCAAACCATGGTTCAGTTTCTACTGACAGACCACCTCTTTTGACCCGACCAAACTTTAAGGCACGTTTCACCTGTACTGGTTCGGACAAAAGTTCTGGATAAAAGCAGGTAGGTGTGAAACTGAAGCGCACTAAAAACACAGCTCTGAAACAAGAGGAATATTAGCATGAACTCTTTGGAATGAAAATATGCATTTCTTTTTTGCAACAGCCAAGTGTGTGGCGTTCATTAGACCTTGTGTGAGACGATGCGCAGGCCAGCTGTTGCAGACACTGCGTTTGCAGAGCATCTCTTTATACGTCTGTGGATGGAACAAGAGCTGTAAATATTTGGACTGAGAGTGTTCTATTAGTCAGTTGTGTTTAATACACACCTCCTACGCTACTGTGTGTTGGTGCTAATTGAGTCCTGTGTGTGTGTGTGTGTGTGTGTGTGTGTGTGTGCGTGCAGTGACTAAGCCTGCCATTATTCTTGGAAACTGAACGACAAAATTGCAATGACATACTGAGTCTCAGTAGGAGGATTGATTAAAGAGGGAGACGGGAAAACAGCTTGTCCTCTCTCTCTCTCTCTCTCTCTCTCTCTCTCTCTCTCTCTCTCTCTCTCTCTCTGTCTCTCTCTCTCTCTCTCTCTCTCTGTCTCTCTCTCTCTCTCCACCTACCTTCCCTTTTGCTCTATCCACTTTATCTCGCTTTCGCTAATGTTCTCATTCTTGACAGGCCTGAAACATCTTGCTGTGCAGTGAGCGTTATACGTTGAGAGGCACACACACACATATATATGCCAGGCTAGTTCAGGCCAGAGTTAACCAACAGCATGAAGTCTTGGATTTGAAGTGGATTTCTTCAAGGCAGAAAAGAGCCGGTTCACTTCTAAAGGGTTTGTGCCCGTTAAATGGAGGGTCACTGTCACGCATAAACCTTGTACTTCAAAATACCAATTTTAGGAGAAGCTTTCAATGAAAGTCAGTGTCAGAAGATTTTATTCCAAGCCTTTTTGGAGCATTTCTGTTGGTCCATTCATCATGACATTCAGACATAATGGAAAGAACAACTATTAAGTTTTAAATTATGTCAAAAAGTGGAAAATGGCAAAAAGACTCATTGATTGTGATGGAGGCCCCATCTCAATTTACAGCACTCACCGCATAAAGGGTTTGCTGCTTCAGTGGTCTGTTAGGTTCTATGTATCCACAGGTCAGAGCAGTTTTGGTGGCACGATGGGGGGTCTACGCAATGCTAGACAGGTGTTTTTAATGTTATGGCTGATCGTTGTATATTCAGCCCAGTAATGAATTGGTGCTAGTTTCCTGTACCCAAATTTAGGCTAAGTTTGAAACTACAGTGTCATGCGATGGTTTTGGGAATCCCTGATTAACATGTGTTACTGTAAATAGATGATAAATTACATGAGTAGGAGATGAACTGATCTCCAAAAGGTATAGGCCTTCATTCACTCGTTTAAGGCTGAGACTTGTTTATATTCTTTGTTGGGAAAGACCGGGTGATGCTAATTTCGAAGCTTTATAAAAATTATTTTAGACTCCTCAAATCTTGTCCCAACAGTCAGCAGCCATGGGCTCCTCTAAGCAGCCAGCTAGCACTCTGAAAATGAAAATAATCCATATGTTGATGTGCATAAAGCAGAAGAAGACTATAAGAAGATGATCTGTGTTTTCAGGTAGACGTTTCCTCAGTTTGAATGTAATCAACATGTGCAGTTGACAAGAGCATTATAGGTCAAGTTGAGGTCTGGAGGGCCAAGAAAACTTTCAGAGAGAGCTGCTTAAAGCTAAATTGCTAGACAGACAAATTAAAAACTCAGGAAAACTTTCAGGAAAATTAGGGGAGGCTGGAGTGGTGGTGCACTGTTCTACTGTGCAGCAACACCTGCACCAATATGACCTTAATCATTAGAGGAAAGCCCTTTCTGCAAGGATCCCTCAAACAACCATTACAAGCTGTGATACTTGCAACATGTTTGTCTCGAGCGTTGGGATGCCATTCTTGGTATTGGGGTGATAATACTCAATATAATAATTCCTATAAACTTCTAACCGTTATAAGCAGTAGGGATGCAACAGTCTGCTTCATGGAGCTTAAACCATGAGCCTTGTCTGAGTTCTTTGAACATCAGACTGCTGTTTGTGTTTGATTAATCTGCAAGGAAAATGAAGTAGATGCTGCTGATATAACAGGAAACAGATAAAAAATCGTTTGGGACTAAATTACTGGTCATCACATAGAGGAGGAGGTCATGACCTGGTGATGTTTATAGTCATGGCTGCATGACCCTGCTGCAATTAGCATTGACCTAAAGCTACTGTGAAGCATTTCATGTAACTTCTCTTGGGTTTCCTAATAAAAAATGGGAAGATTAGGAGTGTGGTAGTCATACACACGTTTTCATGCTGTGAGAAACAGGCCTTAGGGCCTGGACCTGTGGGCAGTGCTGTATGTAGGTCACGATCTCAGCAGCCTAGTAACATTTGATCTTAGGTCAGCGCCGTGGAATTATCTGATCTCAATTCTGTAATTGTGGTCAACACTGGTAATGTCTGATCTTGGGTCAGCACTGTTGATTTGAATTTTCGTTTCTCTAAGTACTGTAGAAAAGTCAGATCTGAGGTTAGCACTGAAAACGTATGATCTCAGGTCAGCACTATGGTAAATTCTGATCTTTGTTGACTGTGAAAATGTCTGATCTAAGATTAAGTATTGTAGAAATGTGTAATCTCAGATCAGCTTGATGGGGAATATTTCATTTTTTTACACTTCTATTGACCTGTCTGATCTCAGTACTGTGGAAATGTCTGATCTCAATACTGTGGAAATGTCTGATCTTGGTTCACCACTATCTTACTGTATGTTCTGATTTAGGTGAGTTATGTGGAAATAGCTGATCTTAGCTTAGCAGTGTGGAAATATATGATCTCATAAGTACTGAATTATTGGGCCTCATAAGTACCGTCAGTGTCTGATCTTGGATCAGCATTGTGGAAACGACTGTCTGATTCTGTGCCAGTCTCATGATGTAATTTACTTCAGTGTGCTAAAGACATAAATGGGTCTGTCTGAATAGCGGCGGTTTTGCTCGGTTTGGTTAAACACTGTGCTTTCTTCTTTATTAGGGGACAAATGCAATAACTCCACAGTGAGAACCGAAGGCCGAGAGAGAAGCAGAGAGAGAGAGAGTTATTGTTTTGTTTTATGATGCAGAGAAATATGTGCGGGTTTTATTGCAGTGGTTAAGCATGTGGCCCGCATGCTTACACACTCACACACACACACACACATAGCTGTGTTAGTGTGTAAATTTGATTTGGATCCCATAGGCGGATTCATTCTCTTTTAGGCGTGGTACACAACCAGATGGACAGAGCCGCCATGTCTCCCTCGCCACTGCAGATGCTCTCCATAGACAAATGCATACATGCACTCGCACTCTCTCTCTCTCTCTCTCTCTCTCTCTCTCTCTCTCTCTCTCTCTCGCGCATTCACACACACATTCTCACCCTCCCTGTCAGTCTGTCTGGCAGGAATCCCCTGGAGTGTAAGTGATTTCATATGGATCCCTTTAGCAGTAGGAGAATGTAAGCTGTGTCGTAGACTGTCATATTTCTCCATGTCTCTCATTGTGTTTCGGTTCACACATGTTCTACCACCCTTTAAAACACTCACCTCTCCCCTCACACTCTCACTCTCCATTAGCTCGCTCTCTTCTGAGATGGCATGACATGATGGATGGCATACTCTGTGTGTTTTCCACGCTGCTTAAAATCTGCCTGCTCTTGTGTAAAAAAACAAACCTGGTTTATGGCATTTGAAGTAGAGCTGCATGATATTAAAATAAAATCTGTTAAATACATTTTATTTTATTGTCTATCTATCTATCTAAATTTATATATATATATTTATAAATTAATATATATATATAAATCATTAATTTATAAAAAACATATATATGAATAATATATATCTATAAATAATATATACATTTATAATTAATATAATTTTATATAATATAATTATTTTTCTTTCTTTTAAAAACATATTTAATATTGTATTAATTTTTTTATAATATAATTAATATATATATATATATATATATATAATAAATGTATCATTTATATATGTATATATTATAAATTAAATGTATATTTATTATTTTCTGTTTGGGCTTGCAAAAAATACATGCATTTATTGAAAGCAGAGAGATACGGAACCAGCATTGAACATGAAAGAAGCATGTGGACATGTGGACTCCAGCCTGCTTCACCTGCCAGAGTTCCATAGTGCAGTTAGCAGTATTCCAAGCCCAGAGTGGGAATGATGGAGGTAAGCCGTTCCTCCTTTTACAAGTCAGTAAAACATCACATTGATTTAGAAGCTGCTATTTGGAGGTGAAATGCTGCACAGTGTTGCTGTAATAAGAGCATGCTCGTGGTGACATGCATGTAGGATGGTTTATACATCCTGTCTTATCAGAGCATATCATGATGACCTCTCTTGGACTATTGACGTGCATGACGACGGGCGACCGGGGCCCATCCTGCTGCAGTGACCGCTGCTGCGTGCTATTGTGGTTGTGATTGACGGATGTCAGTGTGAATGACGTGAGTGCTCCCTGATCTGTGATCAGGGTCGTTTCCTCCTGGAGTGTCCGACTGCGGCACTGATCGTTGGCTTTGGCCTGACCTCAGACTGATGCTGCTGGTGTGAATTATGATGTAGTTGATGTGTGTGTGTGTGTGTGTGTGTGTGTGTGTGTGTGTGTGTGTGTGTGTGTGTGTGTGCGTGCTTGTGCATGCATGTCGTTCTCTCTCTGTGTGGGGATCTGTTTCCTGTATGGTGAGAGATTTTTCCTGGCATTTGGATTGATTACAGCGCAGATCGTTGCGTCTGACCTGACCTCTGAGAGGCTGGATTAATGCTATAGCAGGAAATCAGTGGCAAGCTGCAGCACGACACAGACACTGCTGCATCCGAAGCAGGCAGCGTTTACTGTGTGTGTGTGTGTGTGTGTGTGTGTGTGTGTGTGTGTGTGTGTGTGTGTGTGTGTTACTGCCTTTACTGCAGTAAAAGTGTTGAGTAACATGAGTGCATTCCTTAAGTACAGAGTCACAGAGGCGTCCATTGGAACCATGTGTTCTGCTGACCGTTTCCTGTGTGTGTGTGTGTGTGTGTGTGTGTGTGTGTGTGTGTGTGTGTGTGTTTTAGTTCTGGGAGGTATTGGTACAGTTCAGGATCACATTTCCCAAATATAGCCTGTTATAGCCTTACATCTTATCATCAAATCTGTGTTTGTGTTTAATTAAGACTAGGTCGAGAGCTAGGTTTAGGGTTTGGGTTGAGATCAAGGTTAGGACTTGTTATAGAACCAAGTTGAGGGTTGGGTTTTGGGTTTAGGTTAAAGTGAGGGTTGGGTTTTGGGTTAAGGTTGGATTTTGGATTTAGGTTAAGGTGAGGGTTAGGTTTTGGGATTAGGTTAAGGTTGGGTTTTGGATTTGGGTTAAGGTGAGGGTTAGGTTTTGGGTTAAGGTGAGGGTTAGGTTTTGGATTAAGGTGAGGATTAGGTTTTGGGTTTAGGTTAAGGTCAGGGTTGGGTTTTGGGTTTAGGTTAAGGTCAGGGTTGGGTTTTGGGTTAAGGTTGGATTTTGGATTTAGGTTAAGGTGAGGGTTAGGTTTTGGGATTAGGTTAAGGTTGGGTTTTGGATTTGGGTTAAGGTGAGGGTTAGGTTTTGGGTTAAGGTGAGGGTTAGGTTTTGGATTAAGGTGAGGATTAGGTTTTGGGATTAGGTTAAGGTTGGGTTTTGGATTTGGGTTAAGGTGAGGGTTAGGTTTTGGGTTAAGGTGAGGGTTAGGTTTTGGATTAAGGTGAGGATTAGGTTTTGGGATTAGGTTAAGGTCAGGGTAAATTAATGTGATTTAATACTGATGGCGTTGGCAGTTGTTGTAGCTCGTACCCGGGTGTAGATTAGATGACAGGCTTTGGATCTAGGGCAGTTTCATTTCACCTCCATATTTTTTGCTCTGGTTTTAGCTCTGATACAGATTAATCTTGGTCTCGTCTGTCCCCAAGAACTCTGCACTCTGTTTTTCAGAACTCTGCAGGCTCAAGTGACCTGTAATCCAGTTGTCCTGTTTTTGTAGCTGACAAGTGGTCTGCGTCTTGCAGCGTAGCCTCTGCTTTTCTGAACAGTGGGTCTGATCTGTCAGACAGGTGAAAAAGGTTTTTTCTTCGTTATGGTAAAAATTCTTCTATCGTCAGCAGTGGTTTTCGTTGGCCTACCAGTCCCTTTATTAGTAATAGTCCAGAATGTTGACTTTGCAGAGCCTAAGTTGTGGCTGATGTCTCTTACAGTTGCTTGTTGTTTCTCAGGCTTGTAATGGTTATCTTGACTCTCATTGGCACCACTCATTGGTCTCTACTGTTCTGAAAGGTCAAAAATAGTATGAAGAAAAATCTTCTGTGGGGACGTTTGTCTAGGTTTGACTGTTATTGAAAGCCCTTCACGCTCTGTATTGACTTGACTGGAGTGAATGGAAAGGCCACATCATCAGGAAAGGGGTGCTACAGGTATAGCGTACATTTGCAGTCTTAGGGTCTGTTTCACTTCCAGATGCTGTGGAGTTTCCCCACCTCTGGAACAGAAAGTGTGTGTGTGCGTGTGTGTTGTCAGAGAGATGTGCCCACGGTCGAGGGCCTTTAATTGGTTCTTTGTTCACCTAGCAGCCGTTGCCATGGTATCTCTGCGGCGTTACCGCTAGAACTGTCTCCTTCACACACACTGGTGGTATAATCAGGTTTGCATGAAGTTTGTAAACACACACACACACACACACACACACACACACACACACACACACACATATAAAGACTCACACACAGATCTATATATATGCATATATACATAGCCACATGCATAAGGGAGCACTATACAGTCAGGAAGCATCAGGATTAAAAAAGTGCTTTTGATGAAGTGCAGTTGAGTTCAGTAATAAACACACCTCCGTGTGTGTGTGTGTGTGTGTGTGTGTGTGTGTGTGTGTGTGTGTGTGTGTGTGTGCATGCAGAGACGTGTGCAGAAGGCTGATCTCCTGATCACTTCTCTTTGATAGAGATGTTGCGCTGCATGCTGATATTTTATTCATGATGGCTCCAAATGCTGCAGGCCAGAGCCCTGTGCAGGAGAACACTCAGAATAACTGATTCTAAGTCTCTCTCCCTCTCCACTCGCACTTACACACACATCCACACACACACACACTCTCACACTTACTTGTGAATGCAGTAGAGAGAGAGGGAGGGGAACAGCACAAAAAGAGACAAAAAGATTTGACTGAAGGAAAAAGAGAGAGGGGGAAAAAGAAGCCACTGCCAGAGGACCGGCTGAATCTTCAGCGCACTCTCAGGCCATTCTGATCATTTCTTCACACATTCGGAGATTTTTGATGGTTTAAAGCAGCGGTAGGGAACCCAGGGACGGAGTCCAGCACCGTGTGCTGATGTTCCTGCTCCAGCACACTTTCTGAACTTGGCAGTTAAGAGGTGAGTTGAATCAGGTGTGCTTGAGCAGGAAAAATGAATTCGGCCCTCCAGGACTGGAGTTTCCCACCCCCGGTTCAAATGTTACTGTGGGTAGTTAAGTCCGCAGAAGATTAGCTGATCTCTACTTTACAACCTTCTTTTAATTTATTTATATATTTATTTATTTTTGTGGGATAAGTGTACAGTTTTTGTTTTGTACAGAATGGTAAAAAAGGGACATTGAGCCGCATGCAAGAGATTTGAGCTTTCAGATAACCTTTACCACCATTTCAGACCTTAATTAGCTTGTTAAGGCTGTGGCTTGTTCACAGGTATCACTAAGAAAGGCCAGATGATGCTAATTTTAAAGCTCTGTTCATAATGAAAGAAATGGCTGTTAACAGGGACAGCAGGGCTGTGTCCCATTTGCACACTACTACTAAGGTAGAGCTGGGCAATATGACGATATTTTATCGTATTGTGATAAATGTTGTTATCGTGATAATAAGCTTTTCTAAGTATATGGAGGAGACTGTTAGTGCTCAATAAACACTGGTCAGCTGCAGGTTTCATTACTAACAGTGTAACTAGACTGGTTTCATTAGATGAAGTGCAGCAGATGAATATGAATATGAAGATGAAGATGAATATATATATATATAACTATATGCTACATAGTTCATACGCACAAGCAGTTAAGTATTAGAAATGTAGTTGAGGTCATGAAGAGCAAGAAACATTTCAGAGATTTGCACAAAGTATTGCTAGAAAGTAAAATACCTTCAGGAGATATTAGCAGACTCTGGAGGAAGAGTCAACATGAAGAAACTTTTACTGCATCCTCAACACCAAATTCAGCTTCAGAAGTTTTCAAAGAAATGTATGTGGACTGATGAAGTTAATGTTTCTGGACTCAATAAGCAAAGGTATGTTCGGATAAAAAAGGGTGCAGAACTTTACACCTCTCCAACTGAAAAGCAATGAGTTCAATGAAAGTGAATAAGCGTAAGAGAACTTCAGAGAAAGTTCTTCATGTCGTATGATGTTCTGTCTAACTGCATTTGGAATTGTTTGTTAAAGGGGTCTCTGGTCATATCAGTCGTTATTCATATTTGTTGTGTTATTGCTCTGATGTTCACAGGAGGCATGTGTGAGTAGCAGGTGTCAGCAGTGGGATCTCAAGCTCCAAAGGACCAGAGACCCCTTCACTACACAGTGACGTCTGCCTACAGGTAGGAGTGTGTTTGGGTGTGTGTTTTGTGCTTGTGAAGATAAAATAGCTTGAGCCTTTGATGTAAGATTGCTTCTACAGTAGTCAATAGATATATACAGTAGATGGACAAAAGTAGTGGGACACCTGCTCATTCATTGATCCTTTCGAAATCAAAGGTTTATAAAAGAGAGTTTATCCTGCTTTTGTTGGAGTGTTGTTCTCTGCTGGCTTTCTACAAGATTTTGGAGCATTGCTGTGAGGATTTGATTGCATTCAGCAACAGGAGTGTTAGTGAGGTCAGGATGTTGGATAATCGCCACCCCACTTCATCACCAACTCCTCAACTCATTCCAGACATATGGGAGGAAGCACCATCCATCATTTCAGAGAACCCGGTTCCCCTGCTCCACGTCTCAATTTACTCATCATCATGTGAATTTGCAGTCTACCACAAAGACGCTCACTTTCACTCAGAGACTGACTGACTGTCTGTCTCTATCTCTGTTGAATTGGGGTTCTAGGCAGGTGGTAATTTACAAACACCTATGTTTAAAATCGGCTCAATATTGGCGCACTAATATGAGTTATTAATACTGGTTTCGTCTGGATTAATGCCAACTGAGCAGACTATTCCAGCATTCGTTTACTGTAGGCCCTGCTAGTCCATCTTATAATCCATTCCGGGTGTAGGTCTAAACAGAAAGTAAATTATGAGTGTATTTAAGAACATATTAATAAATTTGTCAGAGTTTGAATAAGCTGCTGGTGTGCCGCCGTGCAGGCAGAGCGCTGTGGCAGTCTCTGCTCTAAATAGACAGTAATGCGTATCGATCTGAGCGACACCACGAAATGGAAGAATGATTGTAAATTGAAGTATTTAATTCCGCTGGCTGTTAGTGCCAGGCCATGCATTGGTAATCAATTAGTGTTCTTTTTCTGCTTTTGGCAGCAGATTTTCTATTAGAGCCTTCACGCTTTCCATCCCTCACGCTGTGCGCGTCTGTGTGTGTGGCAGCATAGCGAGGTCATGTGTTTGACCCTGTAACACGAGACGGAAACATGTTTTAAAGGTTGTGTCATGCGAAGCAAAATGTAAAGTTTCATTGGACGATGTCCAAATGTTTGAATGCATTCATTAAAGGGGTGTCCACAGATACATTAAATTGCATCCATAGCAAACAGCTTGTCTAGTCTACAGTTTGTCTATGCCCTGTAAAAACGTGCCCTATTGGAACCATGCCTGATGCCAGACATTTTCCAGACCATGCTGACACTTCCATGCCCTCTCCAGTACGGTAGTGGAGGTGATGATCCCCTGGGGCAACCACGCCAGTAGCAGGATAAGACTTTTTTTTTCAATATGATTGATTTAAGATGAAAGGCGTCCCAATATTTTTGTCATCTATATAGAGTGTATATATATATATATATATATATATGTGTGTGTGTGTGTGTGTGTGTGTGAATATATACACTGAGAGAGAAATTTCTCCTCCTTCTCCTGTTCAAATCTAAAGGCCTTCAGTGCTTAGTGTTCTGAATGTTTGTTTGAGTGCATCTAACAAAAAAGGCAGCATCATTTAATGTAACATCCAAAAAGCTCCACTTCCACATACTGATGCAGTTTGCTTTGCACAACTTGGGCATGCACAAAGCGCAGCATAATGTGGTGGCAGAAGGAAGTTAAAGGAAACATAGACATCTCTCTAAATAGATTTCCAAAGGTCTGTTAGGGTTAAAAGCGTTTGTGCTGTAATGAGTCACCATTGACTAGAAGAAGAGGAAGTGAAAAACCATGATGGGAACTCTGTATTCAGTGAGTTTGATTTTTCTCTCGAATTCTGGATAAAAGAATGAATTCTGTCTGGCCTTCCAGTAATTTTTAATCAGTGAAGACTAATTATACTCTCGCAATTATCCAAGTATCTTGTTGGATTTCTTTGCGTCTATTTTCTCAAAGTGTTATTTTTTTTCCTGCAGATGCATCTTGCCCACTTCCCCTTCTGCTCTAACTTGACAAAGGCGGGTTAGCCTTGAGGGTTTCCTGCTAGCGGTGTGCGTCTATTTCAAGCTGTGACACATGCACGCACGCACACGCACACACACACACACGCACGCACACATACACATAAGGTTAGTTTCTGACCCAGTGACATCATCAGCACTGTTTCAAAATGGCCTCAGGTCGGTGTGGCCCTGCCCTGGTCAGAAGCTGATAGTGTGAAGTATTGACCTAGAACCAGTCTTTAAAGTTGTTGCAATTAAAGCGGCCCTGTTTGAGATCGTTGCTGTGTGTTGCTAACAGGAGCTAATAGGAACATTCCCTCACAACCCCTGTTTAAAGCCTGTGCTTTTCTCTGGATATAAAGAGGATGAAATGGCAGAAGAAGCCACCATTAAAAACAGTGGCCCTTCACTCTAAAGCTAACCAGCCTAGCATGTACAAAATACTGCCTGAACCTGCAGTACAATGGCAGGGGGCTTTTTTTTTTTTTTTTTTTTTTTTTTTTTTTTTTTTTTTGCAGAATTGCTTTAATTCATCCACATTGAAAGGCTTTCGAGCACCAACTGCTCTTTTCAGGTCCTGCCAGAGAATATCAGTGGGGTTCAGACGTTTCACTAGATCACACCGAAATCCTCATTTTTCATGCAGACATGGATTTACTCTTTTTGTGCTTTGATTGGTGTCTTGCTGCGCTCAGTAGCACTTCATGCTTAGTCATGAATTGATGATTTCTGCCCAGCCCTGAAGCTGCAAAGTGTCCACACACCATCACTTTCACCTCCATCGTGTTTGACATGTTTCTTATTGAGGAATGGGGCAGTGGCGGTTCAGCAGTTAGAGCACCAGGCTACAGGATTGTGGGTTCGATAGCCGGGCTTGCCTAGGGCCAAAGTTGTGCCCTTGAGCAAGGCTCCTCACCCTCTCTGCTCCCCGGGTGCCACAGCAATGGCTGTGTGTGTTCACTGCACAGATGGGTTAAAGACGGAGGTCAAATTCCATCTGTGTCCAACACAAATGGAGAATATGGTTGTCTCGTCTTATGATTTGTTAACTTCCAATCTTCTAAAGGACATTATTTCAAAAGTCTTGTGGATCTTAAACATTTCACCAGTCTCTTTATGGCTTTACAGAGATCTGAGCCTCTCTTGAGCAAGCTAGAGGGGACAGTGGCAAGGGGAAACTCCCTCAGAACGAAAGGAAGAAACTCAAAAGAGGAACCCATCCTCCTTTGGTCAACACCAGATAACAACAAACAGCAGAGACGAGAATAACTGCAGGAAAATAGTGAGAAAGAGAACTGGCTCCATAAATGATGAGAATGCCAGTGAGTGTAGAACACATGTTCACATGCAGGTTAGACAGTCATATGCAGAGCAGTACAGTGAGACACGAATGAAACAATGGGAGGATCCAGAGCGGGACAGCTGTGGGGAGCAGGTTATTGGAGAGCCAGGTTGGGTAACCCTGGGCAGAACAGTAGGAACAAAGCATCTCGATAAATGGTAAAGAAAACAGAATAGGAAGGGAAATCAAAGGGGTTAGGAGGATTATGGTAAAACATCAGGTTTACACAATGGGAGAGCCCGTTCCAGGGGGTAGACAGGCACCAGCATCCAACCACGACAGCATCTGTCTGGCCAATTGCTTTGTTTTTGAGGAAATTTGGACAGGCTGGCCACTTCACTGGAGTCCCAAAGCCTCAGCATTTAACTCTGTCCAGAGAGAAAAGGTCTGTTCAAGTACTGTTTAGTTGTGTCTAGTTGAACTAGCTCTAATTAGCAACTGCATTTTGGCTTATTGAGTAACTGGGCAGTTCCTTTTTCACACAGTTCCACTTTGGATGAATGAATGAGACATATTTTTATTTATTTTATTTCTTTTCTGATGGTGTAAATCTAATTGGGACAAAGTCTGCACTTTGTCTGGTTTGCGAAGTTAAGTCTCACTTTGGCCAGTTCATTGCACTCAGAGCGTGTGAATTACACGGAGCGTAATTACTGCTGATCACCCTGGCTGGAAGTGGTACCCTGCTGTGGGAGGCAGCCTGGCTACCGGCTTATCGTTCAACATTGGTGTGTGTGTGTGTCTGCATAGTTTATTATGCATGACCATGTCTGGGTTGTGTGTTAATTATGGAACTAAGTCTGGCAGCCCCATCCTACCTAACCAGCTGAATATTCTCTTTGAGGTTATCACTCTAATCCACACACACACACACACACACACACACACACACACACACACACACACACTAACCTCTACATACTTAAACACATGCCTAAGCGCACAATTAGTTATTATCTAAAGAGATCTGAGTATTGATCTGAGTTTCTGGAATGGACTGTGAATGCAGTATGTAACCTTTTTATGTATATTTAAAAATTGCAACCCAGTTTGATACTGACACACACACACACACACACACACACTACGAAGCATGCAAATCATAGGTTTAGCAGGAAACGGCTGTATTCATTTGCTTGAAAAAATGTTTTTTTAATCTGAACTGTGAAAGGAAGGTCAGAACTAGTGCCTGAAAGTTTTAGAAATTCATGGCATGGTTTGTTCTGCATGTTCAGTTTTGACATCACAGTGCAGTACAGCTGCTTACTATATAAACTTACTATATAAATAAAAGGGTGTACAGTCTGAACAGTGTGTTTTTGTGAATCATTATTCCATGGTTTCTGTTGGTGTTTTGATAAATCCTGCAGAGATGTTCACAAATGCAAGTCCACACTTCATGCAAGTCAGAATCTTGAGCTTCTAGGGTGAAAGTCCAAGTTGATTCTCCAGTGTCTAGGGGGAGAGTCCGAGTTGAGTCTTGAGTTTCTGGGGAAGACCCAGAGTTGAGTCTTGAGTCAGTGGTGGAAGAGTTCTGATTCTATTGAATTTCTTGGGAAGAGTTTTGAGTTTCTGGGATGAGAGACCAAGCTGAGTCTTGATTCTCTGGGTGGTGAATGCTGAGTCAAGTCTTGAGTTTCTGGGGAAGACCCTCAGTTGAGTTTTGAGTCACTGGAGGAAGAGTTTTGAGTTTCTGGGGTGAGACTTGAGTCTTGTGTTTTGAGAGGGAAAAGTCAGTCTTGAGTCTTGAGTCAGTGGTGGAAGTTCTGATTCTATTCTTGAGCTCCTGGGGAAGAGTTTTGAGTTTCTGGGATGAGACCAAGTTGAGTCTTGATTCTCTGGGTGGTGAATGTTGAGTCAAGTCTTGAGTTCCTGTGGAAGAGTCCTGGTTGAGTCTTGAGTCAATGAGGTACAAGTTGTGAGCTGGTTTTAGAGTTTCTGGGGAAGAGTCCAAGCTGAGTCTCTTTGACTCATGACTACAATTGCCAAGAAAACTATGATAAATTCACAGTACCTATAATACCATACACCGAAAACCTGAACTCTATATAGGCCGTGCATAGTGGTAGGAAAACTCTCAGGAACTGTGATTCATGTATGGTTGAAAATGAAGGGTTTAAACTATTCACTTCATTAAGGTCTGTGGTTTGTATTTATTTAGATTTGTTGTTTTGTTTTTTCTCAGACATTTTGCATGCCTTAAGTCTTGAGTCAGAGTTCATTTGCGAGTCATTCAAGCGCCCAGTTCCATGTCGTTCGAGTCTAAGTTGAGTCTTGAATCACCTAACATGCCACTCGAGTCTGCGTCTTTAAAACTCTATAATGACCAAGTGAATTGTACATGGCCACAGCATACTGCCTTGACTTTGAGCACATTGTCTTAGTTTGTCTTCTCACTGGTCGATTGTTCATAACTCATGTCATCTAAATCTGCCCAGCTGGCAGCTTCCTTCGAAAGGCATTCTTCTCATCAGTTTCTTAACCGAACAGCCATTGTTTATATGTCTGCAGTACCCCAGGATTTACCGCCCAGGTGACATCATTAGCCAGGGTGGTTTGCCCATGAAGAAAATGATGGGTTTTGTCCCACATACTGAAACAATGCTTTGTACTCTCATCAGTCTGCCTTGTGAACACCTTACAGAGGCTTCTTTTTGAATCGTATTACTTCGGATGACAAAAGGTGAGTATCTGCGAATGCTATGGCTACTGAATATCAAATATGTGAATGCCTTACCCTCAAGTCTGCAGGGAATTGTGGTACCATGCTGCAGTTGATCCTATTGTTAATAGGATCAGCATTTTCAACACAAAACTCGCTATACTTTTTCTGTCTTGTGGTGTTTTTCTCAACACTGGTTCATTGTAATTCAGTATCTTGAGAACGTTCTTGTAGTTTTCCAAGTGGTATAACATGATCTACCACATGGCTTTTGTTTCATCATACACCACATTTATAACCATCTTAATCTTAATCTGTGTGGTCATTTGTTTAGCTTTGTCTGGTGGGTGATTGGGAAAACAGTATTAGCAGTGTTTACAGTGTTGTAAACAGTATGATCAAGCCTCATTCTTTTCTAATTCTTCTCATTCTGATGGTCATTGTTAACTGAAATCTGCACCCAGTTGGAGAAGGTATTGTTTTGGTGGGAAAGTAGATAGAAATGTACATCAGTCTGAAAACCAATTATTAGTGTGTGATTTGCATGTTCAAGAGTAGATACAACAATTGAAATGAGGACCTGCACACCAGACCTCACATAAGTTAAGAAAATATTCAAAGAGGGAAAAAATGAATTTCAAAAATGCAGTGTTAAATAACTAATTAAATAAGTTTAATGGATCAGATTTAACATATTCTACAAATATTTTCTAATAATTATCCTCTATTGGGACATAATTTCTAATAAATTTTCAATTCAGGGTCAGTCTGAAAAATTGATGTGATGTTTACATACCACAAAATATAATTTTATCTTAACTGATGAGCATGTATGAAGAATGTTAGGGTTGAATTTGCTGTTTATTTCAAACCCTAATAGAATGTAGCATGTCTATCGTTTTGTGTAAATTAGACATGCTAATCCATTTCAAAACACTTTTTCTGTTGTGGCACACCACAGGGCGTAAATAAACATATTCTGAACACTGAACCAACACTGCTTAAAAAAGCAGCCAATGTATTTGACTAGATATCTGATATAGCATCACCTCACATTGAAACACAAGCAGATTAGTATAATTTTCTAATGTTTTGTTAAGACCAACAAACAAAAAGTAAACAATATGGAATTTATCCATTAATGTGATGAATCAGGCTTTCATGCAGAATAACAGAAGTACATTATAATGGTCTAAGTAATCTTAAACCATGTCATGTCAAGCTATGGGTTTTTAGGGCATTTATAATATATTGCGAGTTGTATCGCAGTTACAGCTACGATCAGTGTTTTTTATATATATTCTTCAACCAGGTTTAATCAGAGTTCAACCTTTCTAGTGTTGCTGACTGGTCATAATATGCCTATTTCACAACTGAAATGTGCCTACCTGAAGTTACAGAATTAAACACAGCATGTTTTCTTTGTTATATACTTTCCAGCTGGACAAAAAAAAACAATACAGTGAATATTATATTATATTTAAAAAGGGGTCTGATAGCAATGTGCTACTGCTAACAGAAATGGAGCATCACATCTACAGCCTCGTTAGATCAAATTCTTGTTCTGCAGATCTGATCAAAGTAATGCAGCATGCCAACTGTGTAGCTGTTTTTTCACTTACAAATCCCTGAATGCACACAAGCGGAATTAATCATTGCAGTAGTCAGTACACATATCAGTCTCACGGAGGGATTAGGACCATGGCCCAGCAGTTTCCTGTAGCATTCCAGGGTTATTCCTGGGTTAGCCTGCATATGTAAGAGGGGTCATGACCTGAAATATGCTTAAATGTGCTGCTGCCATGTGCTAACTCAAGTCTGTGACCTTGCTTTTACTTGATTGTGATCCTTTAGGAAACAGTTCAGTGCATAGTGATTCACTTTGACTTCATTGTTTTACTATAATTCTAAATTAGTTTTAGGAATGTGTGACTGGTGGGACTGTTTACACTGGCTTATATATATATATATATATATATATATATATATATATATATATATATATATAATGTTTTTGACTTTTGGA
The DNA here is from genome assembly GCF_030463535.1 of Salminus brasiliensis. Classification (NCBI taxonomy): domain Eukaryota; kingdom Metazoa; phylum Chordata; class Actinopteri; order Characiformes; family Bryconidae; genus Salminus; species Salminus brasiliensis. Next base: position 86,817,102 of record NC_132878.1, read on the forward strand.
CAAGGTCTGTGTCTCTCCCCCCCAAAAGTCTTTAGAATGTAAAGATTTAACTTAGTACAAAGGTAATGCAGATGGAGGTCTTCATACTTGTACTCTCGCCCCCACAGACGACTGGAAAATGAGTTTAAGGTATTAGGGGTGCGAGTTGAGAGATTCGACAGCTGTGAGATGTGACTGTGGGATGATATGATCATTTGTTGGTTGTTGGTCGTTTCAGATACTTCTAATCTTATACTGCCAGAGTATCTAAATATTTTTCCTTATCCTAAACTGACCTCTCGAAGTTTTGCCATGGCCCTAGCTTTACTAGTTTGCAAAATAATACAAATTATATATATATATATATATATATATATATATATATATATATATATATATATATATATATATATATATATAGCATTTCTCATACAGAGTTAAGTATAATATTTACATTTACATTTATGGCATTTAGCTGACGCTCTTATCCAGAACGACTTGCAAGGTTAATTGTATTACAGAGGTGGGCCAGTGTAGTGTTAGGAGTCTTGCCCAAGGACTCTTTTTGGTGTAGCGCTGCATAGTCACCCAGACCGGGAATCGAACCCCAGTCTCCCACATGTTGAGGTAGCTCACTGGCAGGTAGATGTGTTATCTGTTGCGCTACACCAACCACCATCTAATATACACCAACCACCATCTAATATACACCAACCACCATCTAATATACACCAACCACATCTAATATAGATGTCGATATGAGTGATTTCATAGAGTAGTTTTGTAAGATACTTTATATAGTTGTATATATGATTTAGTATCTGCACAGCTTTTTCACCATCTATAGGCATCAACAATTAGGCTGTTTAGCAAAAGGACACACACTGGAAGGAGGGAGCAAGTGAACAAATAGAAGGGCAGAGCAGGTCATTGCGCACTTGCTACAATAAAGCGTATAATGATGTGCGCGCGCACACACACACACACACACACAAATCCACTATGTGCTACTTGGCGTGCCTTTGCCTTGCACACAGCTTGTGGCTGCGTAGGAGCGTGAGCATGGTAATGAAGTATGATGAGGGTCAGATCAGGTCAAGAAGTGAGGAAAAAAAGTTCCTTTTGTAATCACCCGCACGACATGGGTAGCATAACTGGATAAAAACCAGGTGTGTGTGTGTGTGTGTGTGTGTGTGTGTGTGTGTGTGTGTGTGTGTGTGTGTGTGTGTGTGTGTGTGTGTGTGTGTGTGTGTGTGTGTGTGTGTACACGAGAGCAAGGGAGGATGAGACACTTTTATTTCAACCTCTATTAACCCTTAATTCCTGAGGATATCTGAGGATATAATAGGCATATCTCTAAAGAACCCAGTACACAGGGTGCCACACGCTACTACACACACTTTAAATAATGTTGTCTTACAGCTTTCTGCCTAAAATAAGGAACTTTGCCAAGTATCTATATTTCTTTTCTTTCCAAAAAGTTAGTTTTGTTAGACAAAGATTCCTTATTTTAAATGAATTGTTTCATTCAAATCATCTATAAAAATATAAAAATCTTTCGAAGAAAATAGATAGAAATGCTGTTAGTGGAAATAAGTGGTTCTTCGTCCACAGTGACTAGAATGCTCACTTGTAGAAGGGTTAGAATTGAGAACTGCTCGTAGGATGCCTAGAAAGGCCAATCAAAAAGGAATGTTTCAGGGAAAAGAACACCTCTCCAACTGTTAAGTACATGGATGGGTTGGTGATTATTTGGGTTTGTGTTGCAGCCAGTGGCTCAGAGAGCATTTCACTAGTAGTGGGGAAGAGGAAGTCACTTCAGTTACCAGCACATGCTGAAAGGAGGATGGCTTCTACAGCAGGATAAGTGATTGGTGTGGTGCAACACATAACATCACTACCTGCCCGTGAGCTACCACAACATGTGGGAGACCAGGGTTCGATGACTGGGTCTGGGTGGCTATGCTGCGCTACACTAATAAGAGTCCTTGGGCAAGACTGGGCAACACTTCACTGGCCAGCCTCTGTAAGTCGCTGTGGATAAGAGCATCAGCTAAATGCCGTAAATGTAATGTAATGATACTGTTCGTACATACCTACATACATACATACCTACGTACATACATGCCTATTTTTACCTCTTGTAAAAGAAAAATATATATACACATTTTAGTGTATAAATAGTGGTTAAATATACTTCTTATTAAAATAGTGTGTATATTTATATTACACACTATTACTGCTACTAAAGTTTACACCTCCTATAATAAGATCTTCATATTGCTGACAGTTTTGTATTTCTCGGGCCCCTAATCATGTCCGTTCAGTGATTACTGAACCTCCTCCACTTCTTGCATGCGATTAACTTGGATTTTTTCGACAAAGAGACGGAAGTAGCTTCATGGTCTCCAGAGAAGGTTAATGGTCAGAATAACTAATCTAGCCTTGTCCAAATGCCCTGATGTCCTAATTACAACCAATCAAGAGCAGGAAGATTGACCTTGTCGCTTTCAGGACATTTTCTGCTCGTAAAGCTTTAAATCAGCCCAAAGATGATGCAATTATGGCAGTAGTCTTTGCAAAGAGTGGTATCTTGCCTGCAGACACACACACTCTGGTGTGTATACAGTGAATGCCTTTTTTAAAAAATGTATTTATTCTACGACACTGACACTGAGCCGCTGGTGATATGCATACTGCACTGACACACAAAGCACTTCAGATGTGTTGATAAATGGCATTACAGCTTCATGCAGCTCCCTCACAGTTCTTTGAACACTGTCACATTCGGGCTAATTTTCTGCAAATGAGTCATTGTTACAGAATAAGCTCTAACTAGCTGGGAAAAGCAACAGTGCAGAGCAGCCTGGGTTTAACCACCCCGATCGTATTTACAGCAATCACTTGTTTGATCACACTTTACTGCACTTTTAAATACTACACAAAGAGAAGCTACCGTAGATCACACACTTACTGGCCACTTCATTGGAAACACTAGTGTAGTTATAGGACTGTGGCCCATCTGTTTCCGCAGCCATCCAGGCATGCTGGAGTTGCAGCCCTGCCAATTAGCATTTATTGCCATTGATTCTTGTGCAGCACACCGAAGCATCTCTCTTCACATATCTGTGCTGCGAAAGCCAGGGTCAGGGCGCAGGGTCAGGGTGCAGGGTCAGCCGCGCCACAGCACCCTTGGCATCTTGCTCAAGGGTAACAACTGTAGCAGCTTAGTGCCCTGGATATCAAACCCACTACCATGTGACTTAAAAGCCCACCACCATGCCACCACTGCCTGCATTGTTTGTCTGAGAAAGTGATGCACTAAGCTGTTGGTGTGTTGCACTGCCACTTTATTAGAAACCCCTGACCTACTGCTCCACCTTGCTGGTAAGAAACTGTAGCTTATTTGTTGGAGCACAATTTCTGTTCTCTGCCATCCTCTGTACTTTCATTGTACCGTCAGTCGTTTTCCGACCACCAAGCTGGTCTTGGTTTTATGTTTTTGACTGATGGACCTCTTTTAACCTAGCAATGATCCTGAACCCCCCCCCCCCCATAGCAAATACGCTCATTCATTCATTTGTACAACAGCAATGCTACGTCAGGTACCATTTCCTTCAGCAAAGGACAGAAAGCTGAGGCTGCACAATGGACTGTAATGAATGTAATGCGTTAACTATCATGCTAACCACAAACTGCTAGCTAACGTACAAAGCACAAGCTAAAGCTGCAAACATAAATTGGCTCTTTGGCTGCAAGCTAAAGTTGCTCCCCAGAGCTGATGTTTTATCTAATAAAGTTTCTAATAAAGTGGCAGTGCAAATTACCAACGTCTGTGTGCATCACTTTCTTAGACCAACACGTGGGCAGTGGTGGCATGGCGGTGAGTTGACAAGCTAGCCTAATGTGCTCTGCCCAAGCTGGCACGCTAACAGCAACATTTGCAAAGAATTGTTACAACTATAACAACCATTACATTTCCATGTCGGGAGTCTCTGCTGTTGAAAACTGTCCACCACTCAAATAATATCGGGTCAACAGTGGTCAGAAACTGACCAATGATGAATGCAGTAGGGGGGACTGAAAAATGGACAGTTCAGGACAGCAGAAGGGCCACAGTCTGTAACTGGACACTTGTATAGTGGACCTGTTTGGTAGGTGGACTTCATGACGTGGTCAGTGGCTATGTTTACAGTATAGTCACTGTATAGGAGCAGCATTTTGATACCAGAGTTGTCAGGGGTTTTATTATTTTTTTTATTAATAATTGCTTTAAATGATTGACAGATTCAGGATAATGTACTTCACATTCACTAAAGACTAAAAAGACTGGTGGGAGAGAGTCGTACTAAGGAAGCTATTGGTTTTGAGTAGAAGCTAATTTTCCTATGACACAGCAGTCATTTGAGTTAATGTGACTTGGTGAACGTAGAGCTGGGCAGTAATCAATAAATTTTATTGTTATACACAATATGCTTTTATGAGTGTATTGTGGGTCTCGTCAGTGCTTAAAGAACACTAACTGCACGTTTCATTACAAAGAGTGTAATCAGTCTTATTTAATTCAGTAGACTGCAGCATAGTTTAAGTAAAAATCACGGTACTCAGTTATTAAAATGTTATGCCGTGGGTGCATTTTGTCTACATGACAAAATATTGCTATAAATATTGTATATTGTTTAAAAAATGTCTTTAAATATTGTGATGATATTATTTTTTTTTTTCCATATTGCCCAGCTCTAGGTAAAAGATTCTCGCCTGCAGAACATACCTAACAGAAGCTTTTCCAGTAATACTGCTCATTGTTTGTACAAGCTAGGCTCTTGCATGGAATTTACCCAACCTTTTCAATTAGGACTGTAATCGGATACAGGTGTTTACGTGACCGTTATTCTAGTATTTATCTGTTTAATTGTTCAGTTGGATAGAAATTGTATTCGGAATGGTCTCAATCAGACTAGTCTATTCGGATTGAGGTGTATACAGGTCGTTTTCAATTCTGATTGAGCCCCTGGGGACCAAAATCAGAGTTGTATTTCTATTATGGGCAGTGGTGGCTCAGCGGTTAGAGCGCCGGGTTATCGATAACAGGGTTGTGGGTTCGATTCCCGGGCTTGGCAAGCTGCCACTGTTGGACCCTTGAGCAAGGCCCTTTACCCTCTCTGCTCTCTGGGTGCTGGAGTTGGCTGCCCACCGCTCTGGGTGTGTGTGTACTCACTGCCCCTAGTTCACTAGTGTGTGTGTGTGTGTGTGTGTTCACTACCACACGGAGCTAGTATTGCTCCTCTCTCTCTCTTTGAGTCTGAGGAACCTGCAGAGCTGGTAAGACTAAAACTAAACCTCGCAGGCTGAATCCCCTTCCGTCTGTCACTCGCCACTTCTCTACCTCACCCCGGAATTTAGCAGCTGGAAGCCAGGACAGACAGGAGGTCCCCGATGCAGCACTGTAGCCAGGGAGATCTGTGGCCAGCCACCCACGCATACACTGTCCTACTGGCATGGTGTGTATCTGTCCCCCTGCTAAATGATGCAGTGAAGCGGAGAGGGACCAGAGAGATGACTGGGCATGTGGGGCAGCCGTTCTCCAGTTATGGCTCAAGCTTGTAGCTTGAGTCCATGCCCAGAGCGTTCTCAGGGAGGTCTGATGAGTGCATTTTGGTGATTTTTGATCAGTGTTTTATCATATTTCGGCTTTGCTGAAAAAAAGAAAAATCTGTATATCAAAAAGTATTCCCAGGAGCTTTAACAGGCTATCAGGTTGCAGATTATCTGCATGTAAAATGTGGCTAATAAGTGAAGGTGCAAGTACAAGAAGTAAGTGGATAATATTCGCGTTATCTCGTACAGCAATAGCACAAAGCTACCTGAATTGAATTATGTATTTAATTCAGTTATCAATGCTGTCTTCATATCAGTACACAGTACTGACTACACAGAATTCCATGCCGATCTCTTCGGGAAGCACTAAGAACAATTCTAGCTCGAGCACTATGCAAACAGACAGATAAGAGGGTCTCGGATGTCTCCTCCGTTTTGCAGGAGTGTGTTGGAGTATGGAAACGCTCTTCATGTCTGATATGCCGCTTCCAGGAGTGAAGATAAGTGCTGTAAATGGACCATTCCCCTCTACAGATTACCACTGCAAGCCTCTGTTCTCCACTGAGACTCTGAGCATGGGAGAGAGGAGGAAGCACACAGAGAGAGAGAGAGAGAGAGAGAGAGAGAGAGAGAGAGAGAGAGAGAGAGAGAGAGAGAGGGAGAGAGGGAGAGAGGGAGAGAGGGAGGGAGGGAGGTGGAAGAAGAAGGGAAGAAGAAGAGCAGAGAGGCATGGATGGGTAGATTGAGTAAATAACGAGAAGGAGAAGCTGTAGGGGTTTAATTTACTTTTCTGTAACAGACGGATGCAGCCAAGGAAAGTTAATTACCCTCTCCTCTTGCATCTCAGTGGTGTTTGTGTGTGTGTGTTTGTGTGTGTGGGTCTGTGCCCATCTGTTTGTTTGCCAGCCGTGGGTGTGAAAGGGGTCTTTTGGTTTAATATGCCAGTGCGCTCTTCCTCATCATCTTCTTCTTCTTCCTCCCATCTCACACCATCACTCCCCCCCTTTGATCCTTCTCCTCTCTCTCTCTCTCTCTCTCTCTGTGTCTGTCTGTCTGTGTCTGTCTGTCTGTCTCTCTCTCTCTCTCTCTCTCTCTCTCTTTCAGGATGGGCAAAAGATCATATTCTGATTATGTTGCTGCACATTCTGTAGGGTTGTTTGAATCCGGCACACTATATTGAATTGTATTGCAGTGCATCGTAACTAGCACATTAGCTTGTGGCTTGTGCGGAACACTTCAGCCTCGTTCATGCACTTTTACCCAGTTAGTGCTTTCAAAAGCTGACATATTAAGCTAAAAGGGGACATATGAAAAACCCATTTCAGTGCTTCTACGCATAGATTTGGGGCTGTGGAGTATCTGTCAACCCACAAACTGTGTTTTTTTTATTATTATTTATATATATATTTTTTAATATAAGGTTAGTAGTGCCTAGTAGTATTGGACATGCCGTACCGAGTTATTTTGGCTTGCTACGTCACAAGCCATTTTATTAGAATAGCGTTGCTGGTGGAGTAGCTCCACCCGCTAAATTTTAGGCAGATTAGGCAGAGTTAGATGGTTAAATTTCTATGCACCTTATTAATACCTATCTGTTAAATATCTATGCACCTTACACTCATTACCTCTACTCAGAATTGAGTCATATTTATTATTAGTCTTGCACATTGTACTCTCTGCAGTCTGTCCTGCATTGATTTTGTTCTCGTTTTGTTCCATGTTGCACCTTGTTCTGGAAAAAAACCTTCATTTCGTTTCATGCCTACTGGCATGATGCATGAGTGTGTCGATGCTTATTTGAGTAGCTGGAAACCTAAGGGCAGAAAGGCAGGGACAGCAGACTGTAGCTGAAAGAGAGCGTGACCTCAAGGTGAAGTAAACGTTAGCCAGCTAGTGCAAGCAGTGTCTAATTAATGTTACCTTCAGTAACAATGAAGAAAGGTGCTCCAAATATGAATGAGATTTCTATTTCTATTAGGAGTGCACCAATATGGGAATTGTGGGCCGATGCCTCGATCAGAGATTTTGCATGAGATGTGAGATGTGCATGTCTTCTGATGACCATATATAAACATTAATGCTTAAATGTTTAAAAATGGGGTTATATCCATCTGGATTAGCATCACGGAGAAATATATAATATATAGTTATGCAGTAAAATAAATTAAATAAATGAAATGCAGATGTATTAGTACTGAAGCCCAGCGTCACCTAATCATTGTGCTACCCAGAGTGTAAGCAATATGATCGCAATAGCAGTATCAAGATAAAATCAGTCTGGGTTTAGGTGACTTGGTCAAGGGTGCCTCACCTGACAATGCCAATCCTGGGGATCGAACCACCACCACCATCATCTTCTTCTTTAATTTGATTAAGATTAAAGGTCAAAAGTATTTGTGATTCTGATATCATGGTGCAAAATGCAAACAAACAGCCTGAAGCAAATTCAAGCCTGTGCTTAGTGTGTTCACGTGGACCTGGGGCCTTGGTTTGTGGTTACTTGTGTTTACTGCAGTCAGCATGTTAGTTTGTGGTCAGCGCACTAGTTCACATTTAGCACGTTTGTTTACTTTTACTGCATTAGTGCATTAGGAGCATTATCTCACAGGTAGCACATTAGTTCTCTTAGAAACTCGGTCAGGAATGGTCAGGAAATTTGACTATGTTTAAAAAAGCTCTAATATTGAACTTATAATATTGATTATTTAAATAAAACAGAAAATCTAAAACCATAACACAATATAATGAACGTACCCTTATGAACATCAGCCACAGTAATGCTGCATTAAAGATCTCCGTGGATTCAGACACTTACTACAGTACTACATGGTGCTTCACAAGTGATTTTTTATTTATTTTTTTTGCATGCGTAACAAAACACTATGGATTACTGCTTAGGGGTGTAAGGGCACACTTTCCTAATTTTTCATGCGTCCAAAACAAATTGAATTGAGGCTCCACTGTATCATAGTGGCTTCAGTTCTGAGTTTAGTAAAGGAAACTTGCTCGTTTCCGAAGCTGTAAAAAGCTTCAGAAGGTCACACTTAAAGCAGGGCAGTGATCCAACCACAAGGACTTTCTTAAGAACTAAAAGGTGAATGTCCTACATTGCCCCAGTCAGATCCTGACTTCACTCCCACTGAGGAACCGTGGCACTGTTTGAAAGTGGCAAACAGACCAAAACAACCTCCAGCCACAGCGAATACAGGAGAGGGAAACAGCTCGCTGTAGAACAGCATTTCAGCCTTGCCATTTCTTCTAAATACTTGCAGACACATGAGCTTGTTTTGACTTTGCGCTTTTTATTCACCAGAACTGCTGAGTTGAGTTGAGAGGCTGGTCAGGCCTGTCAATAAAGTATGTCAGTAAAGGGCTTATTTGCATATTGTTATTCTCTTACAAAGTGCAAACTTGCCATGGAAATAACCAAACACAAATATATGTTCACAGTATATAAAAAAAACTACCAAGTCAAGTCAAGTGGGCTACCATGCAGTTCATTGATGTTCCACCTCCATTATAGGTCCAATTTTATGGGTGTACAGTTACAGACCCCATAGTCCATTCGTTGTCGTACTCAGTTTGTCAGTTAACCTTTACATTATTGATCATTTGTCAGTCTCTGGCCAGCGGGACACTCTTTTGTCCAGATATTATTTGGATAGTAGACTGATTTCGGCACAGCAGAAACACTAACAAGGTAGTGTAGTGATTGCAGGTGGTCCACCACCTTACAAAACATCCATCTGTCTATCTGTAATTGTTTTATATCCATCATCAACTTTGCTTTGCAACTTTGCTAAATGTAGCTTTGTTTTATATATATATATATATATATATATATATATATATATATATATATATATATATATATATATATATATATATATATATGCACCCGTGGAAAGGTTTTGTACCTTAAATTAAACATGTGAGAATTTAGAAAGCTCCTAATCTGTCCAGTACGTGTGGATTCACCCAGTAAAACACTAATTATCTAGTGCTCATCCGAATCCGCGCTTAATGATGGAAATCAGGTGAGCTGCTGGTGATGGAACTGAGCACATCCACGCTGTGCTGGCTGATGAGGCCGTCCAGGAGCAATCTGGAACCAAGCCTTGTCCTTCAGACTAGCTCACTGGATTTTCTTCAAAATGAGAACCTCTTGTTCCTTTTTACTGCATTTATGTTCACCTGCAGCTTCTTGTTGAGAGAAATATTTTACAATAATGTGGTCTGTGTGTACTGTGGTGCTCTCTCTTGTTCTCAGGTGGTTGATAGTTGTGCTGAGTGAGGGAATAATGTGGTGATGGACAGGTCACACCTTTTCCCTCAATACTGAAGAATCCCTAATCATATTTGCTAATGGAGTGTAAGTGGGCATGGCTGTGTGTGCGCGTGTGTGCACGAATGAGGGAGATCCCGGGTGCGATGTGTGTCGCACCTTGGTACTTATTGTGTGAATGAATGTGATGGTATTTATGATGGGTGTGTGTGTGTTTGCTCCCTTGCAAATTTGCAGATCTTGCAGATAAATGAGAGGGGCAGAAAGGGGGAGGAGCTGGAAAGATGGTTGCTGAGTGTAAAGTTATGCAGGGTGGATAGAGAGCATGGTGGATAGAACATGTGTGTGTATATATGTGTGTATATGCTTCCTGATGAGGTTGAAGCTGTCCTGGAGGACAGTGGTGACTGATTGGACCCTTCATCTGGCTCCGGGGTAAGAAGGGCTGCTAGTAAGTAAGTTACCCAAGAAGTAGCAATGACTGTACATTCACATTACAGTGAATACATTGCAGTCAATGGGGTCCAAGCACTGATGGATCTATTAGAGAAGCTAGTAGTCAAACTAGTGGTGTAAGAAAATATTGATATATTGAAGTATTGTGATGATGTGTTGAATAATACTGTATCGTTTCTCTACATTTAATTAACAGCAGACAGCAAATCATTTTGTGTGATGTTTAAACCCACTAGACAGCTGGATTGATGGCACTGTTGTATTGCCTTCAGATCGCACTCATTCTGATTGCATATAAAGGTTGCTTTTTTATTTGAATGATGGTGTTTTTATAAGTACAGGTTGGGTAATGAACAGTCCCTTGTGGAGAAAATGGGTAAAAATAGGATAAAATCTATTTTAAAAATAAATCACACAAATCTATAGCCTTGTTTTCAGTCTCGCTGTACTGTGCAGTATATTGAATCGTGACCACTGTACCGTGATCTGGGTATCGTATATCCAGGTTCTTGGCAAAACACAGCCCTCCTCGAAACATTCAAGTTCTCTGCTGTTATGTGAGAGTTTTGCTTTGCCTCTCTTGCCAGCGTATGCACTCTTTTTTATCTGAGAGGTTTCTTGGTCTTCCTGAGCTTGCCTTGTTTTTCCCAGTTCTCCCAGTTCTACTTAACTGCTGCTTCTCAATGATGGTTCATATAATAGATGGTTCATACTTTGTGCTTTAGTGCTTTGCCCATAAGTTGCACTTTGATATCTTTTAATATCTTTATTGTTTTGCTCTGATTTATAGCACCATTTAGCTTCATTGTCAGATCCTCATCCAGCTGCTTAGAGGAGCCTGATGTTGTTGAGTGTTGGCACAAGGTTGAGTCAGAAAATGTCTTGCGTCAACTGACCGTCCCTACTGCCAATTCCTGGCCTCCCTAATCAGTCCTGACGTGTCAGTTCAGACCTAATGAGTCTGTCTCTGGTGATGGTTAACTGAGTTACTTTACTTTTGTTGATAAAAAAGGAATTTAGTGCTGCTCTATATTACCTTTGTTCATTTATTGATTTATTTCATGCAAACCAGAGCGAGACATGAACATCAGTGAGTGTTTATTCCACCTGCTGGGTGAATTGATATCCTACATTAAACTTTATTACACTTAACCAGTCAGAATGTTCTAATAGCATGGGTCTGGAGCTGCTGCTGCTGCTGCTGTTGCTGCTGTGCTGATTAAATGCAGGTGCTGTGGACAGATATTATGTCTGTAGAATGAGCCATTTATACAGTACAGTGTGCATTTTAAGACGTCTTCAGACCACAGCTTCAGGTTTCAGGAAAACCACGGTAAACAGTTTCAGAAAAAAACATGTCAAAATATCTGGTAGTGTTTTAATTTATTTATTATTAAAATGTATTAAACAGACAATGTGAAGTGTTTTTCCCGTGCTACTGGTTGCAACATAATAGTTGAATATTTTTTTCTATGCATGTGAACGACAGTAATGGCGCAGTTCCAGCACGCTGGAAATGTTAAGCTGTAACGGCCGTCTGGCTGTTCTACACCGACACTTCTATAAATACCTTTTGTGTGTTTGTGTTTGATCTAAGATTCGTTGTAGCACAAATTCCATCCCAGCACCAATAAATATCTGTCTGGCTGTCTGGCTGGCTGTCTGGCTGGCTGGCTGTCTGGCTGGCTGTCTGGCTGGCTGTCTGGCTGGCTGTCTGGCTGGCTGTCTGGCTGGCTGGCTGTGTATAGAGTGGTGTGGTTGTGATTTAAAGTGTTTGTATATCCCACAGGTCTGTGCCCACAGGTGTGTGTGTGTGTGTTGTCAAGGTGATGAATGTTTGGCCAGGCTAAAGTGGGCAAGGGCCTTTGGCGTTTCCGCAGTGATGGACGAGGGCCACCAGGACAGTGGCATTTCTCACTGTGCCAGTCATAACCTTCAGACTCACGCTCTCACCATCCTACTGCTTTCTTTCATTGCTGTCTTCTGCTTTTCATGCTCTTGTTCACGGTCCTGACCACTTCCTGTCTCTCTCTGTCTGTCTTTCCATCTGTCTGTCTTCTTCGTCTTGTTTGTCCTTTCTACTTTTTTCTGTCCTTTCTGTCTTTCTCTCTTCACTTTCTTTCTGTCTGTCTCCTTTGCTTTTGAGTATGTCTGCTTTTCCATCTGTCTGTCTTTCTTTCTTTCTCTCCATCTGTCTTTCTCTCTTTTTCTTTTTCTGTCTTACTTTCTCTCCCACTCTCTCCCATCTTTCTTACTGTCTTTCCGTTTGTCTTTCAGTCTCTCATTCTGTGTCTTTCTTTTCTCTCTTTCCGTCTGTCTGTCTGTCTGTCTGTCTGTCTCTCTTTCCATCTATCTTCCCCACGGTCTTTCTTTTTCTGTCTTTTTGTCTGTCCGTCTGTCTCTTTCTTTTTCTGTCTTTTTGTCTGTCCGTCTGTCTCTTTCTTTTTTTGTCCTTCATTTCTCTCTTTCCGTCTGTTTGACTGTTTTTCTGTCTGTCTTTCTGTCTCTTTTTGTCTGTCTGTCTTTTTCTGTCTTTCTCTTTTTGTCTGTCTGTCTGTCTTTCTCTTTCTCTCATTATTTTTAGTGACTCCGCATACACACGTGTGTTGCATGTATTTGGTGTAGGTGTGTGTTAGATGTTGGAGGTGAGTGTGATGTAGGTGTCGTGGTGTTGTGCTGCTGAGAGTTGAGTTGTACTGTCTCGTGCTTTGTGACAGTTTGCTGTAATTCCGCTTTCTAAATCCACGCCAGAGGGGTGTGTGGGGGTGTGGGTGTGTGTGTGAAAGCTGATAAAGTCCATTTTGACAGCATGGGCGTGGGAAGCAGGGAGAGAGAGCGAGAGAGGACGACTTGGGCGGGACGTCCCAGGATCCCTTTCTCTTTTTCTTTGTCCTACCAAATCTTATCTCTTTTCCAGAAATGTCTGTGAGCCGCTGAGCGAGTGTGCTGTGATTCCCTCACGCTGACTACAAAGAGAGGCAGCACAACACACTCTCTCTCACACATACACACACACTCACTTGAAAGCACTCGGTAGGCTTAGCTGGAGTGGCTGCGAGTGAAGTTTGGCAGGAGTGTCCTCAGTATTGCTCTCAGGAGCGAGCGAGGGAGACTAGAGACAGACAGACAGACAGAGAGAGAGAGAGAGAGAGAGAGAGTAGACAGAGGAAAGAAAGGAACCTTCAGCTTTGTATTCTGTCAGCGGAGGCCTAGAAGACAGCCTGACTTCTGCACACTCACACACATCAGAGAGAGAAATAGGTGTAGTAGAGATGTGCAAACTCACACACTCACATACGCGTACACATGCACACACACACACACACACACACACACACACACACACACACACACACACACACACACACACAGAATGGGTTTGGATGGAGAAAAGAGAGGAACAGGTCATCATGTTCAGCACAGCAATTGTTTCTTCTCTTCTTTTTCTGTGGTAGTTTTTGGGCTTTTAGGGGTGTGTGTGTGTGTGTGTGTGTGTGTGTGTGTGTGTGTGTGTGCTTATGTGTGTGTGTGTGTGTGTTTTCTTCATAGTGCCGAGATGATACCATCATATTTACTCTACTGTGAACACATCACCCCTATCTCTGTGTTTCTCTCTTGACCATTTTTTCTTCTAAAATTTTCTTCCTTTTTTTCTTTCTGTATTTTATTGTATTCTGTATTTCTATGTCTATTTCTGTTTTTTCTTCTGTTTCTGTTTATATTTCCATCTTCCTGAATGTTATTTTATCTTTCTTTCTATATTTTTTGCCTCTCTGTATGTTTTATTTCTGTATTTTTGAGAATAGAGAAATCACTGAGAATTTCCCCACTGCGGGACTAATAAAGGATTATCTTATCTTATCTTATCTTATCTTATCTTATCTTATCTTTTTCTGTTTTAGTTATGTAATTGTCTCTTTATTTTGATTTTTTTGTTGTATTTCTGTAGTTTTCTTTCTGCAGTTTTATCTTTCTGTAGTTTTATCTTTCTGCATTTTTATCTTTCTGCAGTTTTCTTTCTGCATTTTTATCTTTTTGCATTTTTATCTTTCTGCATTTTTATCGTTCTGCAGTTTTTTCTTTCTGTAATTTTCTTTCTGAATTGTCATATTTCTGTAGTTTTTTATCTTTCTGAATTTTTATCTTTCTGTAGTTTTTATCTTTCTGAATTTTTATATATTGGCAAGTTAAAAACGTGATAGTCTTGTGATAATCTGTGAAATGTAGCGTGAAAAAAAGTACATAAACAATGTCTACATAAGAAAAACACAATCCAGAGAAAAATCACCATCACCAAAATCACCCAAAAAACCCCATAAAATCTTAAGAGTAATGATAAACAATTTGATATATTTATTTACTTTCCCATGTGTAATTCTATATATTACTTAAGTTAAGTTGTGTTCTTATAAACGTTCTTAGGAACGTCTTGGTGTTTATCGTAACATTCTTAGAAAAGCTTTTGTGAATTCCCCTGTGAACTCTCCCATGATGGCACATGCCAAGTTCTTAAATGTATACCTTGCAACACCTTGCTTGCACTTTACATGCATTTTAAAAACCAGGGCTTAAGACCAGCTCTGTTGTGAAATGATTCTAAAATATAATCAAAAATATCTTCGAGGCATCGAGGTCTGGAAACATCTGGTTTCGATCACCACTACTCTGAACAATTCTAACTTCTCTAGAACGATGCATTTTCAGCAACCCACCCTGAATGACTCACCCTGTTGGCCTCTTAATGAGTTATTTATGCAGCAGCGTTGTAATGTTGATGGAATTCCCCTTTAATACCAACATAATAGCGATTTAACACCCATTTAATAATAGATCTGAAAAGCTAGAAAACCGCCTTTTATTTAAAAAGCTCTGTACTATTCCTTTAGGGGCAGGAGTATGCTCAGTGCATGTTCAGTGCTGTTTGTGGAAATAAGGAAGAGTGTGAATATGCTGTTTTTCTGAGTGTGTGTGTGGGTGTAACGCTGTCTTTTCCTGTGTTGCAGGTGTGAAGATGAGGAAGTTTGCGTATTGTAAGGTAGTGCTGGCCACCTCTCTGGTGTGGGTGATGCTGGACATGTTCATCCTCCTCTACTTCAGCGAGTGCAACAAGTGTGATGACAAGAAAGAGAGGGGGCTTCCAGGGAGAGACGGTGCGTATATATTATATATATATTTATATAAATAGGCGTAAACACGGCACACACACGCACACACAGTGGAACTGAGCTGTTCAGTACTTTTTGCTGACACGGCTGATGTCTTTCACACAAGCTGTATATAATCTCCATTAGAGAAGCATTGCAATAAAATGTGACCTGAGGTCACCATTCCTAATGTCAGAGGTGGTGGGCTAGAGAGGTATAAAGCCCCCCAGCATTGAGCTGTAGAGCAGTGGAACTGAAGTGATGGTGCTTCTAACATGTAGTGTAAAGCCTTCCCAAGAGATTAGAGGCTGCTACTGCAGCAAAAGAAGACAACCTCCCAGTTAATAAGGGCATTGATAGGGAGGTTGTCCTCCTTTGCTGCAGTAGCATCCTCTAATCACATGTCTGATGATCAGATGTCTGCAGACTTTTGGATATATAGTCATGTACAAAGGTTAGGATATCCCATGAAAAGATTTGAAAAAGCCACTGGTGCAGTCTACACAATTTATGTCAGCTGTCCTCTAGCTCGTCATCAGTGGTCAGTTTCTGGCTGCACGTGTTTGCCCGGACCACTTTCAGCCTTGCGGTGACACTGACTTGTGTAAGAACCCCTGTAACATGACTGTGCCTGACACTGTGCACTCGCTCCAGCACCACACTTACTATCTTGTCAGTGTCACTACTGTGTGAAGAACTGCCCACCACCCATAGAATATCTGGTCAGCAGCAGTCCTGGCTGACCGATTGTTTGGGATAAATGATGGACTATAGCTGGTGACTGTACATCTCCATTGCAAATCTATGTGATGGTGGTTAACATGGGAGGTTTTCACATTAAATTCAACTAAGCATGTGTTCTATGCGCTGAAGAGACTCTGCTGCATAAGAGGCTTGGCCAAGCATCACTAGAGAAGAGACTCAGCACCTGGTGATGTCTGTGAATCACGGAGTTCAAGCAGTCACTATGTGCAAGAAATATGCTACACTGGACTATCCCCCCAAACACTGTAGTGTCCTGAAATGAGGGGGACTGTGTAGAAAAAACGTTTACGATTTGAGCATGGTGAAATTGAAGTGTTGCAAGTACCCTTAAGTTATAGTTTGGAATGTGTGCTTTCATTTCTGACTGCTTTGGAGTTTCTAATAAAGTGGCCGGGAGTGTACACTCTCATATTTGTGTACACACACACACAATGTGTAGAAGAAAATCTCATTCAGTATTTGAAGTCATAAAAAAGTCTTTAGGATGTTTACCCTCGCAGGCCTTTCTGCAGCTAATTGTTGAGCTTTGTTGGTAGTAATGTGCTCCTCTCCTGGGAGGCATATTTTATTTCCTCCTTTGTTTTTCCTGTCCTCATAATTCTGCTGTGGATCTGTTCTTTCAGGGGTTCTATCTGCCACAGGCTGTGTGTGCCTGATAAGGTGAAATATAATATATGGACCACTATCAAACTCCGTGTTTGCAGAAACAATGCCCAGTATAAAGGGGCCGATATTGATTTTGTGTGTCTATGTGAGCGCTGGTGAGAGAGGGAGAATACAGGGCAAAAATAGGATCTGAAGGGATTAGAGCAGAGCTTGCACACGGCCGAAAGGGCAGGGGGCAACCTGCGACAGAAGCTGGTGGAGCTTTTGACCTGACCCTTATTTTCGGTTGATGAATACTAGGGCTGCACCCAACAATTATTCATTCTAGTGATTAATCCATCGGTTGATCTAACAACTAATTTATTGATTATTTTAAAGAGTTTTCTGTGTCTGTGAGCTCGATTTATATCATTGAACCTTAATAAAACAATGACCATTTCTGTTAATATTTCAGTGCTTTGTTCTTTTAATTATTTTATCTTAATAAAACAAACACTTCAGGGCATTATTATGCAACACAAATACTCTGTTTTCTGTCATAGCAACCCTTTACCTGAAGTGGAGAATCAATATTTTTATTCATTTCATCACTGGGGTTATATGTAGTTAAGGTAATCACTGGCAATAACCCAAGCGATTCCCTGGCTGTGATGCTATTTATATTACAAGCTATTCTCTCACTCGCACAACACCATTAAAGTAAACCGAAAAATAGAAATCTGCTGAATTACAGATTTAGAGAATGCGTGGTCCAACGTTATGTTGCCATAACAACAGTGGTGCAGAATTATTATTATTATTTATTTATTTTTAACAATGAAAAGGCAGCACTTGTGGTGCTGATATGCTGCCGTACTAAGGCTGCAGTTGACAAAGACAAGCCATTTCCCCCTTTGCAAAGCTTACAGATACTAGAACACTTTAGATACCCCTGGGTGTTTTATTTATTTATTTATTTTTTTTTTTTTTTTTTAACCACAGCTTGCTCTCCAGAGAAATCAATGCCAGCGTCCCAAACCACACATTTCTATACTTTTCTGTAAAGAACGACTGTCAAATTCTCATGTGCCAAAAAGTGGGAAACAGCAAAGTCATGAGGGATGCCATTACATATGTTTAGTGATGATATGAAAGACATTATTTTTCATGGAGTGTCCTAATTATTTCACATAGCTGTATGCAGAGGTGGGCAATATGGCAGCATTTTAATTGTATTGTGATAAATTGTGTTATTGTGATAAACAAACAATGCACATTCTATTATATAATATAAAATCATATATAATATAAAATATACACTCTTATGATTACCAGTGCTTAAAGAACACTGACCAACTGTACAGTTCATTACAAAGAGTGTAATTGCTCCAATTTCACTGGATGAAGTGCAGCAATTTTGTGTAGGAATCACTGGACTAAATATGGGACATCATTTGAATAGTAGTTTTGCCACCACTGACTACTATATCATGCTAAATTATGTGTATTATGAATGTCTTTAAATATGGTGATGTAATATTTTTACTGTACAAAGCACCTCTCTTACATTGAAAATCACTTTAAAATAATGCAAGTAAGTAAGTAAATAAATAGCTAAATAGTCAAAGTAAAAAAACATCTATCAGGAAAGGAAGAACAGTCGTAGAGTTTCTGAGGGATGCCATTCCAGAGCCTAGAGGATACAGCACTGAAAGATCAGGCCTCCCATAGATGCCTGTCTGGCCAGTGGACCAGTATTGGTGGTGCTGAGAGTGTGAGATGAGATGAGATGAGGCGAGGCAAGGCGAGGCCAGGCAGAGCTTTTTCATATGTGAGAATCTGGACTCAGAGAAATGGGAAGCCAGTGTAGTTGATGGAGAATGAGTGTGATTTGGGCTGAGTGTTTTAATGTGAGTAAGGACTCCAGAGGAAAGTTGTGTAGCTAATGGAAAGTGCTTCTAGTAAGTGGTTTGAAGGAAAGTGTGTCGTGAAAGATTAGGCTAAGATTTGGAGTGCTTGTAGGCAGTTTAACGGTGGCACCAACAGCCATGGGGTTTTGAGAGCAGAGCCAAAAGCAAATACAGCTTTTACTGTGTATGATAGTCAATATTGTCATGTTCAAAATTTAGTTAAGCACCAGAGATGAATACTCACTAATGTCACATGAAAATGTGATAACACCAAAATACCAAAATTCTCATAATATAGTAGAATTAATCATATACACTAAATGGACAAAACTATTGGGACATCTGCTCATTCATTGTTTCTTCTAAAATCAAGGGTATTAAAAAAATACCCATATATATATATATATCCTGCTTTTGTCTAGGGAAGGCTTTCTACTACATTTTGCAGCACTGGTGTTAGGATTTCATTGCATTCAATGATGAGAGCGTTTGTTATATCAGGATGTTGGATGATCACCACATGACCTCACCCACAACTCCCCAACTCATCCCAGAAATATTGGGTGGAGCACCATCCATCATTCCAAAGAATGCACTTCCACTACTCCACAGCTCAATGCTGGGGGGCTATTTTACCCTTCTAGCCCATGTCTGGCATTAGACATGGTGCCGGTAGGTTCATGTTTATTGTCTATCTGAGTCCTATTCTATTGGCAGTACTGCTCTACAGGGACTAGACAAGCTGTGTGTGTGTACGTTTGTACATCTATGTCAGCAATGGGTGCAACTTAAAGAATGCATTCATTAGAAGGAGTGTCCACAAACATTTGGACATAGTGTATGCTTTACTGTTTAAAATATGTATGTTCCATTTGACCTCCCTTTGTATCCTCCTTCTGACCGATAGAGCTAGCGGACGCTTCAAGTTAGCGGAGGAGCCAAAATTCGACTGCTGCGTTCATGAGCAAGTGTGATTATTTCTGTGACATTGACTGTGATGTTGATGCTACTTCAGGTATTGGTCTCTAAGTGGTTCATCTCACAGTCAGTGTTTTCAGTGTCGTTGCTTTTAGTTATATTAGCCTCGGCCTACATTGACACTGTGTAGTTGATGGGTAATGCGCCACAGAAGTGCTGATACGGGTAAAGCTAATCTGATCGTCTTATATAAATATTTACCCACCCTTGTCGGGTTGAGTGAAGGGTGTTCATTTGGCGCTGGTATGGGTTTGTTTGCTGATAAAGCTCACTGCCGCATTGCCACATGGAAGCTTGGCTAGATGTGGGCTTCTGTGGGAAAATGGGTGGCCTCTGGATTTATTGCATTCGTGTAGCTGTTGTGTTCTGCTGATTGCGACTAAATCCCCTGCGCACATGTAGTCATGATTGTCCTTGTTTCAACCAGCCACTGGATTTCTCTTCGCAGTGATCCTATCTGTGGTAATCTAAGCAGAAATGCAAGGTGACATATTATTCCTAGCTTGTAAATCACTGCAGCTGATTGAAACCGTGTCTCTTCATCTCTGGCAACCTCAGGCTCTCAGAGTCAGGCTTAGGGACGACAAACTCTTCAATAGAGCTTCAAAAGCTTCAGTAAATAAGGTTCGTTAACCCCTGGAAGTCTCGCTGTTATGGTCATGGAGCTGCTGGTTACGTTCTTTTTCTAGTCTGTATTGACGGGTCCCGTTTTTCTGTTTGTTTTAGTATCCACCAGTATCAGGACTGTGAGGAATGACGTTAACATGATTTCTGATAGGACTGTAGATGGTCACAATAGTACATAATCATCAAATTCAGGTCCTCACCTACAATATATGGACAAAAAGTATTGGGACACCTGCTTGTTCATTGTTTCTTCTGAAATAAAGGCTATAAAACATGTTTATCCTACATGTTTATCTCTAGTGTCCAGTAAAATCTAACAGAAAGATGTCAAAATGTTAGTGAGGTCAGGATGGTGAATGATCAGCTCTCCACCTCATCCCCAGCTCCCCAACTTATCTTAGAAGTATTGGATGGAGCACCATCCATCATTTCAGGGAACACAGTTCCTCTGCTCCACAGCTCAATGCTGAGGGGGCTTTATACCCCTCTGTCCTACAGTGGCTCTTATTCTGTTGGCAATACTTTTCTACAGGGACCAGACAAACTATATGTGTGTGTATTTGGGTTCAGCTTAAAGTAGAATCAGAATCAGAATCTCTTTATTTCACCAAGTATGTTACACATACAAGGAATTTGTCTTGGTGAGAGCAACACGTATGACAAGTAACAAAGAAACACAGAACACAGTCTTAAACTAAAGGAAAATGACACTAAACAATAAATAGGGTAGGGGATAAATTAAAAAAGTAAAAAGTACTAAGGTAATAAAGAGCTGAAAATATATTTACAGAAAAGAACATCTGTACAGGTGTGCAAATAGTCATAGTGCAAAATAGGCAGAGTGCAAAATAGCTGTTCAGTCCAAGTAGCTAAATGCATTCATTGGAAGGGGTGTCCACAAACATTTGGACTTGTGTGGAACCTCTCTTCTACTTGCGAACACAAGTGTGGTATTGATGAAAAGTTTTGTTTTTGGTTTGTTTGAGAATTTCTCTGCTTATTACAGAGTGACAAATAATCCATACACCATACAAATCCACCCATGCACCATACATTTGTTTTCTGCTAACGAGAGCTGCAGCTTCACAAACTGCCCAAAATAGTTTTGTCACCTCTTGCAACAGCTTTAAAAATGCCAGAAATGTCTTTACAATGCTAAGTTTTAATAGGTTTTTACTTTTAAAGGTATTTAATTATAAGATCTGAGAAGTAACTAGTGTATCAAACTTATTTTAAATGACAGGCTACATTATGTGCAGACCAATGTCAAGTAGATTGGACCAGTTTTTTTTGCAGAAAGCCTTACAATCAATACATAAATAGATAAAAAGATACTGTTGCTGTCACTCAAACTTGGGTTGTGTCTCCAAAATAGCAACTTCACAGCTAAGTGAAAGGTCTTTTGCCATTGTAAGTAAATGTATAAAGATTGTATTCTTGTAGCTCTAAGTAATTTAAAGAACTGCCAGATTCACATCATGTCAAAAAATGAATATAATATGGTATAATATTGTCATAAGTGCTGCTGGTTACATTCACTTCATATTCTGTATTGACAGTTCCAAGACTGTCCTTACAAAAGCAAAGCAATGGCAAAACTGTAAAGAATGTCTTTTTTTCTATGCTTTCTGTTCAACACTGTAGCCACAATAGTGCACTTACATCTAGTTTAAAACCTGTTCACATATCTCCTCTGCTAGGACTGGGAGATCTGGTAAAAAATCTGCTGTCCCGCCCACTTCAGCAAAAATGGAGATTTGGTTGTCTATCTGTCAGTGACTGATTAGTGTGTGTATGGTTAAGGAAAGTCGTCTTGTTATTTAATTGAGTGGCCTGAAGTCAGTCTAAATTAATTTGGTGGACTGAATTAAAACTTTTATCGAGCCTGTCCCGGCCTGTAGGCTGTATATTTGACACCCCTGGGCTGGAGGTAGGCGGAGCTACTAAAATCTAATTTGTTAAACTGTTAATTAGGCACATTGCAAAGAGGGCTAGTGGTGCTACATATTTTGTATATATCTGAAACCATATCGTCCATGTTTGATGATGAGTAATTGTGAGGAAAATAGACATAACACAGATTTGGTCAAAACAAATATACTTTTATGCAAATTATATGTAATGCATGACTCTTTTATTCATTCTGTTAAAATCAGACCACACATCTAGACTTCTGTGCTTGGTCTTTAAAGCGTATCAAAGTTTGATGCTAATGACTAAGTAGAAAACCTTTGTCTAGAGTCTGTCAGCATGACTACGTCAGCAGCATCTGATTAACATCTTGTTGTTTCGCTCTGGAGACCTTGAAAGGCTTCACTCTGGTGACAGCTTAAAGATGAGCACAAGTTCTTATCTTGCATGTCACTGCGTCCTCCTTCAGGAACAATCAGTCTATATATGTCAAGGAACCTCTTGAAGGCGTTTATTGAAGTCTTTGAAAAGCTGAAAGAGAAGAAATGAGTGGATGAAAAACGATCTTTTGGCCTGTGTGCTACTTGCAGTCCATACTGATGAGAAGATATGAGAGATGAGCTTATGTCTCTGAGTTCATACGCTTTCAGTCCTAGCCCACTTCTTCACATTCAGTTCTGCCCAAGAAAACACCATCCTCCAAACGATCTCCAAGGCCTGAATAGCTGATGTGACACAGCTACAAAGATTACATATTAAAAATCAGGTTTGTTGGGTTTAAATATAGACTTTATAGAATTTGTGCAGCAACTCTTGCATGATCACTAACCTCCCGCACACTCCATTCAGAGTAAGGTTGGAGGAATTGGAAGACTTATACTCAGAATGACATCAATGGCTCTATTGGATCTGGAGCCCATGTGGTGGATGAACAGCAGTGATTGAAAACACACTGACCTCAGGGCAGATGGGGCTAGTAAAAGCAAATCGACCTTTAATCTACTGAGTTGCTGCATGCTGTAAACGAACATACGCCTGATTTCAAGTTCGTCAGGCCGGAAAACGGCAAGAAATGTCAAGGTAATAGGGAATAGACGTCATAATAGGGGACAAATGACATGACAAAGCCTACAGGCTCAATTCTTGTGAGCTTGCCCAGTCCATAAGTAATAAACTGTAAAGATTGCTTTCTGTGAGAGCGCATTGCCTCTTATTTCTCAGTGTTGTATGAGAAGGATGGGATAGGACGTCCATTGCGGTACAGGCTGTTTGTATAGACGTGTACAGATAGTGCCAGAAAAAGTTCTTTACCCCCTCCTGATTTCATCTGTTTATACTTCTAGAGCTTCAGCAAAGTCTAGTAGAAGACAAAGACATCCAGAGGAAACATATTGCATTTTTAAGGCAATTGTTTTGTTTATTGAAGTAAACAAGTTATCCAACTGCCCATTATTCAGTCAACCAGTTACTCAAATGTAGTTGACTAATAGAATTGCTAAAACTGGACACAGCCGTGTTGAGAGACATTTAGATAAATATTTCCAGAAGATTTAGATCGAACATTTCCAGCATAGTGAACCCTCTACAGAGCCTCAACAAGCATCACCCCAGAACACCATCAAAAGACATTCCAGAGGAGATGAGAAATCTGTTCCTGAAATAAATCAGCCTGGGGAGGGTTATAGAAGTCATTTCTAAAGCTGTGGGACTCCAGCGAGCCACAGTGAGGCTCATTATTTTCAAATGGAGAAAACTTAGAATAGTGGTAATCTTCTCAGAAGTGACCGGCCTACCAAAATTTCCCCCAAGAGCGCAGTGACGACTCATCCAGGAACTCACGAAAGAACCAAGATGAACATCTAACGCTAAAAAAGTAGAAGCAACCCAATTTAGGTCTCTTCCTCAACTGCAAGAACTGTAAGCTTCACTCGCCTCAGAAAAGTTGAGCTTTCATAAGTCTCCTGAAAGAGAATGAGCAAGAATTGGATCCATATGAGAGTTGGAGGTTGAAAATCATTGCTAACTAAGAGAGGCCGACAGGCTTGTCTCGCGTTTGCCAGAGGACATCTTGATGACCCCTAAGACTTGGGAGAATTGCTGTGGTATGCGAGTTGAGAGTGGAACTTTTTTGGGAGCTAACTGAGCACCTAACAATAAGAGTATAATGCTAACCGCCAAACATGGTGGCATTTCGAACCCTGCATCATGCTACTTGCCATCAGTAGCCAGAGTTTGAGAGAGCATAATTGGCCTTACTCTCAGGGGTGAGTTAATGACCTTCCTAGTGTGATGTTGGTAAGCACAGGTGTCTATTAGCTGTTGTACCAAGAGCTCGGGAACAGTGCTTTCCTCAATGCATGTCTGCTGCCTAGCAATGCTGCATCAACGGCAGTCCAAAAAGAGGCGGTGGCTGCCTTTACATGAGTCTTTACAACTCCTAGTGCTGGGGGGCATTTCTAGTATTAGGGGACGTTCACATGAATGGGGATTGGCCTTCCAGATTGGGTAGAAAATGGTGTAAAATTAGAAAGAAATGATTAGAAATACAAAAAGAAAAGCATGGTGGTGGCAGTGTGATGGTGTGGGGATGCTTTAGGGGTGGACAGGAGAGGGTTCAGTCATCACCTTTACCCTTATTGCAGCTACATTACTTTTGCCGAAGGTTTAGTTTGTCAATGAAACCTGCAGGGAAATGAAAGTCCAGGCCATTTTCTGATTCTCACCAACCAACAGTCTCACATTTAATGATGTTGAGGTCTGGATTCTGGGGTAGTCACTCAATTGTTCTGAGTACACCAGCAGATTCCGCAGTTTGATTTGAAGATGTTTTTCCTTTTTGTCTGTTTGCTTTTCTTAGTAAGATCTTCTTGATCAGATCCTGACACATCCTTTCAGAACAGTGTAAGAAAACTTGTAGGTAAATTAGGTCTAAAGCGAGAGAGCTTGATTTTCTACTCACTCGCAAAGATAAATTGCTTAAGTACTGTTTATCTGATGGGGGCAGTTTTGATGGTCTGTCTTGCACAGATGTTTGGAATAGTGCTCTACACACTGATCAGCCATAACGTTTAAAACTATGTTGTGTAGGTCCCCTTCATGCTGCTAAAATAGCTGTGGCCTGTAGAGGCATGGACTCCTTAAGCCCTCTGAAGGTGTCTTGTGGATCTTGCACCAAGACGTTAGCAGCAGATCATGTAAGTTGTGAGGTGGGGCCTCCATGGATCGCATCAGTGAGCGTTGGACACCCATGACCCTGTCGCTGGTTCCCTGTTTTTTTTCTTTCTTTCACCTGAATACCAGAAAAACCTGACAAGACCTGCCTGATGAGTTGGAGATGTTCTGACCCAGTTCGAACCCACAATTTGGTCCTTTTTAAAGTTCCTCAGGTTCTTAGGCTTGCCTGTTTTTTGTGCTTTTAACACATCACTCTCAAGAACTGACTGTTCACTTGCTGACATATAATAACCATGTAACCAGTCAATGTTATTTACATCACCTGTCTGTGGTTTTAATGTTATGGCTGATCAGTGTATGTTTTATTCATTTATGGAATCCTCCTGTTTATTTATTGATTGATTGATTGATTGATTGATTTCCCCCCAAATTAAATAAATGAATATGTCTGATGCAATATAATATTAATAAAAAATGATGCATTCATGTATCTATAATGCAGCAAACATGTGATTCAATGAAGAGCTACTGTGTTCTAACACCAGAAACAAAGACATGGGAAATAACAAATCTTATGATTCTCATTCTGACAGGGAAGACTTTCGTACTTGCCTTATTTTCTTGGTTTCTTTTCCTTCTTGGACTTCATTGTGACCTTTTGACCTGATGGAAGAGTGCTGACTCTGATTGGTCAGTTCAGTCCCAAAGTAGCCCCAGGCGGCACACATTTTCCTGCTTATTCCATCTCTGAACATGGCGAACCCAGCTAATGGAGCTGTTTTGAGCTGGTACCAGGCTCTAAAGTGTCCAGAGCTGAAATAGAACAAAGATGCAAACTGCCCAGGGGTCCGCGAGGACAGGGGAAGCTTAGGATGAAGTTTTGTCAGCATTCACCTGAGACATTTCTGCTTTGTGCCCAAAAAAGGACCATCAGTGTGTCTGTGTGTGTGTGTGAGTCCTGCAATAGTCATTTGACGCTGTTAAGAAGGGACAGGACAAAGTTGCCTTCTAATGCT
This sequence comes from Salminus brasiliensis, assembly GCF_030463535.1. NCBI lineage: Eukaryota > Metazoa > Chordata > Actinopteri > Characiformes > Bryconidae > Salminus > Salminus brasiliensis. The sequence goes on from NC_132878.1 coordinate 86,843,530, forward strand.
CTCAGAAAGTGCACACACACACACACACACACACACACACACACACATACACATACGAACGAATACACACACACAAACACACACCTGCACACACAGCATTAAAGAGAGGGAGCCGTTTACATGCTAAAGCTGATGTAATCTCTTTCTCGCCGCAGCAAATCTGACCTTAATCTCACCAAAGCATGCTTTTGGATTTATTAACCATCAAGCCCAGAACAACACACACACACACACACACAATCGCATACAAGCTCAGGGCTAACCACTTTCCTTGATGATTTTGGGAATGCAGAAACGAGTAAATTGTCTTTCTGAGAGGCTTGAATCTCTCAGACCAGGCACTCCATGACCAGGCACTCCATTTATTATTCTCCCTCCCTAAAGCCTTGTGTTCCACAGTAAGGTGAGTGTTCATAAATCCACCATTAAAAAGGGGGCTGGGCTAAAAGAAAAACATCATATAAGCTTTTTAGGAGACTTTTTGTGGAGCGTCGAGTTAAAAGTGGGACTTTTTGGGAGACTGGGGGTTAGGGCAGCGTGGTTCAGCGGTTATAGCACCTGGTTATTCTTGATAAAGGTAAAAAAGGTAAAGGTGCACGTATTTGTCACTGTACAGTGTACACTGTACAGCGAAATGTGTCCTCCGCATTTAACAGATACAGATGTCCTCCATCTGGTAGTGAACACACACACACACACACACACACATGTGTTACGGGCAGTGAGTACACACACACACCCAGAGCGGTGGGCAGCCAACTCCAGCACCTGGGGAGCAGAGAGGGTAAAGGGCCTTGCTCAAGGGCCCAACAGTGGCAGCTTGCCGAGCCCGGGAATCGAACCCACAACCCTGTTATCAATATCCCGGCGCTCTAACCGCTGAGCCACCACTTCCCCAAAAAAGGGTTGGGTTCGATACCCGTGGCAAGCTGCCACTGTGGCTGCTTGTGCGTATGTGTCTGTGTTCAATGGTTGGATGGGTTGAAGGTGGAGGACATATTCCATCTGCGCCCAACGCAAATAGCAAAGAGGGGTGTCTTTGGGAGTCTCTAAACCTAACACAGCATTCAACAGCATACCAACAGTCAAACATGGTGGTGGTAGTGTAATGGTGTTAGGGTGCTGTTCCTGCTTCAGGGATGAACAAACATCCATCCTAAATCTAAAGCTTAAGTGCAAAGTCCACTTCTAAAAGGCTTGAAGAAAACAAAATGCACATTTTGGGGTGACCTTGTCCTGACTCGAACCTCATTGGCATGCTGTGACAGGACGTGAAAACCTGATTGTCCTACTGAGCAGCTCAAGTCCTTCATAAATAGACAAGCCATTTATTATTCTACCTCCGTAAAGCCTTCTGTTCCACAAGAACTTACCCAAACATTTTCCTGTGGAACTGATTTTTCCTTTCAAGTGAACTGTATTAATATACTGTAGCACCTTTATTAAATGATGAACTTGGTATCTGAGGGGTTACAGTGGCTCTTTTTCTTTGTCTGGAGCATAAAGCCCTGAACATTGAGACAGAGTGGTAATCATGATGTGAATGAATGATTTTCACCTTTTAGAAGTAGGGTAGGGCGCAGTGGCCCACAGTACAGGGTAAACTATAACATGGTTTCTTTTGTAGTTAAACTTTTTCTACTTTATTCATTAATCTCCGGAGCAGTGCCATCTCTGAATTCTCATTGTGTTCAGACAGTTATTCCTCAAGATTCATCCTAAACCTGTACTTAATTACGCCAGTCAGCTCTAACATTAAAGCCACTGACCAGTGAAGTGGCTAACCTTGATCATCTGGTTACAGTGGGACCTGTCAAGGGGTGGCACGTACATATTAGGCAGGAAGTTGATGCATTAAAAGCAGGAAAAACGAGCAAGAGCAAAGATCCGAGCCACTTTGACTAGGGCCAAATTGCGATGGCTAGACGACTGGGTCAGAGCATCTCCAAAACTCCAGGCAGGTCTTGTGGGGTGTTTCCAGTATGCAGTGGTCAGCACCTATCAAAAGTGCTCCAAGGAAGAACAAACAGAGAACTGGCAAACGGGTCATGAATGCCCAAGGCTTACTGATGGAATCCATGGAGGCTCCACCTCCAACATAGAGGAGTTTTGAGGATCTGTTACTTGGTGTATCCGATACCACAGGGCGCCTTCAGAGGTCCAAGGTCATAGCTGTTTTGGTAGCACAAAGGGGAAACTACTCTAGGAAACTAGGGTCATGCAGTATTTTGTGACTGTTACAGGTAATTCTCAGAGTTATGTCCTCCTCTTAGCTATATCACAGTCATTTGCATTACTTAAAAAATAAGATTTAGGATCTTTGTTTAATCTCCTCACCACTAGGTTTATTAACCAAGTATTAATCCTAATTGGTTTATCTTATACTGTGGAGTCCCACATGGTTCGGTTTTAGGGCCTGTGATGATGATGATGTTAATTGTGATAGTAATGTAATAATTGCAAGTGAAAACTGAAGAGTGGTCTTACATCAAATGTTGTAGGGTTTAAAGGAGTAGCTGAAAGGCAATGGAAGCGTATGCCCCACTAGTTAGTATTATTTGAGATTACATCTGCCCCATTGGAGTATGGGGCAGGTGTGCAGGAGTGTTTATTGGTGGGATAAACGATTCTTTATTACTTATTAGCTACATTAGCCTTGTAGCTCCTGAGTAAAACTAAAGAAGCTCACTTCAGACACCAGTGTATCTTAGCTAATGGACTGCATTAATGAGGGGAAAGGCCTAAACTGTTTCATTACATTGGTTGATTTCCTGATGAGAAGCTTGAATCCATCAGGCCTGGACCATGCTGTGGTTGTATTTACCCCCAACTAGTTCCCCGCTGAGGAATCATTTACCAAACGCACATGAATCCTATTTGAATCCCTGCTTGCTTATCTGTCATATCTCTCAAAGAGAGCGATTCCACAGTGGTGGTTCTGTGAACCCAGGTGATATTGAAACTAATGATTTTAGAAATTACTACATAATCACACTGAGAGAACAGCAGGCTCTGTTAACAATCTGATAACTGAAGCTTGAAGTGTGACCTGACAGCATATCTTCAGGTTTGGACTATTAACCATAAAAGTGCTCGTCTTCCATACATCTGTTCTTGTATGATATACAATGTACGGAATGTGGATTAATGCCTTATGATACTTGCTACAGTAGCTGAGTGTCCAAAAGTCAGAACACCCTTTACTACATTCATTTACAGTCAAAACAGCCATGTACGTTTAGGATAAATAAGTCAAAATAAGTAGGAGCTGGGAATGTAGGAGTCCTTACCTTCCTAATGTTGGGAGGATTGCTAGTACTAAGGTTAGTACTCTCCTCTGCTGCGTTCTCTCTTCACTGGCATCCTGTAGCTGCTGCCCGCATCAGATTCAAAACCCTGACGCTGGCCTACAAAGCCCAGAAACGACCGCCCCCTCCGTACTTGATGGCAAAGGTCAAAAGGTGATCAGTACCAAGAGCCCTTCGAGCTTCAAGTACGGCTCAGCTCGACCCGCCATCCCTCAAAATCCACGGAAAACAAGCGTCCAGGCTTTTTTCTGTCCTGCACCGAAGTGGTGGAATGAGCTTCCCCTGGGTGTCTGAACAGCAGAGTTGCTTGCTGTCGTCAAACGCAGACTGAAGACCCTCCTCTTCAGAGAATGCTTGAGCGAATAGTAGAGTACTATGGTCTCCATATTTACTTGTGTTTAGTAACGTCTAAAGCTTAGAGGTTTCTTTGAATTATTAGTATATTCAAACTAGCTGAGGCTTTTCTTGGGTAAATAGTAAAGCACTTTTGTAAGTCGCTCTGGATAAGAGCGTCTGCTAAATGCCTTAAATGTAAATGTACTGAGGGGTGTTAAATGTAACAGGTGGTTTAAGTGACAGTACCACATTAGTGTTGAACATTTGACAAACAAATAAAATAAATTGCAGAAAATGCAACTTTGCAAGACCTTATATATCTGTAAACAGCAGTTAACCTTTTCTTTGAGAGACTGGAACAAAATCAAGCTCCAGTCTTGCTTGAGATTTGTCCATCCTTCAACTATAAGTCAGCTCAACACTGAGGGTCTAAAAGGATGTGGAGCTGACATTGAAGCTCCTACTGAGGCCTCATTCACACATATCCAAATATATTTTTAAAGATCAGGTCATTGTGTGTTTTGGCCTCCCGTCCACATAAAAACGCTGAAAAAAAGAGCTCTTCAAGTTGGAGATCGGGCAAAATGCTGACATCACAACACATGCATGTTTCTGGCTGAATCTCAAACACCTCCTTAACTCCCTATATAGTGAACTACATAGATCATAAAACTACATGCAGATGCATCTACATGCAGATAGCACTGGATTTCAGATGTCCACATATAAGTGAATGTAAATAATGTTCTATAAGATATATAATGCTCTATTTAGATTTAGAATCTGTAATTTCACAGTACAGTGTGTGGTATGCTCATGCAAGTGTTTTTGTCTCTAAAAAAGGGAGGGAAGGAAGTGGAAAAAATGGGTAGGTGTGGGCGGGGCCTGGGAAAAGGAAACATTTGCCAGTCAAATGACTGAAGATGCTGGTGTTTTAAGAAAAAAATGGTCTGTTTGCCCAGAATCCAGACCTCAGCCTCATTGAATGTGTTTGGGACCACTTGGATGCTAAGAAACAGAAAATGCTCCAACTTCTGAGTCCGAACTAAGGAGGTGTGAAAAGATCTCCCTGCATGAAAACAACTCTCCTGTAAAGGAAAATAAAAGAGAAATTGAATGAATGGAATGTACTGTAACATCTACGCACATCAGTGTAGAATTCTGTCGAATCATTAGAGCTTTGTAACATGAAATGAGTTGTTGTGAAAACCTCTAAATCCCGACTATATGTTTGTGTGTTCCAGAGGTGGTCCCGAGGCCTCACGATGGACCGGGTGAGATGGGGAAACCAGTGGTCATTCCTAAAGAGCAACAGGAGAAGATGAAGGAGATGTTTAAGATCAACCAGTTCAATCTGATGGCCAGCGAGATGATCGCGCTCAACCGATCACTGCCCGATGTTCGCCTTGAAGGGTGAGTTTGTGTTTGGACGTGGTTGCTGGGGGCGGAGGGGGGGTAGAAAGCTTCAGTTGCAGGGTTTTACTTGTGTTGAGTTCAAGGACTTTGACAATGTTAAAATCAGGTTCATTTCAGACCTCCAACCAAGACATGTTTGAAACAGGGGTGGGATGATTTAGACATGCAATTTCAGATTGGTATCCACATGTGTTTGGTGACAGGTGTTCAGATTTAAGCAATATTCCAAGCTGATATTAGACGATGCATTTAGAAACCCTGAAGAGCGTTTAGGTGACGCCGGACTGCTGTGCTAAAATATCTGCATTTCATTCATTTTACTGTATTACATTTCTCTATGAAGCTGTTCCCAGTGGAATTAATCCCAGTGTCTACATTTTAGACCTGTTTATCAGCATTGGCAGATTTGTACAAGAATAATTGAGAGAATCCGCATTAGCTCACAATTTCCATTCCTTCTCTTGGTGCATTCCTGCGTTATTATGGCTCTACAGCAATGCGCAACTACATTCTATCCGATTCTTTTTCTTCTGCTTTCATTTTATTTTGGTCGGCTTTCTTGTCCCACAGTTTTCAAGATACCGGCAGCGTTCCTACTCCAGATTGCAACGTCCTGGGAGACCATATCAACTGCCTGACATTTTCACACTACTAACAACAAAGCAATAGCCTCGCAACTGCCTGAAAGTGGTTACGTAATTATTATACTGGGTGCACGTTAATACGCAATCAACATGGTTCCAATTCCAAATTATTTGCTTTGATTGATCAATAAGCTGTATACTAGCCCGTATTGCACAAATGTATAGTTTATGTGTAGTAGTAGTAGTCTGTGTAGTTTTTTTTCCAAAAGGAATTTATGGAAACCACCTGGAATATCATTGCAGCCTTACAGCAACAGCCTAGCAACTGTACTTTTTCAGTACTTTTTTTAGTGTTATTGTGACTGACTATATTAAAACAATAGTCTGTACGTTTTGGGGATTTGGGGCTTTAAAACATGCATTGCAGAGCGAATGAATCTGATGATTGCAAACCTCCGTTTAGTCAGTAGAGCAGTTCAGAGTGAGGAAAACTTTGGTGAACCTTGGTCTTCATGTTTTCAGTAGCTCTTCAGTATTGCTGTTCTGTTGAAACCAGTGCCATTAGCAGTGTTGCGGTTGCTCAGGTAACCAGCAAAAGGTGTGGGATCCTCTTTTTGAGGCTGTGCATGTGACATAAGTATGTAAAGACGATTACGCAGTCAGAAAAACGCCTGTGAAAACTTAACAGACCACTATATTGGATGTTGCGGGGGCGGTAGCACAGCACTGAGACAGTTTATTAGAGTATTTGTTCTTCTGCTGCTGTCAATTTCGGACTTGCATTCTTCAAACGTCATCTTTTGCTATATGTATATTATACGTGTGTGTATATATATATATATATATATATATATATATATATATATATATATATATATATATATATATATATATATATATATGTATATATATGTATATGTATATGCGTCATCTTTTTCTACCCTAATGTGTCCATTTCACGCAGTGTGCCTCTCACCCTAAATGTTGCTGATGCAGCCTAGACAAGCTTGACATCTGAAGTCTGCTATTCCGTCAATCTGAAACGACTCGGCTCCATGATGTGAGCATGCAGATAGTACCATTCTGTCATAAGCGTCAATTATTTGTCAGTTACGTTAGCCTTATGTCTTATGTCTGATGGCGCTTCCTCTTCACATCACTCCTGCTGTGATGTTGGTCAGCACAGGTGTCTGTTAGGTGTAGCTGTGCTTTCCTCCTAGCCTGCTGGCTACCTAGCAATGCTGGGTCAGTGGGGGGGGGGGCGCATGTGCTAGTCCTCACCCTAGTGAAAGGGGGGTTCACATGAACAGGATTCCAAATTGGGTAGAAATGGGATATAATTATTGAGGGGGGGATCCCAAAGGTCTGCAGTTTGTGCAATGCCGAATTCCATAAGCTTGCATTATCCCTTCAGAATGTGCACTGCTCATGTGAAAGCGAAACAGGACAAAGACTCGCTGTAGCTACAGTCACGTATCGATTGTATTGGCACTTCTGACCGAGCTGTGTGAGCTTGTCTCGGGCCATGAGCTTCAGAGTGGCAGGTTGGTGTATTGTTGCTGGCTGCTGACAATTCTGCAGATTTGTGTGTGTGTGCAGCCGGAGCAGCAAGTGGGAAATGCGAACAGCAACCCATGAAATGCGTTTATTTTCCACTACTTAATTACCAGCCAGCACCCCCCCACCTCTCTCTCTCGGCTTCGTTTGAAAAGATCCAATAGAATTGACACATTCAATTAAAAGATAAGAGCGTGTCAATTACAAAGTTGCAGCCACCGCTTCCCGCCCAACTTTCCTCCTCTGTCCTCCTCCTGTGTTTCTCCCTGGTCTTTAGATAAGGCCCTAATACAAATAAACATTGTTTATTTCTCAACGAGTTAAGCTTTGCATTTCTGAAAATGTGAGTGTGTGCGTGTGTGTGTGTTGTTTTAGGGCACTTGACTGAGTTACAAAGCGTATGCCTGATGGTAACCTACCCCCCTATTCATTCTCAACCTTTTCAGGCTTGCCTTGGCAAAGCTGAAATCCGGCACTGCCCTCAGCGCGGCTTCCATGTCCGAATGTGCCAAACATCAATCAGCGCTGACTCTCAGAAGCTAAGCCGGTGCAGTTGGCGGGGGCTGTTTTGCTGTGCGTGTGTGTGTGTAATGTTGCTGCAGGTGCTTGCTGTTTCCCTGTCGCTCGAGCGTAGGTGTGTGTCGGACTCCAGCTTGGCTTGGCGCCCGGAAGCGGCGTTCAGAATGATATTTAAGCGTCCCGTGCTCAGTCTGCATACCTTATCAAACGGGATGGAGAAGAATCCTCAGCCTGTGAGTATGGTAGTGGAGGAAAGGTCAGATTATTGTGTTATTGGGGCTGTGTGTGTATGTGTGACAGAGCGAGAGAGAGAGAGAGGGAAAGCAAGAGAATGTTAACGGAGAGGCTGAAGGGCTGCAATGAAAAGTCGACTGAAGTCATTAAGGAGAGACGTACCGACTTCCCATACATGAATTCTACAAAAAAAAGGTTAGGTAGTCCAATGGGACCTGGGGCTGTGGGTTTAGTCTTTGCTAAACTCTGGTGGGTTGGTAGGCTGACTGGTCAGTCGGTCGGTCGGTCAGTCAGTCAGTCGGTGGGCGCTTCATGTCTTCACTTTTTCTTTACTGCACTGTGGCTGTTTACACAGTGTGCTTAGTAAAAAGACATGCACAGTGCAAATGATTATTAGTTTAGTTAGCTGTAATTGTGACTTAGACTTGGACTTGGTGAAGTATTTTAAGAGTAGCCAAGGCAGATATCTAGGTCATTTCAAAGGGTTCGTTTACTTTCGTTCGTTTACTTTGCAACGGTTTAACCCCCCTGGCTACGTTTAGCCACATTATTTCTATCAGCATGTAGAACAACATCCCAGCATCCTCTGCAAACATGACACGAACATTTCCACGACACGAGGAGATGAGAAAAATGAAACCACAGACATGGACAGTACTACACACGAACTTGAACTGACCTGCACTGCCACACTGGCTGTACAGTCAGAGGTGAGGGAGAGGGAGGGTCTCTATGGTACAGTCTTTTTCTCATATGCAGAGCTGGAGGAAGATGCATCGGCTCAGGGCTTCATTAACTTAACTTTTTTTTTTTTTATTATCCTAAACCTAGGCTATCCACTTTTGGGGGCACAAAAATGTTTTTGGACCGCTTGTATCTTACCTTAGACAACCGCAAGATTGACATGGTGGGTAGCAATCGTCTACACTACATAAAGCAGGGTTTGGGATCATCGGATGCACGTTCAGTAATGACACCCCCAGTGTCCGCGCTCACGTAAAACCAATCAAGATGATTGGCCCAATCCGCACTGCTGCAGTAAATAGTATGTAAAAATAGTTCCTCATTAGAAGTGCTTTTATTAGTGTGATATTTTAAGCACACAAGTGTGTGGTTTGTTACGCAGGCTGAGGCTTCAGTGATGTGCAGCCAACTAAAGATAAACATGCTGTGGTTTAATTATTGCTTTGGGTTTGATAGGAATAAATAACCGAGGCTGAAATTAGGCCTACTTCACAGAAGAATAAAATAGTCATTATCACCATGACTTTCTTATTGTTGGGCAGAAAGTACTGTACTATTGAATAGACTGTGACAGATACTGGATGTGGATAAGCCTCTACAGGACAGCGCAGGCGGGAGCAGGCCATTTAGGTTTTCGGTGAGAGGGACACAAATTCACCAGTACTAAAGCAAGCAGTCCAGCACAGTCCTCTAGCATGGAGCCGCTGGTATATGAAGAAAGTACGGTTTCAGTTCTGAAATCATGAATGTCTTGAACGCTCATTTCCCCCAGTTTTGTTACTGGTGAATTTACTACATTTACATTTAAGGCATTTAGCAGACGCTCTTATCCAGAGCGACTTACAAAAGTGCTTTGCTATTTACGCAAGAAAAGCCTTAGCTAGTTAGAATAGACTAATAATTCAAAGATACCTCTAAGCTTTAGACGTTACTAAGCACAAGTCAATAAGGTGACCATAGTACTCTATTCGTCCAAGTACTCTCAGAAGAGGAGGGTCTTCAGTCTGCGTTTGAAGACAGCGAGCGACTCGGCCGTTCAGACACCCAGGGGCAGCTCGTTCCACCACTTTGGTGCCAGAACAGAAAAAAGCCTGGACGCTTGTCTTCCGTGGATTTTGAGGGATGGCGGGTCGAGCCGTGCCGCACTCGAAGCTCGATGGACTCTTGGTGCGGTCTGGCTTTTGACCATTGCCTACTATTCACTCCGTTGTCCATGCAGTCCATATTGACGGTTTTCCCATGTCCACGCCTAACTGAGGTGTAACTGAAGTGTTTCCGCCAGTTGTCAGAGAGCTTATACATACACTTTACAGCCACAGAATTCAAACCACTGATGTGAAGTGAAATGTAGTTACAGTGGCATCTGTCAAGGGGTGGGATCTACAGGTTAGGCAGCGAGTGAACAGTCAGGCAGGTGTTCAAAGCAGGTTTCAAAGCATGATTAAGCATAAAAATCTAAGCCACTTTAACAAGAACCAGACTGTGATGGCTAGACGACTGGGTCAGAACATCTCCAAAACATCGGACAGGTCTTGTGGGGTGTTCCCGGTATACAGTGTTCAGTACCTACTGGAAGTGGACTAAAGGAGGACTGCCAGTGAACCAAAGACAGGGTCATGGGTGCCCAAGACTCACTGATGTAATCCATGGAGGCCCTGCTTTGCAATGTACAAGACTTAGAAGATCTGCTGCAAATGTCTTGGTAGAATGTAAACCACAGGACGCTGTCCGAGGGCTCCCGGTGGTGTAACTGTCTAAGTGTTGGTCATATTATCAAGGGGTTGCAGAAGATTCGCTCAGCAGTGATGCCACAACCATGCTCTCTGGGAAGGTAGGAGAGCATTAGTGAGGTCAGGTGCTGATAATGGATCATTAGTTATTGATTAGTTGTAGATTAGCTGGTTAGCTGGAGCTCAGAGGGCCTGCAGAGCCAGAACGGGCAGGACCTACACAGTATTAAGCAGGTGGCTTTAATAATGTTATGGCTGATGGGTGGTCAGGGCAGTGGTGGCTTAGCAGTTAGAGCTCCAGGCTATTGATGACAAGGTTGTGGGTTTGATACCACACTAGTGTGTGCGCGTGTGTGTTCACTACCACAGATGGGTCAAATGCAGACACAATTGCACCCTTATCTTTATATCTGACAGTCATAAAACCTACCTAGGAGTGATATGTCGTACTGTAAGTAGGGGGAAATCGTAGGACATGAGCCATCCTTCTTACCCAGCAACACCTGAAACCCCTTACCTGCGCTGAAGTGACAGTGCCCCATGGCTTCTCGTGGGTTATTGCTTTAATGGCTTGTAGAATTGATCGGAGTAGAGGTAATACATGTGTGAGGTAAGAGGTCATTGGGGGTTGGGAGTTGGGGGTGGCTGTGTGTGGTTATCGTTGTGTTTAAGTCTCACTAGGGTGCCGTGCCGTGCCGTGTTTTTCATTTCTGCTCCATTTGACTCAAATATTGACCCGGCAGATCAGAGCACTCTCTGACAAACAGTGCGAGAGGAGGCAGGCTTTAGACAGGGCTTATCATACTTGTCCTTGAGAAACGCTGAAAGAGTTGTTTGTGCGAGTTTGCCCGAGATGGCCCACCCCTCCTCTCTCACGCCCAGGCTTCTGCTCCTGCCTAAAACATTTACGATTCGAAGTCTCCGGATGGCCTCGCAAGGCGCGACCATGGAAACAGTTTTGCCATGACGACGTGGTCACCAGAGCTCTACGTGCCAAGAAAAGCAAGGAACTCGACTCAACCCTGCATGAGAAGCTGGCTTAATTGTGTCTCTTCCACACACACACATCTATATACACATCTATATACACACGTGTAGTTCTCCAATGGAGGTGGTGAGGTAAGGCGTTGAGCACTTGCGTCAAGGCAAATCTTACACGTCTCAAGACGAACAGTGAGCTCAGTGGTGCACCTGGAGGTGTTTAGCAGCCGTCCCGGGTGTGGTGTAAGAGTTTTGAGGGTTCTGAGGTTCCAGAAGGCGTCTTTTAGGCTTATATTAGAGATGTTCTGCAGTTTCAACCTCTATACGTTTAATCCCTACACTTCATTTTAATAGTTATGAGAATTAGAAATGGTCATTTCCCGGGCTCCCAGGTGGTGTGACTGTCCAAGTGTTGGTCATATTATCACGGGGTTGCAGGAGATTCGCTCACCAGTGATGCCACAAACATCCATGGCTGGAAGTGCCAAAGAGCATAGTTGGCCATGCTCTCTGGGAGGGTAGGAGAGCATTAGTGAGGTCAGGTGCTGATAACGGATCATTAGTTATTAATTAGTTATAGATTAGCTGGAGCTCCAACACCGTAGAGAACTCCGTTCCACTGCTCTGCAGCCCAGTGGTGCGAGGCTTCATACCCCTGTATCTACCGGATGGCGTCGGGCATGGTGACCTCAGACTCATGCGTGGCGACCCCAGAGTGTCCTGTTGTATTAGCCATTCTTTTCAATTAAACAAGCTGTCTATAGCATACAGTTGTACTATGCAGGCAAATGCACTAGAGAGAGACGTACCCTTACATTACTATACTGCATGTGATGCATTGGCCAACTGATATTTGGTAGAAGTTTTAGGTGTTAAAATATAGCATTTACACTTTATAGACAAAAGTATTGGGACACCTGCTCATTCGTCGTTTCTTCTGAAATCAAGGGTATCATAAAGAGTTTATCTTGCTTTTGTTGGAGTAACTGTTCCCAACTGTCCAGAGAAGACTTTCCTGTAGATTTGTATTTACATTTAGGGCATTTAGATTTTGGATCATTGCTGGGAGGACAGGATGTTGGATGATCACCACCCCACCTCATCACCCCTTTATTCCAGAGAATACAGTTCCACTGCTCCACAGCTCAATACTGAGTGTCCAACAGCAGTTGTAGAGCAGTGAAGCAGCTGTCCAGTAATTGGTCCTTTGCGTGCTTAGTGCGCATGATCTGCCCATGAGATGTTGTCTACGTGTCAGTCTTGTAGGGTGTGTTATAATATGACCGTGTGTGTGTGTGTGTGTGTGTGTGTGTGTGTGTGTGTGTGTGTGTGTGTGTGTGTGTGTGTGTGTTTGTTTGTGTTTGCCTGGGTTCTAGTGAATAGTGGACACACTGTTTGGTTTAGAGACGCCTAAGGGGATGGGGAGGTCAACCCCCCCCTCTCCACCCCTTTCCTCATACTCTCTCTCTCTCTCTCTCAGTTCATTACTCCCTCAGTGCTATGATGATAAACAGAAAGTCTCATGTCATGTGTTGTTCTTCGAATGTGTAAGTATGTTATATGGACAAAAGTATTGGGACACTTTTATTAAAGAGTTAATTTGCTTTTGTTGATGTAACTGTCCCGGGAAGGCTTTCTACTTGTGGAGATTGTGGAGAATTGCTGTGCAGATTTGATTTTGTTCAACGACAAGAGCATTAGAGAGGTCGTTGGTATCCACATTGGTTGCTATGGTGTTGCTAAATGGTTTCTAAATGGTTGCTATGGCGTTGATATCCTAAACTGGGCACAGGCCTACATTAGCAACCACTAAACAACTGAATAGCAACCACTTAGCAACACCATTACAGCTATTTAGCAACACCACATCAAACACCTGGCAGCCACTGAACAACTTGATAGCGACCACATAGCAACACCGATTTGGATGTTTGAAAAGTCACTTTGCAACATCATAGTAACCACTTAGCAACACCATAGCAACTGCCTGGAAATAAGAACCACTTAAGCTACACAACCATTCTGTTTCCTTCAGGAAAAGCATTTTTCTAGTGTGTTAAACTGAGATGGGTGTTTTGCGAAACTGCATGTGTTCCACTGTCCGGTGGGTCGTCTTCGAACTTGCTGCTAATCCACAGAGAGTGAATGCTGTTAATGTAGCACCACTCAAACGCTGTGGTGAACAGCATGTCAGTGTGCACCCAACCTCACAGTCAACGAAGCTCAGAGCACTTATCATCCCACTGTCGCCCTTAGCTAAACTCTCACTGTCACCTCTATTACACAGTTACCTACTGCTTGCTGGTATTGCTGTTAGTAGTAGTGGTAGTAATAATAGTGATATCTCAGTGGTGTGTGATCGAGATAGAGATGATGATAAACTATGTAGTACAGGCATTTTTAAAAGGACCCTGGCTCGAGAGGACCCATGCGCCCCCGGTCACAGCGTCACTGTCAAACAGAACCCGCCTATTTTACAAATTCTGTCCCACACACACACACACACACACACACACTCTTGCACTCAGTGGTGTGAAGACGGGCAGCTGCTAAATGAGTTTTAGTGCTTCAGTGAGAATAAACGACTGTGTTCTGCAGCCTGTGTGATTCAGAGAGAATGTGTGAGGAAGTGGAGAGGAGAGGAAGAGTGTGCAGAGATGGAGAGGATGGCCAAGCAATCCTCCATATATACGCACAGACAGGAAGTGTTGCAGAGGAAGAGGAAGAGGATGGAGGAAGAAAGACAGGCCAGGAGAAAGAAGCAACGTGCTGCAAATCATTCAGCCTTAACTGTGCATGAAGATTCAGTCATATGGAGGGGAGAGGCCCAGTGGAACAGGCTTCTTCAAGGGTTCTTTACTAAAGACCGGGGGCCTCATTCACCAGTGCCTTCTTAAGGTGTTTTTTTTTTAATGAGGTGTCAGATTTATTTATAACTATTTATAGATTTATTTATATTATTTAAAATTATTATTTGTTATTCTGACCTCCCATTGGATGGGTTGAGTAGTGCCCTGCTTACGTGAACTCCAGAACTAGCAGGGTGAAGACTAGCACATGTCTCCTCCTCCATGATGCAACATGGTCGTGATATTAATAATGGCCTCTGCGTGGTTAAGATTGGAGTAAGAGGAGTGGTGATGGGCAGATATAACGGTTCTACAGTGTGGCTGTTGCGCATGTGGACAATGCAGTGACCATGCTGAAGCAATATATTCTGCAGCCCTAGCTAGCAACCACCTGAGACACCATATCAGCATTCTGGGATACCACAGCAACTGCCTAACAAGACCATAGAAATGACCTAGCAACACCATAGCAACCACATAGAAACCATTACCCAGTACCAAAGCAACTACTTAGCAAAACATCATAGCAACCAATTGGAATTATCATATCAACCACCTAGCAACTATTTAAGAACTGAAAAGCAACCACTTAGCAACACTTTAACAACCACTTAGCAACCACCTAGGATACCATAGCATCTGCCTCTAGGCACTGCTAGGCAGTGATTTCCATTGCACTGCGAACAGGCTCTAGTCTCCATGAATTTGGAGAAATACCAGAAACTCGGATAACCAAAACCTCGGATAAAGGTCGGATAAAGGTTGGCTAACCAAAATTTTCATTTTTAACACATCTCTTATCTCTATCTCTATTATTCGGTCCTGATGTTTTGGAATAGTTACCATTGCATCAGTCAGTCTTTTAGTTGTGGAACTACTTTTTGGTAGAAGAATCTGACCGTATTGAAACATATTCAGTCTTAAATAATTATGGATTCCACTGTCCAATTGAACAAACCCCAAATAAGAAAACGTAAATGGTTCTTTGCATTGGGTGAAAAACCTTTTAAACACGCCACCAAAAAATGTTCTACTAGCTCTGTCACTGTTAACCAAGGCTGCTCTGAGTGTTTCATGAATGAAGGGCTGAGTGTTTATGGATAAAAGTGTTTTATCACCCCATAAATCAATGATGTGATTCACTGTGTGAAAGTTGGTTTGATGTGTGATTGACTGTTGTGCTGTGTGGATGTGTGTGTGGATGTGTGTGTGGATGTGTGTGTGGATGTGTGTGTGGCTGTGTGTGTGTGTGTGTGTGTGTGTGTGTGTGTGTGTCATGGAGAATCATGAATATTCATTGTTATTCGATTGCGTGTGTGTGTGTGTGCGCGTGTGTGTGTGTGTGTGTGTGCACCTGCTTGTGTGTATAATTGTTTCGTTTTTTTTTATTAAGCCTTTATTGGCTGGTGTTCCTGTAATTAGAGAGTTACTGCACACTCATAAAAACATATGGCCTTAACTGTAAACACTCTCTCACTCGCACTCTCTCACCCTCCCTCTCTCATGCACTCTCTCATGCACTCTCTCTTTCTCTCTCTCAAATGCACTATTGCGCTCTCTCGCACTCGCTCTGTACATCTGCCTGCCTGCTGGTCTATCTATATTCTCTCTATGTATTCATCTGTCTCTCTGTCTGACTGTCTCTCTATCTGTCTGTCTATCAATATATTTATCTATCTCTCTGTCTGTCTGTCTCTCTGTCTGTCTATCAATATATTTATGTCTCTATCTGACTGTCAATATATTTCTCTTTCTGTCTGTCTGTCTCTCTATCTAACTGTCACTATATTTATCTATCTGTCTCTCTGTCTGACTGTCTCTCTATCTGTCTGTCTGTCAATATATTTATCTCTCTGTCTGTCTGTCAATCTATCTGACTGTCTCTCTGTCTGACTGTCTATCAATATATTTATCTATCTATCTCTCTGTCTCTCTCTCTGTCTGTCTGTCTATCAATATATTTATGTTTCTCTATCTGACTGTCTCTATCTGACTGTCTGTCAATATATTTATCTATCTATCTCTCTGTCTCTCTCTCTGTCTGTCTGTCTCTCTGTTTGACTGTCAGTATATTTCTCTTTCTGTCTGACTGGCTCTCTATCTAACTGTCACTATATTTATCTATCTCTCTGTCTGACTGTCTCTCTGTCTGACTGTCTCTCTATCTGACTGTCTGTCAGTATATTGATCTATCTGTCTGTCTGTCTCTGTCTGTCTGTCTCTGTCTGTCTATCAATATATTTATCTGTCTCTCTATCTGACTGTCTCTCTATCTGACTGTCTGTCAATATATTTATCTCTCTGTCTGTCTGTCTCTCTATCTAACTGTCACTATACCTATCTCTCTGTCTGTCTCTGTCTGACTGTCTCTCTATCTGACTGTCTGTCAGTATATTGATCTATCTGTTTGTCTGTCTCTGTCTGTCTGTCTCTGTCTGTCTATCAATATATTTATCTGTCTCTCTATCTGACTGTCTCTCTATCTGACTGTCTGTTAATATATTTATCTCTCTGTCTGTCTGTCTCTCTATCTGACTGTCTGTCAATATATTTATCTCTCTGTCTGACTGTCTCTCTATCTGACTGTCTGTCAATATATTTATCTATCTGTTTGTCTGTCTCTGTCTGTCTGTCTCTGTCTGTCTATCAATATATTTATCTGTCTCTCTATCTGACTGTCTCTCTATCTGACTGTCTGTCAATATATTTATCTCTCTGTCTGTCTGTCTCTCTATCTGACTGTCTGTCAATATATTTATCTCTCTGTCTGACTGTCTCTCTATCTGACTGTCTGTCAATATATTTATCTCTCTGTCTGACTGTCTCTCTATCTGACTGTCTCTCTATCTAACTGTCACTATATTTATCTCTCTGTCTCTCTGTCTGTCTGTCAATATATATATATATATATATATATATATATATATATATATATATATATATCAATATATATATATATATCAATCTGTCTGTCTGTCTCTCTCATCTGTGTTTATTGGTTTCTCTCTCTCTATCTCTGTTAGTCTGTCTGTCTGTCTGTTTCTCTGTCACTTTACCTATGTGTTTATTGGTTTCTCTCTGCCTGTCTGTCTCTCTATCTGACTCTCTCTATCTGACTGTCTGGCAATATATCACTCTCGATGGTAGAGTTTAGGGAACAGTTTTTGGTATCATTTTAATAGCTGATCCATCAGCAGCTGATCTCTCTGGATGTGTGAGGAAGAGTTTTGTTAGATAGACGCTGTCTGCACCAATCCCCCCCCCCCCACACACACACACACATAACACATCAATTATATATATATATACACACACACACACACACACACACATTTATCAGTGTGCTGCAGAGTGAGTTTGAGCACAGCAGGAGACAGTTCTGACCTTTTCTCCTTTCCTGCTTTCCTGCTGTCGGCTAGGGGTGTGTGTGTGTGTGTGTGTGTGTGTGTGTGTGTGTGTGTGTGTGTGTGTGTGTGTGTGTGTGTGTGTGTGTGTGTGTGTGTGTGTGTCTAAGAGTGTGTAATAGTCTGGAGGACACTGGATTAATATTCCAGCTTTCAGAGCTTTAAATTCTGTGAACAGTCAGTTCTTGAAGGTGACGTGTTAAAAGCAGATCTATCTAAGCCGCTTTGACAAGAACCAAATTATGTTGGCTAGAGGACTGGGTCAGAACATTTCCAGAATACCGGGCAGGTCTTGTGAGGTTTTTCTGGTGTGCAGCGGTCAGTACCTACCAAAAGTGCTCCAAGAATGGACAACAGGTGAACCGACGACAGAGTCATTGATGTGATTCCTTTACCCAGACAGAGAGCCATTTAAACATCCCATTAATGCATTCAGAAAAACGGGACTTCATCCACCTGGATCAGCATTACAGACAACACTAGATCTTTTTTGTCTTCTTTCTTTATTTTCTTCATCTTCTCCTTTGTTGTCTTCTTGATCTTTGTTGTCTTCTTCTTCTTGATTTTTTTTCTTTTTCTCATTCATCTTCTCCTTCTTCTCCTTCATCTTCATCTTCTCCTTCTTCTCCTTCATATTCATCTTCTCATTCTTCATCTTCTCTTTCATCGTCATCTTCTCCTTCATCTTCTCCTTCATCTTCTCATTCTTCTTCTTCTTCTCCTTCTTCTCATTCTTCTTCTCATTCTTCTTCTCCTTCTTCTCATTCATCTTCTTCATCCTTCATCTTCTCATTCTTCTTCTTCATCTTCTCCTTCTTTTGCTTCATCTTCTTCATCTTCTCATTCTTCTTTATCATCTTCATCTTCTCATTCTTTTTCATCTTCTCATTCTTCTTCTTCATCTTCTCATTCTTCTTCTTCTTCTCCTTCTTCTCCATCTTCTTCACCTTCTCATTCTTCTTCTTCATCTTCTCCCTATTCTCCTTCATCTTCTTCTCAGTCATTGTCATGTAACATACATTACAATATAGTTATTTTGTCCATATCGTGTGTGTGTGTGTGTATATAAGAGTGAGCCAGTGTAATAGAGAAAGTGAAAGTAATATAGTCTACTGTTTTTGTCTGGCTGTGATTGCAATGAGGATATAAGCTGAATATCTTCAGCCAGAGAGTGGGGTGTGTGTGTGTGTGTGTGTGTGTGTGTGTGTGTGTGTGTGTGTGTGTGTGTGTGTGTGTGTGTGTGTGTGTGTGTGTGTGTGTGTGTGTGTGTGTGTGTGTGTGTGTGTGTGAACGGAGGTTCTGTTCTGGCCTGGTAAGAGACAGTAAAGTCTCCAGGCTCCATTTTAATCAGGCAGGTAGCAAGAGGCCAGCCAATCAGACGCCTTGCTGCAAATTAAACTGATGTTAGGGACCGGAGAGTGGCATCAGGTTAATGAATTTAAAGGGAAGTCTGTGTGTGCGCATGTGTGTGTTTGTGTGAACGCGTGTGTGTATGAGTTTCCTGAGATTGACAATAGGCTAATGAGTTAAAGGAGGATGGGGCATTGAGGGCCAGTGTTACTGCAGCGGTGGGACACGATGGGCTACAACCCCTCTGCTTGATTTAATTAGAGCGTTTCTGTGTGTGTGTGTGTGTGTGTGTGTGTGTGTGTGTGTGTGTGTGTGTGTGTGTGTGTGTGTGTGTGTGTGTGTTTCTGTTAAGTTTGGACTTAATGGCCCTTCTTCCTAGTTATGTGCTGTGGCCATATATAACTAACACAGTATAGAACCAGCAGATATGGGCAGAGCCGAGTTCAGGCATGGAGCACAGGTGTGCCTCCTGACTTCTCTGGCTGTGGATTTGTTCCACCAGCAGCTTACCTGATTAACTTTAATGGAGGTTTATTTAAATAAACTGGGTTTTTGATGGTAGCTGTAAGTAGCCGAAGTCTTCAGTAAGAGCGCTTGAGTGCTTGTTAACACACGTGCAGATAAAATCATAACCTGTAGTTTATTTGTATGTATTTAGACTTTATTTTTTGTTCAGATGTGTAGGACTGCTGCTCAGTGCTGTAGATGTGTCACAAATGTATAGAAAAGCTACGTAAACATGTTTATTAAAAAAATAATCAATAATGAAACTTTTATAGATTAAAGTAAGTAAGGCCTGTTGTGATAATTAAGGTTTATTTACTGATCAGACAGTATGTGGACATGTAATCGCAAATTTTTTCTGACCTCAATATCGTTCACTGTGTTTACTGGTGTGTTTGTTTACGTAAGAATGAACAGCCTCGATATTTCAGCCAGTTTTACAATTCCGTTCACTGGTCTTCTCTCGGTTGGAGGTGGGGCTCGTGTCTATGAGCAGCAGGGCACTCTGTCGTGTAGACTATGCGGCGCAGACTGCAAAGATGTGTCTGGTATTAATTAAAAGTGATTTGCTCTTTAAAATGATGCAGTTATTATGAATAAAAGGCCTAGACTCATGACGGGCCTAGAATGTGTTTTGAGCATGTTGAGAAGTTTTTGGGTTTGCATTTCTGATCTATATGATCTGTGTTGTAGCACTGGAGTGGAGCTGGCAGTGTTTCATTCTCGTTAAAAATGGCTTATTTATCCTACTTTCCACTTTCTTACTTTCGTTCTTTTTTTTGTATCATGGTATCATCATGTTAAAGGTTAGGTTTTTAACCATAGCCATGTTTTGTATGCGGGTGCAGCAGTTCAGCCTGTATTGCTGTAATTACAGATGGCTGAAGAGCTGCTTTTTAAAAGAAGCTCTTCACTCATGAGATGAGAATGTGAAAGTAGACTACCAGCATCACATCATACAGTGAGAGTGTGTGCTGTTTCAGGCTAGATTTGTTCCAGGATTGCAATTTGGGTCGGACATTCAATGCAGCATTAATTTATTTATTTGCTTAACTTGGCCCTGATGCTAATAACCACGGATACTCATTTTTTTGCAAATTTCAAAGCTTTATAAATGATGTATAAACCTTGTCCGTCGATCAGCAGCTATGAGCTCCGCTGCAGAACACTCTCTGCAGAGACATTGCGATTATTGGCGTCCACAAAGCAGGTTTAAAAGATTATGAGAAGGTTTTCTGGTAGCTGTTCCCTCGGTTAATGATGTAATTAATGTCTGTGAGTTAGCAGAAACAGTGGAGTGAAGTTCCAGAGAGGTCTGCTCCTGGGGTTGCAAGAAAAGCAGCTCAAAGCCCCTGTACCTTCAGGAAGGCAACTCCCTGAAATATCACAGCAATCACCTGAAAAAAACACCACGTTTACCATAGCAACCACCTAGCACCACTGTAGCAACCACTTTGTAACCACTTAATGACCACTTGGCAACACCATAGCAACCACATGGGATACCATAGCAGCCACATAGCAGCACCATAGCAACTACTTAGTTACCACTTAGCAACACCAATGCAACCACCTGGGATACCATAGCAGCCACCCTAGCAACACCATTGAAACCACCTAGAATGATGTACTGTTCTATGCAGCACCGCACAAATGACTTTCATGGAAGAGAAATTGCAGGTTGTTGAGCTTGGCCCACATTATCAGCCAACTGAGATCACTCAGGCATTAGTGTGTTTGTGAATTCCCCGTCTGTCTGTGTGTGTCTCTGTGTGTGTCTCTGTGTGTGAGTTAGTTAGTTTGGGGTCTGTGTTAGAAGTGTCCTTCTAGGTGACATGCACATGTCAAGTCAAGTCAGATTTATTTGTATAGCTTTTTACAACTGTTGTCATTACAAAGCAGCTTTACATAAATAGTGATTAATAAAAGACCCCCAGTGAGCAAGCCAACGGCAACAGTGGCAAGGAAAAACTCCCTCAGAGCTGGAGGAAGAAACCTTGGGAGGAACCAAGACTCATAAGGGGGACCCGACCCATCCTCCTCTGGTCAGAACTATTTAAACATTAATGATAAAAATGAGCAAACCAGGTATAACAGATAGTTAAAAACCTTTTAACTATCATTTAACATGGTCACTAAACAAGTAGCAGTGGTAGGCGGGTGAGCCGCTGGTCTGCTATGGGTGGTGGTGGGTGGGAGGGCCTGCTGGTTGGACCGGTAGGTGGCAGCTGGTTAGACAAAGGTAGAGGGGACCTCAGCGGGCAATCTTTCAGCAGGTCGGGCTGGGTGGCCAATTTACCCAGAGAAGGTAAAGAGACAGAGTTAGTTCTGAGAGGAATTTTATGGAGAGCAGAGAATGTTGAGCAGTATCAGATTGGGCCTGACAACTCTGGCAGGTCTGACTATAACAGCCTAGTTAAAAGGAGCGAGCCAGAAGGTAACACAGACATGGGAGCACCCTGAAACGCTAGCGTCCATCTGCTCCACCGTCTACAAACCTGAGTGATCGTGTGTAAGCAGCAAGACGACAGCTCCAGCATCTCAGTGTACTACAATTCCATGGGTCCGCGAACCCCTGGACCTGCAACCTTTATCTAAGAAACATTAATTACCAAAAGCTAAACTAAACAGATGAGTTTTCAGCTTGGATTTAAAGATTGAGACTGTGTCTGAGTCCCGAACATTATCTGGAAGGTTATTCCAGAGTTGGGGGGCTTTATAAGAAAAGGCTCTTCCCCCTGCTGAGGTTTTCTGAATTTTGGGAACGAGTAAGAGTCCAGCACCCTGAGATCTAAGTAGTCTTGATGGTTCGTAATATGTAATAAGATGTGTATGTGTGTATTTGGTACCCTTTACTATAGAGCTCAGAAAGGCAAACAAAAGGCAGGTGCAGTCTGCGTGGGTGTTTTCGGGCTGACTGTAAGCCCACGTCAGTCCAGTCAGCTGCATCAGGGCAAACAGGAAGTGAGGCAGGAAGTAGGAGCGTGTGTCCCGTTTTAGCGCTCCAGATCCAACAAACACTGGCTTTCCTGTCCTTACCTACTCACACACACACGCTGGCACACAATACCGCGCTTACATAATCCCCCTCGAGAGAGAAAATAACAAAACCCCCGACTCCCGCCAACCCCTTCAGTCACTGAACCCACCAATCACCGCTTGAGTCCTGCCTGACCGACAAGGACGCTGACAATCAGGAGAGCCTGTCGGGAATAACGGCCACATTTGCTCTATAGACGCAGTCCTGTAATTGTATTTGCATGTCTTTCGTGTGTGCTGGGGGAGAGCAGTTAAGGGTGCGTTCACACTTGGCAGGTTAAAACAAACCCTCCTGCCAACGCTCTGATAGTGCGGTGCCATGCAAATGAGGGGAATGGGCCGACATGGGAATTCTGGATCACTGCCTATTTATGCTAATTTCCACATACGTGTTTTGCCAGTTCCAGTTCATACACTCTTACCTGTTGTACTATAGGATAGCGTAACAGTGTTTATTTGCAGAGGGTTTCAAATGTACAGGGAATACATAGGTTTTAGCACAGTAGCCCAGTTTCACCTAAACGTTCTGATCCTCTGGAGTTTAATAACTGCATTGTAAATATCAGTTTAAAATATCAGTCTGCCAGTACATTCTTTACACCAAATATCTGCCGATATTGAGAGTATTTAAATATGTTTAGCCCAGCCTTAACTCGAACCCTGGTGCACACCAAATAAGTGGTTCAAGACTGAGCTACTGAGCATATTTAAGCTTTTCTGATACCTAGATTAGTTTCATCATCTCTTCATGAGTCCTGATCCAGTAACTATACAGTTTTATAAGAAGGCTGCGGTGTGTTCAAAGCCCCCCTGTGAAGCAAAGGTGTCAAAAGTATTGACATTCATGACTCTAAAGCTTTTTACTCTAGTAAAAGTACTGGTTTAAACACTAATTCAAGTACAAAAGTAAAAGTAATGGAAGGAAAACAAAGGCCAAAAGCTTAGGCCGCGCCACAGGGGCCTATAGAAAAACTAACTAGTTTTTTCTAAATGCCATAATAAGGATATTATATTATGAGATGTATTATTATAATTATAATAATAATATTATTATTGTGTATTATTAAAATGTTGATGTTGAAAAATGTTGGGATGCTCTAGGCAACCTGTTTCAGCTGCATATCTGCCCATTGAAAATAAATGCATTTTAGTAATATATGAAAACAAACTGAAATGAAAGTAGAAAATACAGATAATTGTATGAAAATGTAAAAACGTAAAAAGTAAAAAAAAAAAAAAAATTATATGCTTTGTTACTTGACACTTCTGCTGTAAAGTACTCTTTAAGCTCAGTTCTACTTAGTTAAAACTGTGGTAGTTATTTTACTCCGACCTAAGGTCAACTTAAGGTCAAGACCAAGAATACTGCTCGTTTTTTCCTAGGGAGGCAAGTAAGATTCAGATTCAGACTCTGGAGAGCACTGTTCTATTTATGCACACTGCACAAATTAAAACCTTCATGGAAGAGTAGAAAGCTTTTCCTGCATCCTCACAGAGTTTCATGAAAAGAACACCGCTCCAACTGAAATCGATTGATCATACTTTGGCATTGTGTTGCAGCCAGTAGCACAGCGAAACCATCCAGTTTACCATAGTTTATCTGCTCGTTCTCAGCGGGCCGTTTTGCATTTGTACGTTTCTAACACTCTCCACCTTCTGCTCTCCATCTCTCTCTCTCTCTCTCTCTAGGTGTAAGACCAAAGTGTATCCTGACGATCTTCCCCGGACCAGCGTGGTGATCGTGTTCCATAACGAAGCGTGGACCACGTTACTGCGTACCGTCCACAGCGTCATCAACCGATCCCCACGACACCTGCTGGAGGAGGTGGTGCTGGTGGATGACGCCAGTGAGAGAGGTGTGTGTGTGTGTGTGTGTCTGTGTATGTTCTCTGAAATGCCCTTTGAATTTTCGCTCCATTAAAAAATGAACTGCTATTTGAATATATTCAAATGTGTACCAGTACTACAGGGATGTGACATGCTTTTGTTTCCATGCCCAGAAGGAGAGGACATTGGCAGCTGGTAGCTTTGAGCGAGCGAGCAACTGAGGGAGTGTAGCGAGTGTGTGTGTATGTGTGTGTGTGTAATACATCTGGAGGAAAAAGATGGCTGGTGACCCTTAGAGTGTTTAACGTCAAAGCTGAATTGTAGATGACAGGTTTTTGGAAGCATGTAGAAAGAGAAAAAGGGGAGGGGGGGCGAGAGACAGACATGCAGAGATCAGTGAGTGGCTTTATTCTGTTGAATCTCTGATCTGTGTGTGGGTGTCTAGTGCTAGTCTTTTAGCAGTTGTATGGAACACAAGCCTGTAATTTGGCTAGATTGAGGGATTAGTGAACATAATGAACACCTACTTTGATCTCCACCATCTCTCTTTTTCACACACACACACACACAGTTGTACTGGGCGACATGTCCTCTGAACTGGTGTGCTGTTCATTTGTTCGGTTGATTTTAATATTGGTTTTAACAGTAGTGATACATAACCAGCATTATGTCCCTGACTATATCCTACTGAGCTAAATAGCAGAGTGTCTGTTGCCATGCCAATAGACCTACACTGTGTAAGATACCCTTTGGGGGCAGTGGTGGCTCAGCGGTTAGAGCGCCGGGATATCGATAACAGGGTTGTGGGTTCGATTCCCGGGCTTGGCAAGCTGCCACTGTTGGGCCCTTGAGCAAGGCCCTTTACCCTCTCTGCTCCCCGGGCGCTGGAGTTGGCTGCCCACCGCTCTGGGTGTGTGTGTGTACTCACTGCCCCTAACACATGTGTGTGTGTGAGTGTGTGTTCACTACCAGATGGGTTAAATGCGGAGGACACATTTCGCTGTACACCTGTACAGTGACAAATACGTGCACCTTTACCTTTTTACCTTTACCTTTTGGTGTCATTTTAAAAGAGGACAACAGAAGAAAACAGCAGTCAAAACAAGCTAAATCAGGATT
Source organism: Salminus brasiliensis (assembly GCF_030463535.1). Classification (NCBI taxonomy): domain Eukaryota; kingdom Metazoa; phylum Chordata; class Actinopteri; order Characiformes; family Bryconidae; genus Salminus; species Salminus brasiliensis. The sequence continues at coordinate 86,869,031 of NC_132878.1, forward strand.
ACAGCATTCTTTTAACATAGAGCCTCTAAGAGGAGGTAGGGATGTCACAATACCATACATTTGGTAGTCTGTGCAAATACCACAAAAATAAAACCAATAAAATAAATATGAAATATGAATATAAACTCTAAAAATGAACTTTTTTATTTGACACACTTCTTTTGTTTTGTTTTAATATTTGGACACTTTTTTTGACACATCCCGCTTTCCAATAGTTACAGATGAAATGTTTTTAAATGTCTTTCCTTGACAAATATAAAAACACAATCAAAAGACTTCTGATAAATAGGCAGAACATTTAAGAGTGCTGATTTTGCCAGAATTAAAGCCTTTTATTTCTCATTCTCAAAACAGTACTTCAGTACTTCAATACTTAACACATTGTCCTTTAGCAGCAATTACAGCTTTGATTCATGTTGGATGTCTCTCTATTAGCTTTATCCATTTTAATGTTGGCATTGTCTTCCATTCCTCTACGCAAATGTTCTCCATCTCTGCCAAATTACATGGAGAATATTGAAGTACAGCAGTTGTCACAGTCTGGGCTTTGACTTTCAGCAGACCCACCCCCCCTCCCCCAAGCCGTTGCTGTATCATTTTTGCCCTGTGCTTCAGGTCCTGTTGGGACATACACAGATGAGCCAAACGTGAAGACCATTTTCTTAATATATGCCAGCACAGTCCTCTGCCAGCTAAACGGTGCATGTGGACCTGGTCATTCAGGTGATATAAATGAAAGCAGGACGCTTTTGACTGTGGACTGGAGTTAGCCTGGTCTGAAGTGATGTGGTGTATTCCTCCCATAAATAAATTAAAAATGTCTGGCTTGCCCCACAGTAGCTTTTCTATTGGTTCACCCACATCGCACAACATTCTGTTGTAGAGGTCCTGTATGAGTGGCAGTTGGAGGGCAGCTGCAGTGATGTACTAGGCAGATTCTACCACTCTCTGCAGGGCCTAGTGTTCAGCAGCAGTAGCGCTGCTGTGTCAGACCGTGATGCAGCTTGTCAGGATGCTTTCCACAGTGGACCCGTAGAAGTTGCAGGGGAGCTGTTGTGGCAGGTTGACGGGCTGTCGAAGTGGAGGCGTTGTGGGCTTTACCAGCAACAAGGCCATCTATAAGGCACAGACCTTACAGGAAAGAATCTGAGTGGCTGCTCTCTACCCTGGTCGTGCCACAGTAAGCCCCACAGCTGCACGCTGGTTATCGACTGTCTAACTCACGTTTATCTGATGTGCTGAGAAAGCTGAGACCTGCTGATATTGAGGGTGATGTACTCTGTAAATTGCTGCAGTTATTTCAAGTAACTGTGATCAGGTGGTTTAATATTAAGTGTGACAGGCCAGTGTGCAACTAGCATGTCGACACTGTCAGATTTGGAGAGTTGGAAGCCTATTTGTCTGCCCATGACAGTTTGCCCTTGTCACTCAGGTCTTTACACGCTGTTTGACATGCTCTTGTGTTACAGGGTGAACAATGTTATTCGCTTTATCTATAGTACAGAGAACTCAGCCCCACTGCTCCACAGCTCAGTGCTGGGGGGCTTTATCCCCCATTGTCAAGGCGCCAATAGGTTCATGTTTATCTGCTTCAGAGAATCCTGTTCTATTGGCAGTTCTTCTCTACAGGGACTAGATGAGCTAGCTGTGTGTGTGTGTGTATGTGTGCATTTGCACATCTGTGTCAGCAATGGGTGCAACTTAAAGTAGCTGAATGCATTCATTAGAATGGGTGTCCACAAACATTTGGACATACACTGTAACCAATATAATGTATTCAAATTTAAAGCAAAAACAGAAGAAATCAATGAGAGGCCAAAGCTCTCTGAAGGCAGTGTGGAATACCAGTACTCCAGAAGCGTGGGCTTATGAAAATGAATATGAATGTACATATCTAAAATCATAACGTACAGCACGATGTTCAGTGTTTAGAAACGTCCTTGCTGTTGAATTTTATCAGTGCTGTCCATTGCTAAGCTGTAAACACAGCAGAAGTCAGTGGAAGTAAAACTCCCACTAGGCATTGCTCCCACTACATTGAACATTTAACAGGCCCTCTGGCTGTGTTACTACGCCACAATGCCTTGCCTCCATCTCTCATGTGACCCAGCACTTCAGTTTGGCCACAGTGTCTGACTCTGACCGGCCTGGCTTGTGTGACTCCTGTGGGCCTGAGCGAAGAGCATGTAGCCTGCAGGGCTGGGCAGTTGGCACCGCTGCCTTGGCCTCTAAAACCATCACACATCGCACACATCCTGCAGCAAACCACACAGCTGACAACTCACTGACCCAGGGCCATGTACACATGTGCGGGTGTACACACACACCCCCACACAAGAGTGCACGCAGGGAATGCTGCAGAGTTATGACCTCATCCTTGCAGTGTCCCCTTTTGTCCATTTTATGAGCTCCATGTAAGCCAGTCTGTTCACACGGACCACACTCCTCAAAATGATGGCGGAAGACTATGTTGGGTTCCACTTCTGTCAGCCAAGAATAGAAGGCTGAGGATGCAGTGAGCACAGGCTAAGGACTGGACAGGAAAGGCGTGGCTTGGTCTGATAAAGGCTGGACTTGGACTGATGAACACTCCTGCTTGATTCATTTGCTGCTTTCTTTTATTTAGCATGTGTGTTAACCTGCTGATATTGAGGGTAGTACTTCTTAAATTGCTGCAGTCATCTCCAGTAACTGTGGTCATTGTGATGGGTTAATATTTAGTGGGACCGGCCAGTGTGCAACTAGCATATCAACACTAGCATATGTTGTTGTAGAGGTCCTGTATGAGTGGCAGTTGGAGGGCAGCTGCAGTGATGTACTAGGCAGATTCTACCACTCTCTGCAGGGCCTAGTGTTCAGCAGCAGTAGCGCTGCTTTACCAGACCGTGATGCAGCTTGTCAGCATGCTTTCCACAGTGGACCCGTAGAAGTTGCAGGGGAGTTGTTGTGGCCATCTATAAGGCACAGACCTTACAGGGAAGAATCTGAGTGGCTGCTCTCTACCCTGGTCGTGCATGAGTGGAGTCAGAGGAGATACTGATGGCTTTCCTCCCGTATCTCTTCCTGGTCCTGTATGGGTGGGAGGGCAGCTGCAGTGATGTACTGGGCAGTTTCTACCACTCAGGATGCTTTCCATAGTGGAACTGTAGAAAGTGCAGGGGAGCTGTTGTGGCAGGTTGACTATCCTCAGCCTTCGGAGGAAGTGGAGGCATTGCTGGGGTTTCCCATCGACAAGGTCACCCACAAGGCATCGTTTTGCGTGAGAGGTATGAGATACAGTGATTTTTACTCTGTTTTGGGTTGAGTTAAAGAATTTTCCTTGTGTTTTAGGCATACATGATTTTTAAGAGAGTAGCAGCTGACCTCAAGAAAATAGCATTTAATTTTGCTCGCTCGCTTTCACTCTCGCTCGCTCTTTCTCTCTCTCTCTCTCTCTCTCTCTCGCTCTCGCGTGTCTCACTTCCGGAGTTACGAGACTGTGAGGATGAATCACTTCCGGACTTACGAGACACTGAGGACGAGTCAACAGACTGGTCTCTACCTCACGCCCTGGCTTAACTGGTGGATTCATGTGTCCGTCATCTGCTCCTCATCTGTAATTGGTGGATTTGTGCGTTGGTCTATGTTTTGTGTGAATCTGACCAATGGACACTCAGAGGCTCGCCTTCTGCCTCTCGCCCTTTAAATGACGTTATTTGTAAATTCCACTACTTTTGTAAAAATAAAATTTCAAGCACCAAAACAGTTTATCCACATGAGTAAAGTTATGTTTACCCAGGAAATAATAAGATTCTTTAGAATCTGGCCTTAGGTTTTCAGGTCAGAGAATCTCTTCACACAGTGCTCTAGATCACCTTACCATTCAGTTCCCGGTTCCTATAAAACACTGCAGTCTAATGACTTCATGTGTGTGTGTCTGGTTTAGAACTTTAGGAGACAGGGCACAGTTTTCCCGCCAGTGAAGCAGAGTGATACAGATATTCAAGTTTTCATGTTCCACTATAAACTGTTGTTGGCCTCTGAGCATGCTCCTTACTGCAGCAGGCTGGGAATAATGTCCGTTAATGGTGCTGTGAAGATGGAGTGAGCACCATGGTAAAAGCAAAGTATTGGAACTGGATCAGGCCTAAAATAGTCAATACCCGATCCATTTAAGTAAGCCTGGATCCTGCCTGAATCGGATCCACTGGATCATCCCGGGACGTCTCTAGTTACGACATCCTCAGGGTTGACATACAGATGATATACATATGCGTTGTTTCACACTGTTTCTGGTAATATTAAATACTATATTACAGCACAGACATGTGGTTCAAACATTGCCTGAATCTGTAGGTTGAGACGTACGTCTTATTTTAGACAAATTAAATGAAGAAATCAGTTGCCATGCTGTGATTGACCGATAAAGACACTGCCGTCCTCGTTGTTTTCAGCTCCGTGCTCAAGGTCTGGCCTGGCGCTGGTCTCTTTGGTCGCCTGCATTGGATTCTGACTTCACTTTCTCCCATTTTTCAGTCAAGGCCATCTGTAAGGCATAGTCCTTTCTCTAGAGAATAGCTGTCCTACTATCTGGTGGCTGTGTGAAGGACGCAGAATCTCGCTTTCTCCCTCCCTCCCCTCTCTCTCCCTTTCTCTCTCGCTCGCTCAAGCTCCCTCTCATTTTCCGTTATCAGCGCGAGTGTTTATATCGGGAAAGCAAATATTGATCCCTGTGTGGCTTTAACCTCTCTTTTTCTCATTAGTGCTTTCAGGAGAGTAGATGAAAGTCAAAGCAAGTGTGTGCGCGTGTGTGTGGACACGCCCATGTCCTCAAATAGAATGTGATACAGAATGTGTATTATCAGACCCCTTTGAGCACCACTCGTTTGTTCTCTTAGGCAAGACATGCCAATACCACAATGGGACACAGTGACTGTTAGTGATGTCCCAATTGGATCCAGTGAACCAGTGCAGATACTGGTGTATTTAAATGTATTGAGTATGTCCTCTGTTTACTCCAGTTTGGTTGAGGTGTTGTAAAACACCATCCACAGCCTGTAGCAGTGAGGCATGTTATCAGAATCAGATAAGGCAGCAGTGGGTGAATCTCAGTGGCAGCAGTGGGGGAACTATCTTACAGCGGAACACAAAATTTGATTATCTGCAAACTCTGACTCTCTTACTGTGTTTGAAGTGACCGCCTTTCCCATAAAGGGGGTCTCGTACAGTCTATTTTTAGTTTCAGCTCTTTACCACAAGCGATATGCCCCCAAAACCATGTAAACCATGTAAAAAGTAAAATGTTTCCCTTCCTTTCTTTGTAATGTTTTCCTTTACGTTTATCAGTCACTTCCTGTGTTAGCCAGCTGGCATCATTAGCTGCAGCTGTCCAGTATTTTAGTATTCTATTAAAAAGCCAACACCTACATAGTGGCATTTCTACCAAATAGCCAACACCTACATAGTGGCATTTCTACCAAATAGCCAACACCTACATGGGGCCATATCTTACACCCTGAACAAGGAGCGTCACAATGCTCATTGCCATCGTACACACCTCCAAAAGTCTATTTTCACACCTACTGCCTGCATCGTTTAAATAGCAACTGTGCTTGCGAATATATCTAAAACAACTGAAAACAACCGAGCCGCGCAAGGCAAACTTTTCCTGCCGTTACTGTGTAGCACGCAGTTGACAGCTCACCAAAAGTCGATAAAATAGGGCCCATTGTGTTACTTTTACCAAATATCCAACACTATATATATATATATATATATATATATATATATATATATATATATATATATATATTACTCTAAAGATGCTTCACCCAAGGCTTGACTTTACTCAGTTTTGTCTCATACAGTGATGGAAGTCGATGATGTCGTAGCTAAAATAATTATTTTACGATGTTCCACATATGTTAGCAGATTTGAATTTCAAGAAAAGAGTAAATTAACTGATGCTCATTAAAGATGTTAAACATTTAAAATGATCATAAAAAACTGTCAAGCTATAGTCACTTGTAATAAAAATAGCATTCTGCTGTAGCATTTATTACCAGACTACAAAACCTTCATTTTTCCTAAATTATGTGGCTGCATTACGGCATGAAAAACTGGATCTGGACATCCCTAGTGACTATAGTGTGTATGTAAGTATGTATATGTGTTCATGATAGATGTACTGAATGAGAAATACACGCTATTGTACTCTGAACTGATCTTTATTATTCTCTCTATTTCAGTCAGAGCGTGCGATTGTGCAATATAATAGAGGTTTTGTAAACGCACTGACAAACGTCCTACAGTTATTTTGTCACTCAGGCTAGTCATTGTCAATCAGGCCAGTGACACACACACACGTTTGACCAGAGGGACACAACAAGCTGTTTTCTCAATGCAACATAGGTGGATGACAAGAAAACGTCTTCACCATCACCTCCTCCCCCCTTTGCTTCTTCTTTGCTCTGTCATAGGCTGTCGTTTCTGAGGAAAGATAAAGGCCTCCAGTCTAGCTCTCCGCCTAGACTGATAAAGGCTCTTTATTTTGCCTTTCATTGTAAGAAGAAAGGCCTTTGAAGGGTGAAAGCTGTTTACTGAGTGACAGCTCAAACAGCCCAAACATAACTCCACAAAGGTGCAAACACGAGGGTGACTGTTTCCAAGCTTTTTCTGCAGTTTTTTCACCCAATTTCTAGGACTCCCCATCATACAATGCTACCAGCAGTAGGAAGGAGAAGGTTAGCACGTAGCCTTAGCGCCCTTTTTTTTCGAAATAGGTATTGGATATTTGGCAGAAATGGGTTTTGGATATTTTGGAGAAATTACGCTATTTAGGTATTTGATATTTGGAAATGACAGTATTGGGTATTGTCTCAATTTAACCGTTGGATTTTTGGTATAAATTGCACAATTTAGGTGTTGGATATGTGGTTGAAATGACACTATTTTACTATTGAATATGTAATGTGTATTTAGTAAAAGTGACTCTATGTAGGTGTTGGATATTTAGTAGAAGTGACTCTATGTAGGTGTTGGATATTTAGTAAAAGTGACTCTATGTAGGTGTTGGATATTTGGTAGAAGTGACTATGTAGGTGTTGGATATTTAGTAAAAGTGACTCTATGTAGGTGTTGGATATTTAGTAAAAGTGACTCTATGTAGGTGTTGGATATTTAGTAAAAGCGACTCTGTAGGTGTTGGATATTTGGTAGAAGTGACTATGTAGGTGTTGGATATTTAGTAAAAGTGACTCTGTAGGTGTTGGATATTTAGTAAAAGTGACTCTGTAGGTGTTGGATATTTAGTAAAAGTGACACTATGTAGGTGTTGGATATTTGGTAGAAGTGACACTGTAGGTTTTGGATATTTAGTAAAAGTGACTCTGTAGGTGTTGGATATTTAGTAAAAGTGACTCTGTAGGTGTTGGATATTTAGTAAAAGTGACACTATGTAGGTGTTGGATATTTAGTAAAAGTGACACTATGTAGGTGTTGGATATTTAGTAAAAGTGACTCTATGTAGGTGTTGGATATTTAGTAAAAGTGACTCTATGTAGGTGTTGGATATTTAGTAAAAGTGACTCTATGTAGGTGTTGGATATTTAGTAAAAGCGACTCTGTAGGTGTTGGATATTTGGTAGAAGTGACTCTGTAGGTGTTGGATATTTGGTAGAAGTGACTATGTAGGTGTTGGATATTTAGTAAAAGCGACTCTGTAGGTGTTGGATATTTGGTAGAAGTGACTATGTAGGTGTTGGATATTTAGTAAAAGTGACTCTGTAGGTGTTGGATATTTAGTAAAAGTGACTCTGTAGGTGTTGGATATTTAGTAAAAGTGACACTATGTAGGTGTTGGATATTTGGTAGAAGTGACACTGTAGGTTTTGGATATTTAGTAAAAGTGACTCTGTAGGTGTTGGATATTTAGTAAAAGTGACTCTGTAGGTGTTGGATATTTAGTAAAAGTGACTCTGTAGGTGTTGGATATTTAGTAAAAGTGACACTATGTAGGTGTTGGATATTTAGTAAAAGTGACTCTATGTAGGTGTTGGATATTTAGTAAAAGTGACTCTATGTAGGTGTTGGATATTTAGTAAAAGTGACTCTATGTAGGTGTTGGATATTTAGTAAAAGTGACTCTATGTAGGTGTTGGATATTTGGTAGAAGTGACACTGTAGGTTTTGGATATTTGATAAAAGTGACACTATGTTGCTGTTGGATATTTGGTAGAAATGCCACTATGTAGGTGTTGGATATTTGGTAGAAATGCCACTATGTGGGTGTTGGCTTTTTGGTAGAAATGCCACTATGTGGGTGTTGGCTTTTTGGTAGAAATGCCACTTTGTGGGTGTTGGCTTTTTAGTAGAAATGCCACTATGTGGGTGTTGGATATTTGGTAGAAATGCCACTTGGCCACTATGAAGGTGTTGGATATTTGGTAGAAATGCCGCTTTGTAGATTTTTACATTTACATTTATGGCATTTTAGCTGACACTCTTATCCAAAGTGACTTACAAGGTTACTTGTATTACAGAGGTGGGCCAATGTAGTGTTAGGAGTCTTGCCCAAGGACTCTTATTGGTGTAGCGCAGCATAGTCACCCAGACCAGAAATCGAACCCCAGTCTCCCACATGGTGTGGTAACTCACTGGCAGGTAGTGGTGTTATCTGTTGCGCCACACCAACCACATGGATAGATGTTGGCTATTTGGTCAAAATGACACTTAGGGATTGGGTATTTAGCAAAAATGGCAGCAGAGAGAGATCTAGAGAGAGAAGGATTAGTAACTTCTACAGCATTATTGAATCTTCCCTTCCTTTCTTTCTGTCTCTTGGGACTTTTGGGTTAAGACCGTTGGCATGACAAATCTCTCCGATCATCCTTCACAGCGAAGACTTCGTTCCACCTGTTAGAGCTCTAATGTAGCATGAGAGGAGGGAGAGAGAGACAGCCAGAAACAGCAAATGCTGTAAAAGTAGGGTCTGAATAATCGTAGTTCTTAAGCCATTGTTTGTTATAATGGTATTTAATTCTCCCTAGGTGCTTAACATAATGTCACGGTCATAAAACATTTTAGAGAAGGCAAAAAAAAAATCTTATTTTTATGTTCAGCTTATTTTAATTTCTCCTGGGCTCCCAGTCATGAAATGCAATGCTATGTAAAGGCAGCAGAGATTTTCAGATAGTGTAAAAGAACAAAGCCTTGAGGTTTTAGATTGACCGGAACAAAATGTGAATATATTTTTATGCCTTTTTGAAATAATGACTTGTGTTGTGCTTACAGACTTCCTGAAACGTAAGTTGGAACAGTATGTGCGGAACTTGATCGTACCTGTGCGGATTGTGCGGATGGAGCAGCGTTCCGGTCTGATTCGTGCTCGACTGAAGGGGGCGTCGCTCTCCACTGGTCAAGTCATCACCTTCTTGGACGCTCACTGCGAGTGTACCATGGGCTGGCTGGAGCCACTACTTGCTCGGATCAAACAAGACAGGTAAACTCCCACAGTGCAACACTGTCAAACAATATGGGGTAAACCCTACAACTCCCACAATGCAATGTTTCAGTAATGAGAGTCAGTGTGCATGAAATAGCTGAGAGAGATGTGTAAAACTACAGATGACTACTAAGAGTAAAGGATAATAAAGACTTTCTGGATTTTGATAGAGATGTTTTCTCCTTAGTGAACAACATGCCAGCAGTGAGCTCCTGCTGATTCATAGCTGTTACTTTGTTTTAAATGACTGACAGAAGAAACTGACATGCTAATAGTGCCCCCTACTGGGTGCAGATCACATGTAACGCAAACTAACAAAATGCTCATGGTAGTGGCTTGGATGATAGGTAAGGGGAAAGAGTACTTTATTGTCACAAATATAAATTAGTTATCATTGCAAGACTGTTTTGGACCAATTGTATGCTGTTGTATGCTGGAGAAATGGTCAGGCATGAAGACCTGAGTGATTTGATGACTGACAGTTGTCATGACCAACAGTGGTCCAATGAAGGAGGCAAGAGAAATGGTCAGACGACAAGACCTGAGCAATGTTGACAAGGGTCAGATCATTATGGCCATTTTGATAGGTACATCTCAGAAACGTTAAAGCTTAAGGGGTACTCCTGGTCAGCAGTAATGAGTACCTTATGACAGTGGTCCAGTGATGTCAGTGGTGACAAGATGTTACTGAGGCACAAGTCACAACCCTGTTCCTTATGGACTGTAGAGCTACAGAGTACCCATGCTGACCCTTGTCCACTATCAGAAGCCTCTGCAGTGGGCAGACGAGTATTGGAGCTGGATCTTGGAGTTATGGAAGAAGAATCATCTGAACTGATTTCTTTCACATCATATGGACCGCCAGGTACATGTACACCGCTTTACCTGGAGAAGTGACGGCACCAGGATGCACTGTGAGAAGAAGATTCACTGGTGGAGGGAGCGTGATGCCCTTGAAGTGTTCTGCTGGGAAACCCTGGGCCCGAGCATGATTTTGACATCTCTACAGACCAGGCATGCCTCTTTATGGAAGATAGAAACGTGTTCTGCTGGGGATTGATCAAATGTTATGAAGCAGTTTGGCCTTGTCAGATCGGAGTTTAAAGCCACTAGATCCACAGAAACGCCTGCATCAGGGCCAGAAATGAATGAGGTTTCTTGAAAGTAATAAAAGTGCCTCTGAAATTCTAAACACTGGTGGAAAACTCGGCCCTGTAATGAATCCCTCTCTAAGGCCAATGTTCTTCGGCTTAGCGTCCACTGGCAGAGGGCGAGTGAAACATGAAGTGGTTTTTGATTAAAAATCCTAAAATCAATTCTGTTATAGCAGCAGTAGAGAACACTGCACACAATGAAAACACTCCATCTCCAACACCTGAGTCAGCAAATGCCGCAAACGTAACCCGTCAGGCCACTTCTAGATGTAATGCAGACATTATAGAAAGCAGCCATGCTTATACAGAAGAAGTCATTATTACACTGCGTTGGTTTAATTAGTGTTTGTGGTGGTTTAATTAGCTTTGTCTTCAGTGTTGACACTGTCTCCATTGTGTTTGTGCGTGTATGACCGGCTCTGTTAAGCTGGACACAAGCCATTCTTACATGGTGGCTGTGTTTGTTTATGTACCACATGCACCTTATCATGAGAATTTTTTGAAAGGAAGATTGAGGACCTCAGGTCGATAACAATTCTTGGCGAGGAGCCGCCAACTAATGGAATGACCGACCTGAAAGTATTGGAGACAAGGTGATACACACACTCTGTGAAAAAATGCTAGTAATTCCAGTTACCTGCAAAGCTGTTATGTACGTTTGTATGATAACGGTGGCTGTGATTTCACTGTCTGTTGTGAATGATGAAATTCTACACTCTTCAAGGTCAAATTTATCTTCATAAGGCCTCAGGAATTCTTATTTGTGCAGGTCAGGGTTGCAGATCACATGTAACACAAACTAACAAAATGCTCATGGCAGTGGCTTGGATGATAGGTAAGGGGAAAGAGTACTTTATTGTCACAAATATAAATTAGTTATCGTTGCAAGGCTGTTTTTGAACAATTTTGCATATGCAAAATTCAGCATATGTTGTATGCTGGATAAATGGTCAGGCATGAATACCTGAGAGATTTGGTGACTTTGACAATTGTCATGATCAACAGTGGTCCAATGAAGAAGGTAAGAGCAATGTTGACATGGGTCAGATCATTATGGCCATAACGATAATACCGTATCCTGCGATGTTAAAATGATGACGGTATCTCTGAATAATGACAGCATTTCAAAATTAGGACATGTCTGTTGTTTAATGAAATGGCAGAACAAGCAAGCTGGTTCAACCAGTCTGCTAAATCTGCCTGAAACAGTCGAAAACACTCCCAAGACCATTCACACGACTTTGTGCTCTCCGATATGAGGCCTTATTCACTAAACATGTGTTTGTGGGTTCGATTCCCGGGCTCGGCAAGCTGCCACTGTTGGGCCCTTGAGCAAGGCCCTTTACCCTCTCTGCTCCCTGGGCGCTGGAGTTGGCTGCCCACTGCTCTGGGTGTGTGTGTACTCACTGCCCCTAGTTCACTAGTGTGTGTGTGGGTGTGGGTGTTAATGACCACAGATGGGTTATATGCGGAGGATAACATAGTACAGTGAAAAATACATGCACCTTTACCTTTAGTTAGCTGTGCTTTAGCATATTGGCTAACTTACCTGAGCCTAGATAGCCAGCTATGAGTCAAACACAGTAGAACTGGTCTCTCATTATCGCCTCTCTGTTACGGTGTCAAACTCGAACACGAGTTTTTATCATCAGCACTTGTGTTCGTAGGGCACCAGTTAGTCAATAGTAGCGGTGCTGGGCTGTCTGGTACTTGGAGGTTCAGTAGCTGAGCTAGCTAAGCAAAGACTAGCTTAGCTAGTGGGCTCCAAATCCAAAACCATGGAGCAAGAAACTTCAACAGCAGACGCTCGATCCCATGTTTATCAGTGCGCTTTCAGTCAGCCAGGCTTGAGCATGTTCTGTGGTGAGTGGATCCTGCTCATGCTGCTAACTGAGCTAAGACTAACCAGCTTCTTTGTGGTCGTTAGTTGTCGGTGATTTTAGCTTGTTACCATTTACATTTTACATTTACATTTACGGCATTTAGCAGACGCTCTTATCCAGAGCGACTTACAAAGTGCTTTGCTATTTACCCAAGAAAAGCCTCAGCTAGTTAGAATAGACTAATAGTTCAAAGGATACCTCTAAGCTTTAGAAGTTACTAAACACAAGACAATAAGGTGACCATAGTACTCTATTCGTCCAAGTACTCTCTGAAGAGGAGGGTCTTCAGTCTGCGTTTGAAGACAGCGAGTGTTGGACCCAGGGGATCCTCGTTCCACCACTTTGGTGCAGGACAGAAAAAAGCCTGGACGCTCGTCTTCCGTGGATTTTGAGGGATGGTGGGTCGAGCCGAGCCGTACTTGAAGCTCGAAGGGCTCTAGGTGCGGATCGGCTTTTGACCATTGCCATCAAGTACGGAGGGGCTGGTCCGTTCTTGGCTTTGTAGGCCAGCATCAGGGTTTTGAATCTGATGCGGGCAGCAGCTACAGGAAGCCAGTTTAGCATGTTTAGCATGTAAGTGTGGAATGAGCAGTGGGAAACTGCAGCAGTTTAAATCACTAATTTCTGAGTAGCTCTTATATTGCTCTTTACAAAGAGCCATTTAGATCTTCAGAAAGTAGTCATTCAGATGAGCATTTATTAAATTATAAACAGCCAGCAGTCAGAGCACTGTTGGGGTTTTATAGGCAGTATTTTTCCCTCCAGGCATTCATATGACAGATTTTTGATGATGGTGAGAAATTTATAGAACTTTTACAGCAATGGTTCTGTGAAATCACAATTTTCACCATTTTCCACTTACCCTAGATGTAGAGCATGAGCTAAGACACATTCAGTGTCCAGATTATGCTGCTTTAGTTATAAACTGGCACTTGTGTTGCTGACTAATGTTGCTAATAAACACTAGACATCAACGGTCACCCGAATCACACGTCTCACAGTCATAAGGACTTTACACATTATTATTATGATTATTTTGAAGCTGTTTATATATACCAAACAGAATAGGACTCTCTTGAGCAGTTAAACATGAACCTATTGGCACCGTGTCTAATGCCAGGCGTGGGCTAGAGGGGTATAAAGACCCCCAGCATTGAGCTGTGTTCTCTGGAATGATGGTGCTCCATCCAGTACATTCGGCATGAGTTGGGGATGAGGTGGGGTGGTGATCCTCCAACATCTAGATCTCATAATGCTCTAATGCTCTTGGCACTGATTGCAATCAAATCCTCACAGCAGTGCTCCAAAATCTAGTAGAAGTGTAGACAGTTACTCTAACAAAAGCAGGATAAACTCTTTATAGTATCCTTGATTTTGGAAGAAACGAGCAAGAAATGAGCAGGTGTCCCAATACTTTTGTCTATACAGTGTAGTTAAAGATTTAGGTGACTATTGACTTGTGTTTGTTAGCAGCGTTAGCCTCATGGCTCCGGTTTACAATTAAAGAACCAAACTTTGGACAGCAGAATGACTAGGTTGATTGACTGCATGAACGCTACAAGTGGGGAAAACTGAAAATTTGCTGTCGTCAAACCACTCCTTTAATGTCTGATGAAAACTGATGAAGTGGTCAGTGACTGCTAGCCCACTGTGCCCGCAGCGTCCAGCAGACTGCACTGGTTTCCTAAACAAGGAGTTATTGACTGCTGTTGAAATTGTTCAGTATTGATTGTGTGTTTGAAGGGCCTAAACCCTTACCTGTGAGAGGTTTAGTTGGCCACACACACACTTAAGCCCACACACACACAAACACGTATATACACAAGAATACACAACCTTGGCTGCTCGGACCCTGTTTGGCTGGCAGGCAGCAGAGAGATCAATAGCTCTTAGTTGAGCCAGCATTTATTTATTTATTTATTTATTTATGTAGAGTTAATTACATTTGTAGCTTTGGTCTCAGGGTGTGTGCGTGTGTGTGTGTGTGTGCCTGGTTTTGCGCGCGCGTGTGTGTGTGTGTGTGTGTGTGTGTGTGTGTGTGTGTGTGTGTGTGTGTGTGTGTGTGTGTGTACACTCCTGCACATGTGTATGTGTTTGTATGTTTAAATGTGTCAGCATACTGTTATCATAAGGTGTGTGCTTGTGTTTTCCTTCCATGAAAAGTCTCTCTTTTTCTCTCTCTCCCACTCACACACACTCACACACACACACACACACACACACACACACACACACACACACACACACACACACACATACACAGACACACACACACTCTCTGATTCTCTGTGTGTTTGCCTCAGGCAGCCTGTGAGGGGATCATTAGCAGATGAGGCAGATGAAACTCTAGCATGCTGAATCTACTGTGTCCGCAGGCTCTTAAGCGTGCGTGCGTCTGTGTGTGTGTGTGTGTGTGAGAGAGAGAGGGAGAGACAGAGAGAGAAAGCCAGCGTGTGTGTGATCCATCATCGTTGGCAGTACTAGAATGGCGGTGGGCTGCTTGGTGCTGATTGATGACACAGGTTTACTGAGACGTCCCCTCTGATTTGTGTCTGCATCTGTTTGAGAAAGTCTTCTGTGTGGGTAGGGGGGTGGGGGTGGGTGTGTGCATTAACTGATGTCCAGAGCCAGTCATAAGAGAATAAGTTATTCGAATAGAGAGGAAAAAAAAGGGTGTGCCACAATATAAACCAGTCAACATGATTGTGTCTGTGTGTGTTCGGCAGGAAAACTGTGGTGTGCCCCATTATTGATGTGATCAGCGATGACACGTTTGAATACATGGCGGGGTCGGATATGACGTATGGAGGCTTTAACTGGAAACTCAATTTCCGCTGGTACCCTGTACCCCAGCGAGAGATGGACCGCCGGAAAGGAGACAGAACACTGCCTGTCAGGTAACACACACACACACACACACACACACACACACACACACACTTGCACATGTACAAAACGATGCCCTGATCTGTACATAGTGGGACTGTCAACTTGCTTCATAAATAGGATTACTGCGATTGGTCGATGTAATCCATGATGACGGGGGGTGGAAATGCATTCCATCAATAATATAGGGAGTAGATCCACCCTCAGAATCAGCGAGGTTCCTGCCTTCTCAGCGCATTAGAAAAATGCACGTTACAGGGTTGATGACGAGTGCAGAGGTAGGCCGGTAATACCACTACATTATTAAGCATGCATTAAGCATGCACTTGCATGTTTGAATCCAGTCATTTTTCGGCTATTCCAATCTAAAGTTATAGCAGCTGTGGTAGAGTGTAGTGCAGTGTATGAGCACCTGAAGAGAAAACACTGAACAATTCTGAGCAATGGACTTCCAACACTGGATTACACTTTGGAAAAGCTAGAATCTGGGTGTTCATGTGCATTGGGCTTGATGGAGTGTGTACCTTATCTAGTTGTTTTGTTTCTGCCATTATATTAAGCACATGCTTTGTTCAGGGAATGCCATAATTACAGCAGATCACAATTAAATTACAGAGGCCAGTTTACTTAGATAAGATTTAAATGGGAATATCTTTTGGAGTTGCACTACAATAGACCCTCTTTTTTCTCTTTGGTTGCAATGCATCCTGGGGATTGTAGTGCAGTGGATTAATATTAATAAAAAAAATCTAAACCGTTTCAAGGCACAAAGCAGATTGGATTGTGGCCCAAGGGTCTTGCACAGTCTAATTAAATGACTTAAACCTAAACATAGTCATTCAGACTGGTTTGGTGCGAAATGCTCCAGTCTAGATTTGTTCACATTGGTGTTCAGTGAATGTCTGAGCAGTGTAGAGCCTCTTAAAACTCTCTTACTAAAGCAGCTAGATAATGTTGCCTCAGCTGAATATGGAGTGAAATGCATTGTGAGTCTCCTGCAACTAAGCAGCTGATGTACATCCGTCAGCAAACAGTAGCAAAGGCCATTGTAAATGCCAGCTGAACCACTGAAAATAAACAGCAGACTCTTAAATCTCCTAAAATCTCTAGCGAAGCACGAAAAAGTTCATCATCTTCTCTGAAGCAGCTAATGCTGGTTTGTTATTGGGGCTCAGTAAGCCGCAAAAGATGCAGGCACGGGATGCTTAAAAAAGTGGCAATTATTGATTCATGCTTTTTAATGCTGTTTAGTAGCTTAATAGTTCACCCCTGGTTAGTGCAGTAATGAGGGAGATTTAATGAGAGATTATGGACCCATTTCTGTCATAGCCATTACTGTGCCATTACACTGATGGATATGACTGCTGATAAATAGTGACCTTTATTTCAATGACTGCATTCTGTAAAATACTGTTTGCGAAAATCTCTTCCATCCACTGGTGTCTAAAAGCAAGTTTTGTGACAAATGTGTCATTTGCTGGACAACCCAGACTGTTAAAAAAAAAACTTAATGTACTTTAAAAGACTTTTAATTTTTCCCCTTTCCTCCCTATTTGGTACTGCCGATTAACCCACCATCCCCTAGAACTTGCAGTGCTCCCAGCTTAGGTAAGGACTTAACACATGCTCCTCCGATACATGCAAAGCCATCTACCCCCTCTTTTTTGACTTTCCGCCAGTGTGGAAGCGTCGGGTCCTCAGTTCCGGCACACCAGCCAACAGCACGGCCAGTTGTGCTTTCTCAGACTCCGGCCGCTGATGGCAATACGGCATGGCTTGGGAGTCGACCTCGCGACCCCCTGGGCCATAGTGGTAGAGGACTCTCGATACCCTGCTGGCTACTTTAGACAATACCTCTCATTCCCTGCACTCAACACTGGAAAAACAGAACCCCATTCAGGGTCAGACTGATACAGCTGTGCTGTGTTAAAGAGCTCCATGTGAGATCATTCTCACCCACTGCAGAAAAGCTGTACAGCGGTACACCAGTACTGACCCCCTGCTGACGGACCTGTGCTGAATTACACAGTACAGCTTAGCGCAGCTGCTGTTACCACACCTTTACTGTTATAAGATTTATTACATACTGTTATACACTGATCAGCCATAACATTAACACCCCTCCTTGTTTCTGCACTCACTGTCCATTAGATCAGCTCCACTCTCCATACAGGAGCACTTTGTAGTTCTAGAATTACAGACTGCAGTCCATCGGTTTCTCTGCCTACTGTGTTAGCCCCCTTTCACCCTGTTCTTTAATGGTCAGGACCCCACAGGACCTGGTGTGTGTTGCGCTGGTACGAGTGGATTAGACACAGCAGTGCTGCTGGAGTGTTTAAACACCTGTGTGAACAGTCCACCAACCAGAAATATCCAGCCAGCAGCGTCCTGTGGGCAGCATCCTGTGGGAAGCATCCTGTGACCACTGATGAAGGACTAGAGGATGACCAACACCAACTGTGCAGCAACAGAAGGGCTCTCTTACTGACTTTACATCTACAAGGTGGACCAACTAGGTAGAAGGGTCTAATAGAGTGGACAGTGAGTGGGCAGTGTTTAAACACTCCAGCAGCACTGCTGTGTCTGATCCATTCATATCAGTGCAGCACACACCAACACGCCACCACCACCCAAATACGACCTGCCCTGTGGTGGTCCTCTGAGATCCTGACCATTAAAAAATTAAAAAAAAAAAAAAACAGGGTGAAAGGATGCTAAGAGAAAGTATACAGAGAAACAGATGGACTATAGTCAGGACTATAGAACTACAAAGTGGAGCTGATCTAATGGACCATGAGTGTAGAAAAAAGGAGGTGGTGTTAAGGTTATGGTTGATGGCTGTATATTATTTCTACTGAGTAATAATTACTGGGGGAACAAATGCAGGCTTGTACACTCAGCATAATGTCATAATCATCACACATATGAACAATATTCATTTAATTTAGTAGATCAGTGAAGAAAATATTGATATGTAACGCACACAGGGCAGCAGATAAAGGGACGTGACGGTGATTAGAGTTGAATAGTTATGTAGCTGCTAGCGTTAGCCTCATAGAAACAGCGTTGCAAGCTAGAGAGGTTTATGCTTTTGACAGGATTGTGTTTTGTGCTTGCGAGAGATTCTGGTTGTGTTTAAGGATGAAGTCTGAAGTCCTTCTGTGTGACGCTGCTCCAGATCACAGTGTTTTTTGTGTTCCTCTCTGACACACACACACACACACACACACCCTGCAGCCACACAGACGCTGCTGTTTTTGATGGAAGGCCTTTGCTCTCACTGTTGCAGCGTGTTTTTCTGACAACAAAGCAGCTTAACTTCAACAACAACAAATCCGCCATGTAAAAACAAGCTCGCCGTGCCGATAACAACAACAGGTCCTCACTTGTGGAAAACAGGAGAGAAGGATGGACGGAGGGCAAACAGGAAAGAGCGGAGTGGCCAAAGAAAGAGAGAGAGCGGGAGAGCGAGAGAGAGGGAGAGTGAGAGAGAAGGATGTTGTTCTGAAGTAGATGAGAGTAAAAGTGCCATTTCCACTGAAGAGCTCTTTCCCCCGAGTGACAAACAGAGATGTTTGTTCCTGAGATAGAAAGAAAGGAGAGAGAGCGCGAGAGAGAGAGCGAGAGACCTGGAGAAAGATTAAAGAGGAGAGAGCTACTTGCTTGTGTAAGAGAGGGTCTAGACCCTTAAGCGCCTTCTTTGCATGCTAAGTCTGCCTGTGTGTGTGTGTGTGTGTGTGTGTGTGTGTGTGTGTGTGTGTGTGTGTGTGTGAGAGAGAGAGAGATAGACGAGAGTCGGGTCTCATTGGGTTTGGATAAATATTTCAAGCCTAAAAGGAAATTCCACTTTTTTCCTGCACAGTTCGATTGGTAAGGTGTGAGCCGTTTTATTCAGGGTGGTTTTATTTCTCTACAGTGGTGGTGATGGGGACTAGAACCAAATGTCCAAATGCAGTGAGCTTAACACATGCCCTCTGTCTCTTCTTACAATAAACAATCAAATGAAAACACAATCAAACCTATTTGCAGTAAACCAATCAAACCAGACCCATTCAAATATCTAAACACAACTAAAAGAACAAGCGCTTTCACTAAATGACCCTTTTAATGACGACTGCAGTCTGAGAATTATTCAGCCCCTTTATGACCAGCATCTTTAGTACTTAGTAGAGCATCATTCTGCTGTTATGACCTGCTGCAAACGTGATGCATAGCTTCCAGCTTCTGGCAGCGTTCCTGAGGAATCTAAGCCCATCCCTCATGGGCAGTGGCCTACAGTTCACTAATATCCTCGGCTTTGCTTTTGCTGCATCCAACGCCATTAGATTCCATCATAGATGCGGTTCAAGTCAGGAAAACGTGACGACCACTCCAGAGTCTTCCAGGACATCTTCTAAAACCAAGCTTTGGTGGACTTTGAGGTATGCCTGGGATCCAACGATGCCCAATCTTCAGCTTCCTCACAGAAGGGTTGAGGTTTTCACCTAGGATTTCCAGAGACCCGATTAAATCCCTCTTGCCCTTCACATGCTGCAGAGCACCACCGAGCCACCACCGAGCCACCACCGAGCCACCACCAAGCTTCACTGTAGACAGGGTGTCCTTTCCAGCATGTGGGCCTTACTGTGCAGACTTTAACCTCAGTACCTGCTGCCACCGATCTTGCTGCAGCTCTTTTGCAGTCACTTGTTATTTTTTTGGCCACCTCAGGAATCTGGTGGTAGCCGGTGATAGCTTCTTCCTCCTGCCACGTCCAGGTGGTGTAGCCAGTGTTCCTTTTACTCTGTACTTGTGAATTCTGCTTCCAGCTGCACCTCTAGGAACATTCAGTGCTTTGCTCTTTTTGCTTCCTTTTTAAGGTAAGATAAGATGAAATAATCATTTTTTTAGTCCCACTGTGGGGAAATTCATTCTTTTCTTATTTGTGAAGGTAGTGATCTCTTCTCTGAAGTTATTGGACAACTCTCTTGACTTACATTGCATTTACATTATGGTATTTAGCTGATGCCTTAAGTCTTGCCTAAGGACTCTTATTGGTGTAGCGCAGCATAGCCACCCAGACCAGGAATTAAACCTCAAAGTGATTCTGCCAGTTGTTCATGAAAATTTCATGATGAATGGACTAATTGAAATGCTCCACAATGACCTAAAATACAAGCCTTTTACACTGACCTCCATTTTTTCCTTCTTCTGTGAAGTTGCTATTTTAGAGATGCAAGAGTTTTGCTTGACGGCAGCAATATATGTTTGAAGCCAAAGCGTATATATAAAACCCCACTATGTCTGTAATGAATGTATCTGTGGTTTGGTCGGACTTCAGGATTTGTTTTGGCTGCAGTCGGGTTCAGGTTTGAAATCTGGCAGAGTGGATCAGCTAGTGGATTAGCTTTGGGAAGAATGTCCTCGGGCTGTATTGGGGTTCGAACCAAAAATCTCACGCCTAATTAAGGCTCCAGTGTGAGTGGGTTTTATTGATGTGTCTCTGCATGTCTGTGCAGTCTCTCATTTCTCTCCCTTCTCTCTGCAGGACTCCTACAATGGCAGGTGGACTGTTCTCCATAGACAGAGATTACTTCCAGGAGATTGGCACATATGATGCAGGAATGGACATCTGGGGAGGAGAGAACCTGGAGATTTCCTTTAGGGTTAGTGTTTCACTACTGGCTTACACTACCCATTCACTTCACAGCTCATCAGTCTGTGTGGGTCTGTGGGTGTGTTGTTTATTTTGTACATTCTTAGGATATGTCCTGGCCGTGTGTGAAAACCTGAGAAAAAAAGGGGTAAGCAAACGATAATGGGATAGGACGAATGTCCCAGACTCTGGAAAGTCCTAAATATTTCATTGGTTAACATTTCCTTTCTGTTACTGAAAGATTAGGTTTCGGTTTTGGCTGTACAAACACTTTTTACATATCTCCACTGTCAGAACACAACCTTGTATCTCATAAATTTCAGCTTTAGAAAAGGAGGAAAAAACCTTTATAACACTCAATAGAAGTCATTGTACAAATATGTTATTCCAAGCCATTTTAGAGCATTTCTATTGGTCCAATCATCATGCAGTAAAACTGGAGATTATGTATAATACATATGACTAGGGATGGGGCTACATGGTTGGCACACCTGCCACCCTTGAAATAAGCTTTGCCTTTCCAATTGCCACCCAAACTCTAACCTCTGACCAACCCCTAAATCTATGTTGCATGCACAGTGAGTGTGAGGCAGGGTTAGACTCATAGGTTGTTCCTCTAATTGGTCCTTGGACTTATCCGGAGGTTTTTACTTTGAGGTAAGTGCGTGGATGGGTTGTTTGTAGAAACTATAGATCATCGTAGGACCTATAGGCCCAATGGATGTACACCATATGTCCAAAGGGTTGTGGAAACCCTTTCAAATAAATGCATTTAACCCCACGCAATAATGACACAGATGTGCAAATGCATGCACACACACAGCTTGTCTGGTCCCTGTAAAGCAGTATTGCCAATTAAACAGATATCTCTGGAGTGGATAAGCATGAACGTTTTGGCACCGTGCCAAGTGCCATGACCTTGAATACTGACCTTGCTCACAAACTTGTTGCTGAATGCAATCAAATCAAAGAGCTGTACTCCAAAATCTAGTGGTAAGCCTTCCCTGTTCCCTGTTTTTTTTTTTTTTTTTTGTAATACCCTTGATTTCAGTAGACACAATTAATGAGCAGGTGTCCCAATACTTTTGAGCATATAGTGTACAGCAGGTGTGTTGTCCCTATTCCATATTTTGTATTAAACACAATATGAAGCCTAAACACAAAGTGCATGTATTTGAGAGAGGGACAGTCAAAATGTGGGATTTTTTTCCCCCTACAAAGTCTATCAAAGTAGAATTACACCCCTGTCGAATGGTCTTTTTCTGGCTTTTCCTGAGTTATCTTGAGACATGGGCACGCTGCCAGTGCTGCAGCCGTAATTTTTCATGAAAAAGAGGAAATGAGAAAATATACTCCCCTATTTTTCCCCATGACTATAACATGATTCTGACTGAGGACCAAAACTGTATTTCTTCCCAGTGAATCTGTCTTCAGGTAATACTTCGTTTTCACTGGACGTGTCTTGTGTAATTTGCTAAAGCTAGCATATTAATATATTACTTCCTTGGCCACATAGCCACTGCTAATTTCATTCCTGTGCTTAGCTGAATTATGTGATCGCCTGCCTGAAAGAAAAACATGATTTGTCTTTAGTAACGTAAAACTCAAACTGTTATTAGATACAGTATAATGAATGTGTGTGATACTCCTGAATAGATCACTGACAATACAGAGCAGATACAAAAGAGAAGGCTAGTAAAGCACAGGTTCCTATAATGGGATTTTAGGGGATTTTATTGTACACCGTTTGTGCAATCTCAGAGTAATAAAACACGGCACAATAAGAGAAAATGAGAATAAAATTAATGATTTATTGTAAAGATTATTGTCAATAATCAGTTGCCATTGTCTGTAAATGCTCATGACTGCATTGATATGCATTATAACACAACATACTAATACAGTAAATGCATAAAAGATTAAAATATACAACATCAGAAGTTCTCTGTCCTCCAGAATCCCCATGAGCTAAAAGACCATTAAAAATATTCAGCGCAATAAATTTATGCAAATATACCATTTTTAAAACATTGCAATTTTTAATATTACACTTCCGCATTGCTTTACTCACGGAAGGGAGAAGAAAAGAATGGGTTGTTCATAATAACCAGGACCTGCGGGGGGTGAAAAAACAACTTCAGATGGTTCTTGTTTTAAAAGCCTTCAGTCTTCAGACCCTGGCTGTGAGGAAGCTGAGAGTCTTTCAGATTCTGTGTTGGTTCAGTAGGGCTGAATGACGTGACAAATATCATATTGCGGTTGTATCTGAGGTTAACAATGGTAAGTTTTGGATAGTATATTCTCTGTGTATATAGTCCAAATGTTTGTAGACTATTCTATTGAACATTTTCATCTACTTTAAGTTGCATCAGTTGCTGACACAGATGTACAAATGCACACACACACACAGCCTGTATGGCCCCTGTAGAGAAGTACTGCCAGTAGAATAGGACTCTCCGGAGCAGATAAACATGAACCTATTTGCACCATGCCTAATGCCACGCGTGGGTTAGACAGGTATAACACCAATTTGAAATGAGTTGAAATGTGTTGATCATCCAGCATCCTGACCTCACTAGTTCCCCAAGTTCTTTCCACTAAATGCAATCAACACCATTGATTTCAGAAGAAACTATGAACAAGCAAGTATCCCAATACTTTTGTCCATGTAGTGTATTTAATAGTTAACAGTTAGTTTTTGTGTCATTTTGCACCAATAATGTAGTGCTAAAAAGGTGCTTAAACTCTAAATTTCAGTGGCTGCCCAGGCATGTGAAAGCACTGAGAACTTCTTTAATGTAATATCCCATTAAAACTGCAGTCAGATCTTTGGACATGTTGACTCCTTGTAATTTTGCCTCTGTATTTTACCACAATGGATTTAAAATGAAGCAATCAGGGTGTAATAAAGTGTAATTCTTTTGTTTTTGTTTTTAGTGAAAATATGGCATTAGCTGTTTGGGAATTACAGCCTTTTTTACACAGACCCTCCATTTTCACAGTGCCATTATTTGACTAAAAAAAAGAAACCTATCAAGAAGACCAACAGTTTTACTCCACTCTTAAAAGGAAGGAATTTTCTGTAGAACTCCTCCACACCAAAAGGCCTGGATGAGCACAAAAGTCAACTGAAGAAAATCCTTGTCAGAACATCTAGTCAGGCAAGAACAGTCTCGAGGAGGTGGGCGTATTATTGTCAAAGTCTACAATCAAGAGACGCCTTAATGAATGTAAATGCAGAGGGTTTACCTGAAGATGCAAATCACTAAAGAACACTCAAGAACAGAAAGGTCAGATTAGAAAACATCTAAAAAGGCCTGACCTGGATCTGGAACAAGGTTCTTTTGGACAGAATGATGGGAAGTGAAGACAATGGAGAAACGCTTATGTTCTGACAAACATGGTGGAGGCACTGTCAGTCACCTGACCTCAACCAAATTGAGCAGCACAAGTCAGAAAGACCCACAAACCAGCAGCATATGAAGGCTTTCTCAGTAAAGACCTGCCAAAGCATCTCAAATTGGGGAACTTAAGATCTGGTGATGTCTAAATACTCTGTACATTAACTGTGCAGAGGGTGGACGTTTGCCTTGCATGCCTGTGTGAAGTGTGACGGGGTGTGTTTTGATGGTGGCGGAAGTAAGGGCTATTGGTCTATAATCATTCTAGCAAGTGACTTTTAAGGAATGCTTTCTTCAGGGCTAATTAGACACTTTGAAGGCAGTAGGGACAGTGGGTAGCTAAAACCAGGGAGATAACCAGTCTGGGTTTAGCAATTTCCTATTTTTAAAATAGACTATTTCCCTGTTTATAATGGCAGGTTTATAATGACAGTTTTCTTTGTAATCTAGATGTGAGAGCAAGCGATTATAGTTTCAGTTCATTTAATAAGGATTTTTTATATATATAAATATATATATATTTTTTTTATTATTATTATTATTATTATTATTATTATTTTAATTAGTGCCTTCTTAAAGACTGTTCCAGGCATTGGAGTACTCAAATATACAGATATCACCCAGAGACAGATATCAGTCAATTCTAACTGTCAATACTACCAGGTTGAATAGTAACAGGTGTCCTGGAATATATAGATGTAAAAAAGGCTAATTAAGCTGTGAATAAAGATAATGAGTGTTTTAAAGGTTTTGCCATAGTATCAATGGTGTCCACTAGAGTATGAGTTTCCATTACTTCTTAGCTTATATAGCTCCAGTTCCAGAGTGGCCCAGCCATCTAAGTGTTTGCCTTATTATTGAGAGATTGCAGGTTTAATCCCTGATGATACCACAGTCATACATGGCTGGGAGTTCCTGAAAGCATAATTGGCTTCTTTCTCTCTGGGAGGATAGGGTGACCCCCGCCCACATCACAGAACTTGATGTTCTCCTTCAAACATGCACAGCTGTCCAGTGTGCTTAGAGTTTATCCTGTTTTTGTTGGAGTAACGGTCACCATTGTCCGACAGTGAAGGCTTTCGACTAGATTCTAGTAGTAGGATGATCACCATCACACCTCATCCCCAACTCATCTCAAAAGTACTGAATGGAACACCATCATTCCAGAGAACAACGTCCCACTGCTCCACAGCTCAAGCCCCTCTAACCCACGTCTGGCATTAGGCATAGTGCCACCAGATTCATGTTTATCTGTTACAAAAGATCCTATTCTGTTGACAGTACTTCTCTACAGGGACTAGACAAGTGTGTTTGTGTGCATTTCCATGTCCATTTCCAAGTAGCTGAATGCATTCATTAGAAGGTGTGTCCACAAACATTTGGACACACAGTGTGTTTTGAAGGTGTGTTGCTACGTCTAATGTGTTTGTGTATGTGTGTCTCAGATTTGGCAATGTGGCGGGACTTTAGAGATCGTGACGTGTTCTCACGTGGGTCACGTTTTCCGTAAAGCCACTCCATACACGTTTCCCGGCGGGACAGGCCAGATCATCAACAAAAACAACAGACGCCTTGCTGAAGTCTGGATGGACGAGTTCAAAAACTTCTTCTACATTATCTCACCTGGTCAGTTTCACACACCTACACACACTCACACATACATATACATACACATACATATACACACACATATATATGCGCAGTGTCTCTCTCTCTCGCTCCCTCTCTCTATTCCCTCCTCTTTCTCTCTCTCTCGCTCTCTAGAGTATTTGTATTGTCAGTGCTCTTGGGTGGAGGGGCATTATTGACTCAGAGATGGAACATAATGGATATTAATGTCACTGTCAATATTTCCCATTGCGGTCCAGAGCTCTGGGGCCTGTGTATGTGTACACACATTTGGAAGAGATTGAGAATGACTCTGCTGGGGGGGGTGGAGGGGGGGGGCATTATAAAGAATACAACTTTTGCTAAGCTATACTGCAGACTGTTCTATAAAGAACTGATCTATAAAAGTGTCTCACATTGCAAACAGTAGCAGCAGTCCCCTTTATTAGGCCCAGCTGTTTATTAGCTTTTGTCCATTTTTATAGGCAGTATTGTCATACAATGTCTGAAGCAATGTGAACAAGTCTGCTAGAGATTAATGTGTGAGGCACATGTGTGAGGGTTGAGGCCTGACATTTGCACTGCTAACTGCAGGGGGTATAAGCTTCCATTAGGTATTAGCTTAATCAGCCTTGTTGCTCGGGTCAATGCTAAAGACGCAAAATTCAGACACCTGGTCTTAACTGATCAACTGCATTTGAGGAAAGGAGCTCTGTAGGAGAGCTGTAAAATATACATTGACAAACAGTTATTTTAAATGTATTCCATCGTATGTCTCACTTTGCTCACTTCCCTTTCTGTTTCTTCTCTTGCGTTCGTGTGTTTTCGCATGTGTGTGTATTAAGGTGTGACGAAGGTGGACTACGGGGACATTTCAACCAGGACGTCTCTGCGACAGAAGCTGCAGTGTAGGCCTTTCGCCTGGTACCTTGAAAACGTCTATCCTGACTCTCAGATCCCACGTCACTACTATTCCCTAGGAGAGGTAACACCCCCCCCCCCCCCCCCCCCACACACACACACACACACACATTTTGAGTTTCTCTAAATCAGCTAAAGTCTCATTTATTGGTGTTTGACTGAAAATAAAAGCTGTTGCACTTGAGCACCTCCACTAAGGACAGGCTTGGTTATCCACATAAACATCTGAAATCACAGTCCATAATTTACTCCTAGTTTGATTTAAAATGGAATAATAATTAAATAAATGTGCTTTATCTTGAAATGGAATGTGAGGACCCAAGTTATGTTTATAGTGTCCCACATTAAGCAAAACAGCAAAGAAAATGATTCACATTTAGTATACAGAGCTGTATATGGTAACATTGTGAATGAATTTGACACTTTTGTTCAGTGTAATTTGTTATGTAGATTAAAGTGCATCATTTAGACCCCTTAGACCCTGTATGTAAGCATGCAATTCTTCACTCTTATAAACAAACTGCTATCATAATTGACATCAGTTTTATAGGTCCTAAAATAGAACCCTGAGGGACCCCACAAGATATGCTAAATCAAACAGTTGCCAAAGAATTTATAATAGTTTATGCTTTAGGATTAAAAAATGAATAATAAACACAGGGTTCTACGTATTTAATTAAATGACGTATGTGTGTGTGTGTGTGTGTGTGTGTATGCTTTGAAAGAGAGAGAGACACTGTTGTGTAGGGTTCTGGGCATCATATGGATTGATTTGGTCTCTTATCTTTTTGTTTTAGTCGGAAAATTAGATATTTATATCCACACGATTTCCTCACACTCTCTCTCACTCTCACTC
This sequence comes from Salminus brasiliensis, assembly GCF_030463535.1. Taxonomy (NCBI): domain Eukaryota; kingdom Metazoa; phylum Chordata; class Actinopteri; order Characiformes; family Bryconidae; genus Salminus; species Salminus brasiliensis. The sequence goes on from NC_132878.1 coordinate 86,896,856, forward strand.
TCTCTCTCACTCTTTCTCTCTCTCTCTCACTCTCTCTCACTCTCTCTCCCACTCTTTCTCTCTCACTCTCTCTCACTCTCTCTCTCTCTCATGAATAAACCATGCGTGTTGTCTCTGATGTCTGACACGCCGTTCCCCGTGAGTGTGTCCGTTTCTCTGACAGCTGACACTCGTTCGTCCCGTCTGTCCGTCTCTCTGATGTTTGCTGTTGGTCTGTGATGTCAAAGACACTCTTTGAGCTCTCTGTCCGCCCAGTGACCACCATGTTCACATGCGAGGACACTCGTAGAAATGGAACCACATTCAGAGGAAGTGAGGTCACCATAGATGTACCTGGGCCTAAAGGTCATTGATTGCATGTTGTCCAGTGATGAACTTGACCTTTAGGAGTTGTAGTAATCAGCAGGGATGACAAAACCATGGTGTAGTTTTATATTAAAGCAATAAGCTCTGTGGTGATTTTTTTTCTAATGAAAGCATTCAGCTACGTTTCAGCTGTTCCATCCATTACTGACACAGCTTGTCTAGTCCCCATAGAGAAGTATTGCCAATAGAATAGGGACTCTCTGGAGCAGATAAACATGAGCTCATTGTCTCTTTCTTTTGGGCCATTCCTTGGTAGATTTGTTGCAATGTTTTGGCTCACTGTCATGTTACCTGGTCCGCTCCCACTTTAGTTTTTGGACAGATAGGCTCACATTTTCCTCAAGCCCTCTTCTTATCCAATGAAGATTTCATAGTGGATTCTTTGACTGAGTGCTTGGCAGGCCATGCTTGCAGCAAAGCAGCCCCTGTGCTGAAATGTGTTTGGCTTGTGCCAGACATGTCTTCTGATACAAATATTACAGCTTCAGATTCATCTGTTCAAAGCACATTGCTCCAGAAGTCCTGGTCTTCTGATCATGATCTTGTCTGAGTGTCCTCTTGTAAACTTTAGTCTTGCCCTGATGCTTTGTTTTTTTTCTGACAGCAAGGGTTTCCTTCCTGCACACCTTCCATTAAATTAAACTTATTTGGTCTATTTATGATAGTGGATGAATGTACTTTGGCATTAACTATGGCAAGAGCTGCCTGCCACAGATAACTGTAGTGGACAGTGGAACGGTTCTATTGTACATTGAGATTTTTTAAAATCCCTTCCTAGGCTCATCTACATCTACAACTTTCTTTCTGAACTCCTTAGAGAGCTCTGGATCTGGTCATGGTAATACCACTCGCTTTACCATGTTCTAATCATTTGCAGCTGATGTTAGGCTTTTGAAGTAGTAATAAATGTGGTTGTCCTGTTTCCTGAATCCTGACACAGGAAATTGATTTTTTTTTCTTAGACAAATAGCAGTAACAACACTTCACTTGTCAGGGTTCACATATTTGATATGCCTTCGACATTTTACGTGAATGCATTTGTCAAGATTTAGCCTCCAGTGATGCTACTTACTTACTCATGCTAAAGCTGTGTGTGTGTGTGTGTGTGTGTGTGTGTGTGTGTGTGTGTGTGTGTGTGTTTTCGATTGGCACAGTTATGTCTTAGCTAGTCAATACAACCCCCTGGCATGTGATAAGCTCTGGGTAATTACCCGTGTTCGCATGTTTGACACAGAGCCACAGTTGTGAGCGAGTTTATTTATACACGAGTCTGTATGTGAATATGTATGCGAGTGTGTGTATGTGTGTGTGCATGCAGCTCTGAAAACATAATTAGCTGAACTGCCAGCTACACCCCAGTAAAAGTGTGTAAGCTGAAGCACAGTTATGATGAAGAAAAGCGCCTCATTACACTAAATCTTTTTTTAAAACGCAGCTAACCACTTTGAAGCTGTTTCACTAATTACCGAATAACATGGGACTGTAACGGGGATGACAGCAGCTAGCTAACTGCTGTGCTCGCAGGGTTTATCCACCTAAGTGGAGGGTTTAAGACTCGCACGCTTTCTCTGAGCTGAGGCTTAGCAGCATAATGATGCTGATAATAGAAGTAATAGCAGAACTGCCACCTCATGTCAACTCAGCAGAATGTAGCCTGCCTCATTTTGTGTGTCTGTCTATGTGTGTGTCTGTGTGTGTCTGTGTCACGATGCCTTATTCAGAAGGTGGCAATTTAACTATATAGATATTGGAATTGTTTAGGATCTGTTAAGGAACCTGTGTTAAGGGTTTATTAAGATCTCATGCTTTGTTTATTAATGCCATAATCAGACATTTCTAAATGATGTATTTACTATTTATGATGACCTTTATTAGTACATAAATGGGGGTCTGTTATGTGAATGATAATAATAATCAAAATTTTTTAAATGTATAATGCCCAACAAACACACTACCACCCTGTTATGCTAATTACGGAGCAGAATTGATCTAAATGTGCATGTTATTAATCTTTAAGTGGCGGTGATGTGTTAATTATGCATTATTACAACTAACATTTAAATTATTTGTGAGTTTCACATAGTGCTCAGATAATGTACTAATAAAGATCATAATGCATAATCAAGTCTTTAGGAAGGTAGAAGGCTTTAATGACTAAAGATAAAGGCTTTAATTAAGCCCTGGTTTGGGGCTGTTAAATAAAGTGTTTGCTCAGATATAACAGATATTCCACAAGCAGTCCGTAATGGCTTTGAGCTCTTTTCAGTTGTAAAAGTTGAGCAAAATGCATGAATTCCTCTAATAATGTATAAATGTATTGTATTTTATAAGGTATATTGTTCTTATTGTCTGTATGTCATTGTGTGAAATCAGATCTTTATGGAATCTGATTTTTAGTGTGTGTCATATCTCTCTCTCTCTCTCTCTCTGTGTGTGTGTGTGTGTGTGTGTGTGTGTGTGTGTGTGTGTGTGCTGCAGATTCGTAATGTGGAGACTAATCAGTGTCTGGACAACATGGCTAGGAAAGAAAATGAGAAAGTGGGAATCTTTAACTGTCACGGCATGGGGGGCAACCAGGTGAGTCTCACACTCTCGTGTTCACCTTCTCACTCTCTCACTCTTCCACTCTCTCACAGGAACTGCATAGGATATAATTGTTTTCAGCATCATAACAAGAACATTGTCATTATTTTTTAACTGTACAGTGCTGATATCCTGTTCTTTGGCGTGAGGTTAGCTAGCTGAAGAAATGGGAAAGCCAGTTGGCTAGTGTTGGCTTTTAGCATAGAATGGATGCTTGCTTGCTTCTCCAGCTTGAGTTCCCCCTCTGCCATTACAGGTCCTAATTTGCATAGCAACCTGAGGTTGCATATTTTCCTATATATAGCAGAGTCTGGTGGTGATTTCTTTATTAATCTACTTTTTTATTAGCAGTGAACTGACACTGCTGAATCTCACACATGTTATGCCGCACACTCTAAATAATGTTACACTTAAGCTGCAGGATGAGTCTCATATTTATTGCTTCATAATAAGAGTTTCTGCAAACACAACATTAAGGCTTTGATGGATCGAATTACATTACAGCCACACTGAGGCAGAGTAATTAGATTAGATTTGAACCTCGGTCTACCAGGTGAAGAGCAAGGAGAAGTGCTTTTCTAAAATCAAGGGTATTTTAGTATATATTGTTATGTTATTCTGCTTTTGTTGATGTAACTGTCCAAGGAGGAAGGCTTTCTACTAGATTTTGGAGCATTTCTGTGAGGATTTGACTGCGACAAGCATTAGTGAGGTCAGGATGTTGGATGATCACTCCTCCACTCATTCCAAAAGTATTGGATGGAGCTCCATCATTCCAGAGAAAACAGGTTCACTGCTCCACAACTCAATTCGGGGGGGTGGGGGTGGGGGGGGTTATATGTATTCCTCTAGCCCATGCCTGGCATTAGGCATGGTGCCAATAGGTTCATGTTTATCCCTAAGTCCTATACTATTGACAGTACGTCTCTACAGGGATTAGTGGTGTCCAGAAACATTTGGACATATTGTGTATTTTAATCATGTATTTGTATGTGGTGCAGTTTGGGCACCACAGTCACATAAGGCACACTTCTGCACATTCTATAGCATAATTACTGTTTATGTGCTCAACAGATTGCAAAAAAAAAGCAAATGTACCCTGTGCAAAAGAAATAACCCATTATTTCTTTTTTGAATTGATTATATTTAATTAAAACTTTTTTTTAGGCAGGGACCATGTTAAATCAGAATTCTACCAACAGAATATTTGAAAACTTAACCAAACACTGTTCTTAATGTCGATAAAGTGCAGCTCCCTGATGAACCTTTGTTATTTACCTGAGATGTTTAAACACTGTTTGTGTAATAGAGCAGAAATTTGAACAGCAGTGATGGGTAAAAGGTCCGTCTCTAATGCTGGCCCCTCTCTCTTCAGGTCTTCTCCTACACAGCAAATAAGGAGATCAGGACGGATGACCTGTGTCTGGACGTGTCCAAACTCAATGGTCCGGTCATGATGCTCAAGTGCCATCATCTAAAAGGCAACCAGCTCTGGGACTACGACCCACTGGTAAGTGTGTGTAGGACAGCTGTGGTGCTTTTGTTTATGAGCATAAATGTAGCATTGTTGAATTGAATACTTGTTGTGTGTGTGTGTGTGTGTGTGTGTGTGTGTGTGTGTGTTGGGTGGTGAGAGAGAGAAAGACTGTCCATTTGTGTGTGCGCAGCTATGTGCATTTGACTCAGATCCTTCACCTCAAGGGCACTTATATACCTTCCTTGTCATATAGCATCTAAATCAGGCTTATTCCCATTCCAGGCTATCCGCAGTATGTGTGTGTGGGAAAGAGGGTGTGTATGTATGAGTAAATGTTGACTGTACATGTGCATACACACCCTCTCTCCCTATAGTGTGCCTTATATATGCAGTTTGAGGGCTGATTGTATAGTTAGGTTCAGACAGCTGTCACTGTGTCTAAATATCACACTAATGCCTCAGTATGTTAAAGAGCTCTGAGAGAGAGGAGGGGTGAGAGGGGGCAGTAAATGAGCGGAAAAAGGGAGAGGGGTTATGTAAAGAGAAGAAAAGCAGGGGAGAGAGAAAAGTAGAAATAAGGATAAGACAGTTAAAGGCAAACGTTTGGAGTCAGACTTTTGGCTGTTTACAGTTACCAGTTTAAAAAGCTAAAATATAAGTCAATATAATAGATATCTAATAAATAATATTACAAATGCTTTCTCCAAATTCAACATTAAATGTCTCTTTTAATGACAACTGCAGTCTCAGCATTATTCAACCCCCTGAATAGGGTCCCTCATAAGAGCACACATTTGCAAATCAGGTGGTAAATCAAGAGCTTCATTGGTTGCATCAGGTCTGCTTGAGATAAAACCACATCAAAGTCTACGCCTGCACTGGCTAGGGGTTTGTTGACTGCGATGTTTGATTGCATGTTAGAAATACGACAAAAAAAGTCAAAAGAGTTGTCCAGAAAAGTTCAGAGAAGGGATCACTGCTTTCATAAACATGGAAAAGGATGCTAAATGAGATCAAAGGCACTGAATCTTCCTAGAGATGCAGCTGGAAGCTGTATTTAAAGGAGCATTGGCTACACTACCTGGACGTGGCAGGAGGAGGAAGCTATCATCGGCTGCCATCAGATTCCTGAGGAGGCAGGTGTGACTGCAGAAGAGCTGCAGCACAAATTGGTGTTAGCAGACACTGAGGTTTCAGTTTACGCAGTAGGTCTCATACGATCTCATAAGGTCTCCATGCCCACGCTTGTCTACTGACACATAAGCACAAGAACAGTCGACTCCAATCTGCTCAAAGCTGTTTAAATAATCACAAGCACATGCTGGGAAAGCACCCTGGCTACACTGAAGCTTGGCGGTGGCTTGTGATGCTTTTGGGGCTGCTTTGCTTTCCCTGGAACAGGAAACCTGCAGCGTATGCAGGGCAATTATGAGGAGAGTACCTTAGGCCTTCTGTGAGGAAGCTGAAGCTTGGGCATCATTGGGCCTTCCAACAGGACAATTATCCCAAGCATACCTCAAAGTCCACCAAAGCTTGGTTTCAGAAGTCCTGGAAGGTCCTGTAGTGGTCGTCACAGTCACCTAACTTGAACTCCCTAGAAAATATTTGGTGGGATTTGAAGGCGTTGGTTGTCTGGCTATGCATCTTGTGTGCAGCAGATCATAACAGCAGAAGATGCTCTACTAAGTGTCAAGAAGGGGTTGAGTAATTCTGAAACTGCAGTCATCATTAAAAGTGGCATTCTGTGTTGAATTCGGTGAAACCATTCGTTCTATTAGTTGTGTGTGTGAGATATTTAAATTAGTATTGTTTGATTGGTTTACTGCAAACAGCTGAAAGATGGGGTTGAATTCTTATTCTTAAGGTGGCTTTGAATTCGTAGATGAGAGAATAAAGCAGGGAGAGGGGGTGTGCAGGGTGAGAGAAAGAGAAGGGTAGAAGGGAAGAGACGGGAGAGTAAGAGGGGGAGAGTGATGTGGAGGGTCAGTCTGAAAAGTGCTCTCTGCGTGGCACTGAAGCTTCTGTTGGCTGAAGGAAACAACTGTCACTCCAAGCTCTCTCTCTCTCCCGCTCTCTCGCTCTTCCCTCCAGCACTCCACATCATTCTGGCCCCGTGCCTAGAGAGAAATAGGAGGGGGGAAGCAAAGAGACAGAGAGGGAAAAAAGGACAGACAGGAAGAATGGGTGGGAGAGAGAGAGCGATAGAGAGAGACAGGTGAAATGGAGGACTGCAACAGCCTCTCCACTGTCAGATAAGATGCTCTGTTTTTCTTGCCCAGAAAGAGACAGCCATGGTGAGGGACACTCAGACATACAGACAGACCGACAGACAGACGGACGAAGAGAGAGCCAGGGAGAAAAGGAGTGCAGATAGATGAGTGAATCTCTTGCCAAAGAAGCACCTCTCCTGCATTTATTACCATACATTACCATCACTCACACACTGAGGTGTGTGGGTTTTGTTAGCACAGTTGTATTAGTGTGTTTTACGTCCTGGATAATTGAAACTTTAGAACCCACATCTTACCTAAAGCCTCACAAACATGCCAGCGTGAAGACTTCCGTATGACGTTCGCTGTGACTTAATGTAGCCTTCATGTTGGTGTGCATACATGTGTCTCAGGAGTTAAGAAGAATGACATCATCCCATCCAAATGCAAAATATGGATGTAAAATACACCGTAATTCGATAAATAAGCTACAAAAACAAAAAAAACTACGAAAATGGCATTCAGATAGCCACCTATACTCACCAAGCACTTTATTATGAACACCAGTACGCACAGCAGTGCATCAAATCGTGCAGATATGGGCCAGCAGCTTCAGGTAATGTTTCAGTCAACAGTCAACAGTCTGTAGAATTTCCTCAGGTTGGTGTAATAGAAAACACAAATGTTGAGCGGCGGCTCTTCAGACGAAAACCCCTTACTTGGTTGGAGCTGACAGAAAGACCACAGTACCTCAGTGTGCAGAAAAGCATCTTGGAATGTAGAGCATGTTGAAGCTTGAGGTGGATGAGCTTAAGGCCAGGTCAGGTTCCAGCTCCTTCAGCCAAGAACAGAAAACTGAGGCTGCAGTAGACATAGGCTCACCACAACTGTACAGCTGAGGACTGGAGAGACATAGTCTGGTCTGATGAATCTGGAGTCACAGAGGTGGTAGGGTCAGAATTTGGTGTCGACATCATGAATCCATGAACCCAACCTGCCTTGTGTAAATAGTCCAGGCTGATGGAGGTGGTGTAATGGTGTGGGGAGGTTTTTATGGCACACCAATCATCATGTGAATGCCACAGCCTGTTTGAGTATTGGTGCAGTGTTCAGTGATTGTGTATAACTGCTACCACTTTTTGTACTGTTTGCCATAAGGATTGAGACAGAGTGATTATCAGACATAAGTGCAGAGTTTACTGACAGTACTTGAACACAGCCAAGTTGTGTTCAAGGGTTGTTTTCAGAGGTTGGCCAGTAGGCCTCTTAGTTCCAGTGGAGGGAATCGCAATGCTTCAGCAAACCAAGACATTTTGGACTGTTGTACGCTTCCAGCATGACTGTGCCACAGAGAACAGAGCCCTAACGTCAGCCCCATCAAACTTCTTTCTCATGGAGATTTAGTATATGGTGTGTGTGTGTGTGTGTGTGTGTGTGTGTGTGTGTAATCATTGCATCTCTCGTTCTCTCTCTCTGCAGAAGCTGAGTCTGCTGCATGTGAACAGTAATCAGTGTTTGGATAAAGCGTCAGAGGACGACAGTCAGGTGCCCAGTGTCAGAGACTGCACGGGCAGCCGCTCTCAGCAGTGGCTGCTCCGCAACGTCACACTGCCCGAAATCTTCTGAGCACACACTCGCACACGATGACCCACGGAGAGGCAGACGGACAGGCTCTCGACACCGCTGATGGTGGAGAGATGGAGAAAGAGCGTGAGAGGGAGCGAGCCTGCAGGTCACCTCTGTACTCCTCTTTCATTTCCTGGAGGTGCACTTTGGAGGCGGAGCCAAAATAACACACGTACATATGTAAATGAATCTCCCCATCACTCCACTTTACCGAGACGAGGAACGCGATGGAGAGAGAGAGAGACATAGAAGGAAAGCGTGAGAGAGAGAGAACATGATTCTGTCTTCTGTGCAGAAAGCTTGGTACCTTTGTCTTCCTTTGAGGAGCAGAGGGGTTTCGGTGATGTTTACAAGGTTGCCTCCCTTTTAGAATATCAGATTGTGTGCATGTGCATATATGTGTGTGTGTGTGTGTGTGTGTGTGTTGGTGTGTATGTGTGTCTGTCTGTGGTTACACAGAAGAGTTTCATCTCTTTTTTTTTATTTAAATCTTTCTGGATAAAATTAGACTGTGGGTATAAGTAGTGACCACATCCAGCTGAAACTCACGATTTTGTGTGTGTTTGTGTGTGTGAGCGTGAGCGATGCATATCAGGATGGATCTCCATGCATCTGTGGATGCTTAAGTGATGTGCTCTTCTGATTGGCCCAGCTTTGAAGCGTGAGCCCCCCCTGCTGGCCACTGGTCAGCTTCATCATCAGCTCACCCAGCTCAGAAAGGACAGCCTGCCCAAAGAGAAAGATCAGTGAATATCAGTGAACTCAGAAAATCATTCATATCTTAAAGTTAGACGTAGCTTTTTTTTTTTTTTTTTTTTTTTTTTTAAATACATATTTTTATGAGTGCCACAAGCAAGTACCTTCATACAGTGGCATGCAAAAGTTTGGGCAACCCTGGTCAAAATATCTGCTATTGTGAAAAGTTATGCTTTTATGATGCTTTCTGCTTTCTTCATGCATAGTTGTTTTTGGTCCATATTTCCAGTTTCAAAGTAAGTATTTTAAGACCTTTTTATTCCACTGATATAATAATAATAATAATAAAATAGCATAATAATGCAATTCGATTATTATGCTAATATTTAAATATTCAGACGCTGAGATTGGATCATTAAAATTGAATTTAATAAATACATTTTAAATTCAATTTAATTTTGTAAATATCTAATATAAGAATAAAATAAAAATCGTCAATATAGTGGTTTGATTACATTAACAGGTTCTCCTCTGAACACAAAACTCTGTTCAGAACAGATTGCAGTGGATCTCATTTTTCAGATCAGCAAAATAGGAGGACAAACGTTGCTGTTTGTCCAGAGTGACGTAACTTACGATGTGTGTCCGTTACCAGTATATTACCATTCTCATATTAAGACAGACCAATCACCTTTTGTGCTGTTAGTGGCTGTGTTTTTAACTCACTATACTCTCAGTGTGTATCTGGCAGTTAGTGGTATTAAAAATCACGTTAGTTTTACACCTTTGGAAAATCCAACGCAGTGCTTCCACAACCATTCGGAAGATCACGCCTGGAGTGCATGGTGGCCTAGAACCTTTCCGTGACGCTTGTTTTACAAGCATTTCTGTTTGTCTTGTGTTGAAATGCAAGCTACAAATGCTGATGTGTGGCGTGAATAAACTGTGTGAAAGACTATGGCAGCAGTAAAGCTTTGGCAGTTAATCCGCAATCCACATGATCCATACCCGTCGCATTGATAAATTGGTCATTGCACACATTGCATTCTCTATGGAAGTTCAGGGCCATATATTGTACATACTCATCGTGACAGGCCTAGTTGGTACATTAATAACTTGCACACACATTACAGATTACAATAATGTGCACAACCAACCATTACCAGCAGCTGCACTTTTAAAAAAATAAGAACTATGTACCATCTAACACTGATTCTCTGCCATGTTAAAAGCCTGAAGGTCACCTCAACTCAGCTGAGTTAGCTTTGAATTTCCCACTAGAAATTAGAACTTGGGGGGGGCAACTTGATGTGCAACTTCCAAGTCAGGAGCTTGTATTTACTGTAATACCAAAAGCATGTGAATGCAGCATAAACAGCACACTGTTTGGCAAGTATCACAGCTTGTAAGTGCTTTTTCTAGCAGCTAACAGTCTTTCTATTCCTGTCTGGGGTATTTGGACCTATTCTTCCTTGCAAATCTCACATTTGTATCCACAGATGATTAGGTCTTGGAACTGTGAGGGCCATGGCAAAACTCCAAAGTAGTCCATTATGAATTTGAGGTATGTTTAGGATTGTTTTCCTGATTTCATATTCAACTTTATTACAAACAGTATGATGTTTCCAAGTTTTTCTGCTTTTTTTGAATCCATTCTTCTCCATACCACATGTCCCACTGTGCCAATGGCTGCAACACATGCAAGACCGATCCACCCACATGCTTAACAGTTGGAGAGATGATCTTTTCATTGAATTCTGGACCCATTTTCTGTTAATGGGTGCAGTTTCTTTGAAAACGTCTGATGCTGAAATGTTTGGGGAGGATGCAGGAAAGGTTCTATTTAAATGACTCTTCCATGAAGGTCATCCAGAGTCCAGAATATCTCCTGAATGCCTTTTACAGTCAGTTTACCTTTCTAGCAATCCTTCGAGCAAATCTCTTGGAAAGTTTTCTTGACCTTCACCTATTCTGTTAACTGCCGTTTCTTAACTACATTGCAGACTGAACTATTTGCAGTAACCGAGCTTTACACAGGAGCGCCCAGACTTTTACACACCGCTGTATTTCTACATGAAGAGATTTTCTTCTGTTCTTGTTCTTGCCATTTGTTTGCTGTCTGTTTGTAATGGGATGGTCATTTAGTGCTAACACACAGACTTGCCCAGCACTGGGCTCATCCTGACCAGTTGCCTTCCTCTGAATTGAAGCCTTCTGGCTTGTAATGAACTGTTATCCATGAGCACAGGAGTGATTCTGTTAGGACAGATGAATTCAGTAACGTGTTGTCTTATCATTTACAGATTCAAGGGCTTAGGCTTGCTGTACGCGTGAGAGAAAGTGTGTGGATGGTTGGTTGTGTGTGTGTGTGTGTTTTTTGGGGGGTTTATTTTATATACTCTACATCATTACTGCTATTACAGTCATGTGCATGTGGTTTCCTATATTTGAAATCATTGGTTAACACACACAGTTTAGTTCTTTTTTGTTTTTTTTAACCTTGCGGTGAAGGCTGAAAGAGATTTCACTTGGTGTTCTTTGACATTTCCTGTCCATGCACTTCACTGACTCAATGTTTTTAGTTTTCTTTTGCTTTCTGAAATCATGTTGCTTTAATGTCCTGTTAGCCTCTCTGTGCTCTGTGCTCCGGGTTCAGCAGAGGCTGCAAATAAACAGAATGCTGCTGAGCACTGATTAGAGGGATGACAGACATAGTGATCACCCCCCTTCACACTCTTTCTCCCTCCTCTCTTGCCCTCTGTGACTCAGAATATCATCATAAAGGACGAGCGGGAAGTTTCCCCTGGGAATACGGAACACACGGCACGAAGGAATTCACGTTTTTGGGTTTTCTTTTTTCTTTTTTTTCTTGAGTGAATGAATGAACTCCCTTATCGGTGAAAAGTAGGACATGCTTCAAAGTCAGAGAGGGACATCAGATGGACCTGCCCGTCATTGCACATCCAAGCCCCGAACGAACGGCTAGAGTTTACAGAGTTTTCCCCTCAGTCTGTTGGTGACCGGGTGTCTATACAGAGCTGTGTATGTGTACGTGTCCGTGTGTGTGTGTGTGTGTGAGAGAGAGAGAGAGTGAGTGAGAGCAGCATGCAAGTGTGTGTTTGTGTTTCTATCTGTCAAAAGGATGTCTCTCTTTTTTTTTTTTTTGACTGTGGGCGTGGCCTGATGATGGACAGGTCAGGACACTTGGAGCTGATCCACAGGCTGGAGGAATAAATGGAAAGTTTACAGTCCAGCTTCTGCTCTGCTGTCTCTTTTCTATACACATAAGCCACCCCTGACACACACACACACACACACTTTTCATGCACACTAAGTAAGGGAGCTCCTTTTTCAGCTCCACCCATTTTCAGAGTTCTCATGTTGAATGTGTGATTCAGGGTTCTGAGCTGTAAGCAAGGTGGTTTGGTATGGAATGGTTTAGAGTAGAGAAACCTATCACCCTGATCTCTTTACAGTGATGCTGACGGGAACCTGGAGAATGGAAAATCTTTCTTAACCTTCAGTAAACCTTCAGTGTAAAACTATTTTATTCCAAGTCCTTCTCAGAACATTTCTCTTAGTCCATTTATCATAACATCCTAATATGAAATAGAGCAGATACCAGATTCAAATAATCCACAACTACTTACACTTACAAAGTTCAAAATTTATCAAAAAATCTCAGTCTCATTTCTATATATTTATATGTGACGTACTTGAGTACAGAAGAATTCTTCTTTTGATCAGTATGGATTATATTTTGGCTCCAAGCGCTCCTGTGGACTAAGGTGCTGCCACTATGACCCAAAGATCGCTGGTTTGAATCCTGCCATCAGCAGCCGGCGCCTGTGAGAGCACAATTGGCCTTGCTCTCTCTCCCCACTTTATTTAAGTGTGATGCTGGGCGTCTGCTAGCCGATGCATCAGAGCCGAGTACCCGGCCCTTTTCTCTGTTGATGTTGCACCGAAGTATTCAGTGTGGGGAGCATTGCATTAAATGGGGAGAGTACTAATGAGTGAGTTGGGTAAAATCCAGTATCTCAAATTATTGGAATTCGTTATAAAATCAAACTGAAAAGGATGTACAATACAGAAACGGCTAGCTTCTAACACAATAGCCACAAATTACTGCATCAGCGCGGCGTGACGTGAAGGCAGTCAGCTTGTGGCACTGCTGAGCTGTTATTGAAGCCCAGGTTGCTTTGATGGCGGCCTTCAGCTGGTCTGTATTGCTGCATGAGGTGTTTCTCATCTTCTTCTACTTCTCATCTACCCCATAGTTCCTCTCGGGGGGGGCATTAGTTGTGGTAAACCTGGAAAAGTAGATTCTCTTTAGGCTACAGTTTGCCTTTCAGAGCCCTGCATGTACCTCTCCATCATATGAGTGGCTTAAAAACTAAAGCTATATTTTAAGCTTTTAAAGCTTTTTTTGTAAAGCTGCTGTAGAACTGTCTGCCACCAGACGGCCGGTTTATAATCACTTTCTGTAACGGCTTCATGTGAGGGACTTTTAGAGACTAGAGAGGGGCTTTTTTTTTATCTATTTAGATGTGAACAATTTCTTTATTTACAGTTTAACCATTGAAAGCAACATAGTTCAGATGAACTAGGTTGGAACAGCAGTCAGTTGTGCTGTTATTGCAGAAAAAGATTGTACAGCAGGATTAAATCATCTCCTTTAAAGTAGCAGTAAAGAGTTGACCTCTTCCACAGGGAGGAAAAAGGTCCTGTAAGGAAACCCTGCATAAATGATCTCGTTTTTACAGAATAACATTATAAACAGAATTCAGTCAATTCAGTCATCCAGTGAAACTAAGGGAACAAACTAGGTCTGGTCCTCCCAATCTAACATCCTATAAATTCCAAATCTTTAACCCTCCACTACCCCGTCTCCTCCCTTTCAACCCTATCATCTTTCATTCCTGGCCTCACTCATCAAGAAAGGGGACTGGCTTCCTACCACAAATCAGAAGCCACCCAAGCTCCTGCCTCTGTTACAGTCTCCTACCAAATCATCATAAGCTGAAGGCACAGTCCGAACTAGCAAAAATCTATCAAATCGAACTAAATGGTACTTATAGTGCAAGAAACCCCTTTCAGAGAAGGCCTGCACAAGCTAACGAACCCTTGTCTCGTCTAGCTTTATATGAATGATCTTCCTAGCATGCATCCATAATCATATACACGGGCTAATTAACTTCAGTGACAGTTTTAAGCTTTTGATCATTCAAAACATTCAGTTTTAAGTCAATGCAGTTCTGTTTAGAGTTCACTATTTCTGTAATGTCACAAAATCCAACATGTGTACCTAACCTACCTACTCTATATGCAGTACTGCACACCCTGGAAATGTGAAGGGCACATTTTTGAACAGCAACAGTTAAACAGTACAGTTCCTCTCCTTCATTTACCCATGCTGTGTTTCCTGTGCCACTGGCTGCCACACAATCCAGAAGAAGAAAGGCTCCACCCCATACTTAACAGTAGGCAAGGGGTACTTTTCATCAAAAGCTGTTCCTCTTCTCTCCATACATCTCTTTAGTGGCCAAATTCAAATTCAATGTGTCTTGGCTTACCTGGATATTGTCTTGCATAGTTTAACTTTCATAAAGAGGTCTCAGCTAGGGTTGTGGGATCAATGTGGACAAAATGATCCTGCAGGTCCTTTGCTGTCATACAGAGTGGATGCTTTGCCTGACCAGCACATGAGCAGTTCTCAGAGGTTCCTTGGTCTTTCGGATCTTGTTGAGAACTTCCACAGTTTCCCTTAACTGCCATTTCTTAAAGACGTCTCAGCCAGCAGGAAGCAGTTTGGAGCTGGAAGTAGGCGTGATATCTGTTTATAGCCTTCTCCTGCTTTGTGGGCATTAATTAGCCTATTTCCAGATCCTCAGCTAGCTGTTTAGAGGAGCCCATGGTTGTTGAGTGCTTGCAAGGCTAGATGTCAGAGAATGTATTACCAGCATGAGAATATTAGTAATGAATAAAGTATGAGACCGTTGAGTGCCTGGAACGTGAAGAAGTGTGATGATGGGCTTCAAGAGAAAGTCCCATAATAATTGAAACTGTAATGTTGAAGCCTGTGCACTTCTGCTCAGCAGTGCTCTGAAGCACACGTCCTTGTTTCATTTAACAGATGAGAGAGCGCTCTGATGAAGCCATCAGGTTGAAAGAGCAAGGCAGACAAAACTCACACACAAATACACACCTGCTCACCAAGAAAGAATACAGATAGCTTGTGAGAGAGAGAAAAGGCCCGAGTCAATAGCGCTGCTGAGTGTAATTGAGGAAGGGTGAAACAATCGATTTCAAATTTCACCCTTGGAAGAGACTGACAGCTCTCTGATGCCTCTAATGGGGGATGGGAGGGGCCATGTGATCCCTGAGCTTCGACCTTTTTTGGGGGCTATTGGGGTTAAAGGTCACATACAACAAGGTAATGCACCATTGCATTAAAGGCTGGATGGCACAGACCTTGGTTAGTGAATGCTGCTTCCAAAAATGGGGTTCTCTTTAAATGTCATACTGTGAGAGTGTGAATACTGCTTCAGGTGTTGCCAGCAAAGCTAAACTTCTGCAGATTTAATGGTAGCCTACAAGTGCCAAAGCCAGACTGGACGAGGCTTGCTGGTTTGAGGACTACTCTTCAGAGCTTGGCAGATTTATAAGATCAATTAAATGTGCAGTGTTTGTTTGCATGTAGCACACACAGCATGTTGTAGCATTCCTACACTGTTAAAAGTTTAAGTTCCTGGAGGAACCTTTGGAGGTTCTTCAGTTTGAAACTGTGGAGGAACCTTCAAGAAAAGGTTTTTAAAAAGAAATGTAAAAGAAATTGTCCATTCATCATGAACGTCTGATACAATGTAAATAACAACTGCCAGATTATGGGAAAAATAAGTGTACAACAGCATTGTTATATCACTTCTGTCCAATGAAAACCATGCATCTCCTTTTTTGCATGTTTTTTTCCCCATGGTTTGAAGCCTGTAGCTGCTCTGTTCACTGTGTAAATAATTCTGGATGAATAGACCAACAGAAATGCTCTAAATTACATTACAAACTTAATCTATTAGTATATAATAAATATATTAGTGGTGTCAGTCTATTAAAAAGTTATAATGCTTAAAAATACATCACTAGGCTCTGTAAAGAAAGTGACATATGTGAGGAAGTTGGGGCAAAACAGATGATTAATTGATTACATATTTTTAAATAATTAATGCACTAATTAAAGCCATATATATATATATATATATATATATATATATATATATATATATATATATATATATATATATATATATATATATATATAGTGCTTTAATCAATTAAATTCTATCACAGCATCTAGAATGTGGTGATATCTACCTCTTATTGTCTTATGTCTGCCTTATTGACCTGTAGTGTCTCGGGACTCTTTGATGGAGTGAGAGGTGACTCAGAGTGACTCAGAAAAACACGGTTAAATGATCCAGTTATTCGAGGCTTCACAGATTTGTGTGTTTGCTCAAATAAAACCACAAACAAGAACCAGGTTTTATTCCAAAGGTTTAATAGTGCTTTTTAACCAAGTAGAAAACACTCAACAGTTAGAGATAACTAAAACTTACACACTTTCAAAAAACGAATTAAACGTAAATGTTGATACTGTTCAGTAATTCAATGCCAACTATCCTACAGTCGCTGTGTTTGTAAATACAAATGAAATCTTTAATTTGGTGTAAACCGCATCATCAAAGTGCATCTATCGCCTCCTGAGTGAAAACAAGAACACACTAAGCTAAAGCTACCTACAGACAACACGCCGTGCCACTGTGCTACATGTCCAGTGTATCATATTCAAGCTTCTTACACTGAACTTCCACTTTGGTCTTTCTCCACCCGCCAAAAATAATAACAATTAAAAAAAAACTTTCATCATAGTCTTTCAAAACCATATCTCAGGTTCACATCTCCAGTTCAGTCAGAATAAAGCTCATCTCTATAAACATACACCATCAGTAGGTCTACTGATCGCTCAGATGAACAGGAGCAAAGGGGAGCTCCACCCATTTTCAATGTCTGCAAAACTCTAAAAGCTACTAGAAGCTCCTTCATGTGAAATGGTTGAGTTTCTGGTCATCTGTGAATTCTGACAATAATGTTGTGTGTGTTGATAAGTGATAAGTCAGAAATCATCCCTTGTGTGCAATGTCCATTAGATACATCTAAACAGCTCAGTGAGAGCTAGCCAGGCTAAAGTACATAAAACAATGAGAGAGACACTCACCCCCATCCCCATCCCCACCCTCATCCCCACCCCATCTACCTCCCATAATTTAAAGTAAAAAAAATAAAACAATTAGTTATTTAGTCATCTCCAATTAACCAATCAATAGGGGAGGAGGGCACACATTCAGCAGGAGTGTACTACACACACTGTTAATGCTATTTTTGTATTCATCTCTAATTGGCATTTCTTTTTTTGTGCCTATATAAGCACATATACACATACAGCTTCCCTCTATCACATGATCCCACCAGTCCTGGGAAGGTGAAGGCAGGTCACATGATGCCAGCCACAGCTTCTTTCTGAGCTGCTGTTAACATAACAGCATCAGGCAGATGAAAAAGCTTAGAGGAGGACACTAACTGCCAGACGGGGGCTATCCCACCCACCCAGAGAGAGAAAGGCCAATTTGTGCTGCGAACCGGCAGGGAGTGCACCAGTGATCTCCCAATTAGAGGGCAAGTTGTGTGCTGCTGCTTTCAGTGGAACTGGTTATGAACAGTGGAGGCTGCTTGAGTGTATACAAAAATTAAACGCGTTTTAAAATGATTTAGCTTTTAAAAGATTTTAACTTAATTATTTAAAAAAAAGTTATAAAAAAACAATAATGCCTGACTAACTTTTAACATTACATCTAAAACACCAGAAGACCCTTAAACTAGGTCCACTGGTCATTTTTAACGCAAAAAAATAAATAAATGAATGAATAATAAAAAAAAACCTATGTTTAGATTTCTGGTTCCCATCATGTACATTACACCATAAAACCCGCCCTGAATGACTTTGCTTACATCTCAGCCACTGAATTACTGGATTTCTGTAAAAATGATAGAATTCCCCTTTAAAGCACTGCAGGTCAGTTAGAATGAGCGTCTCTTCAGAAAGGACTTCAGTTCTAAAACACGAAAACACAGGTATTCCACACACACACACAAACAAACACACACACACTAAACTCTGTGACACACTCATCAGTGCCGGGGTGTTAAATGTAGTCTTGTGAAGGAGTGCGGTAAGATGAAAATAAGACGTAATAAGACGAAAATAAGGAGTCTCACTCTCTCTCTCTCGCTCTCTCTCGCTCTCTCTCTCTCACACACACACACACACACACACACACACACACCAATGTACATGTAAACATCAGTAATGCCTATGCCGTCAGCTGTGCAGTGAGTTACACCTGCAGGATCTATGGCAAAACACAAAATCCTAATGTCGTCCCGAGTTCTCTTAATTCCATTAAGTTCATCTGATTAGTCTTAAAGCCTTACAGTCACATACTGCACACGCTGACGAGAGAATGTTATATAGGAAAATCTAGACGCATCAAAGGCACACACACACACATACAAACACACACATACATGACCTTAAGGTCAGCAGTGCTGTACATGTCCACATGGTGGGAGAGTCCTGCATCATGTTAGAAATTGGTTTGTATGCATCATTTCTTCTCTAGCTATTGGGTTGCTCCTAGTCTCCTTGATAAATGCACCTCCTATCCGGCCAGGTCCAGCTGTGCGAATGATTTTACGGTTATTATGATCACGATGGAATTGAGTATTAAAGACATTAAGGGCTGTACCTGGTGCCACAGTCACATAATTAGACTGGAATGTAGCATTTGAAGCTTAAATAGCTTCCCTGTTCTGGGCTTGGACTGGGTTCCACTGAGTGAACAGCAGGTAACTTCACCATTCAGCTAGAAAAGCCAATTACAAAACACCCAGCTCAACTGAAAAACTGCTCCATCATTAACAGCTTTTCTGCAAAAACATGATTACTCTCACTCTCAGAGTAAAATAGTAAAGCAGTAAACACTATTGTGCCAACAAGCCCCCCATCACCATAATGAGCTATAAATAAGGATATATATCAGTGGAATGCAAATATTTGAGCACTACTGGTCAAAATCTCTGATACTGAGAATAGTTTGTGAGTAGAAGATGAACTGGTCTCGTAAAAACATCAAATTAAAGAAGAAATATTTATTTTATACATATTTAAGGCAACTTTATTTTTGTATTTCCATCTTTTACAGTTCCAAAAAAACAAAAATAAAAAGGGTTGGATGCAAACGTGCCTTCACAGCTTCTAAAAGCTTCTAAAGTGGGACATTTTGCTCATTCTTGCTCGTTCTTCCTTACAAAAGGCATCTGTGAGATTCGAGGGACTGTGAGGGCCAGGTCAAACCCTTCAGCTTGTACCTTTTTTAGGTCGTCGATTGAGAATTTTCCTCGTTTCATCTAGAATCATCCCGTCTAACCGTTGCTGGGACTTAACTGAAGTCGCAACCACTGGCTGCAACACAAACCCAGAGCATGGCACGATCATCATGGTTAGGCAGCAGCTGAGAGGAGTCTAATGCCTGCTGATTGAGGGGAAATGGTGTGAGGGGTCAGAGTATTTGTAAAGCTTTAAAATTTGCATGGCTTTTCCTAATGATGCCCGTGAACAAGCCATAGCCCTAACAAGATAATTAAAGTCTGAGACCCTGGTAACAGTTATCAGAGAGCACAAATCTCTTGGGGTGCCCAAACTTTTGTTGTTTACACTCTAAAACTGTGCAACACAGAAATGATAAACTCATTTCGCTTAAAATTCCTTAACTTCATACCTTTTGGAGATCAACTTGCCTTCTACTCACTTAACTATTCATAGTAACAGAAATCTGGACCTGGGTGCCCAAACGTTTGCGAGAAGAAAAAAAAAAGGCTGGTCAAGGAATGTTAACTGCTTTTCAGACAGTCTGTTATTTACTGTTTGCTTAAAGTGGAGGTTATTTATATATTACACAAAAAAAAGGCTGCACATCTTACCTACTGCCTAGACAATGGATCAGTTCTCAAATAGCAATGATATCAAACAACCTTTTCTAACATCCATGTCGTACTGGTCTTTAGGGAGAGTTTCAGTGCATTTTAGTCCACTCTTTTATTGCAGCTGTGCTTTATGTTCAAGTAGAACTCAACACTAACACTTTCACATTCCAGGACCCTATTATATACCCAATTACCACTGTAAGATATATAGATCCAAATCTGCATGTGATCAGCTCAACATACCTGATGCACCACTGAGACTGAACAGCTCAGTCTGGAAGAGCAGTGAAATGGACCAAGCACCACCTCTAACTGAAATGTGCCCCCATGGACAGTGTTTGAGTGATACAATCCTTACCTGACTGGTCTGACACTGTTGAGGATATGTGATCAGGTATCAGAGAAGAAATGATGCATGCCACCAATTGTTGTCCAGGGACCTTATATTAAATTATTTTGTGAGCTCACAAATGAAAACAACAAATGTTCAAATAAACTAACCATGAAAATATTTTCTGAGCACTGATAGTTTTGTGTATCATAATCTAGTAGCGTTAACGTTAGTGTGCTACTTCATGTAGCACTGGAGTGCTAGCTAAAGCACCAAGGTGCTAACTGAACTTCGCGTTTAGGTGCTAGCTGTGTAAATAATACCACGCTTATTGAGCTCCAGCTCCAGGCACTCAGCACAGCTCAAAAGGATATGTACTGCAGTCATCATCATCATCACTGTCATTATAATCATCATCATCATCATCGCCAGCCATGGCAATTCGTTGTTGTGAGGGAACAGCAGTATTTTAATCTTGAGCTTGAACAGGCCTCCAGGTGCGGTTTAAATGGCGGAGGTTCTGTGCTCTTGCGAGGCTGTGTAGGAAACCCCAGAGCAGGGCTCATCTGAGGGGTGAGGGCCGATCAGCAGCAGAACGCACATAAAAGCAGGACTGGGGTCTTCTTTCACTCCGCCCCTCGCTTCAGCAGCAGTGGAGAATCAAAGAAGGATCTGAAAGAGACAGGTCTGTGGGTCAGTATACAAGCCAAGTGTGCTCTGCTCTGAGGAGAATGACAAACAAGATAAAGGTGTGTGTGTGTGTGTGTGTGAGTGTGTGTATTGTTAGCCATTGTGTTAAAACTGTAATTCATGTCTATACGCATTACCGGCCTAGGGCTTGAAGAAAGGTGCTCTTTACTTGACTGTGTGTATGATGTGTGTGTATTCAAGAGTGCATTGGAGTGAGTGTGTGCACATGTGCACTAAATGAAGATGTTGAGGGACAGCAGTCCGACAGCACTCTGTTCAAGTGTAGAGCGTGGGTGTCTAAACTGATGTGTCTCAAAGTGGTTGGGTTGGAGAGATCTTGCCAGCACATGTGTATTTTACAAAGGCACCTTCTTCCAGGTGGCCTGAGAAAGCGGAACGAACACGTCACAGCTTGTGTTTACGTTTGCTAGGGTTGTCAAAGTTAATGTGATAGTACAGCTTTTTTTTTTTTTTTTTTGCTCCTGGGCTCCCCCTACAGTCTCATAGCATAATTCACTTTCCCACACTGCTGTAAACACAAACCACACTGTGAGAACACCCCTTCATGGACAGCTGTAGATAAGCATTTATTGACAACCCAAAGGCTGGTTCCTACCTACTGAACAGTATGTATATTTATACCAAACCATCACAATACGGGCGGCATGGGTTGGTGCACGCAGTCATACAGAGAATACGCTGCTCTTGGTAAGTTATAGACAAAGCATCCTGAATCTGAACGAAGATTGCTGAACATATGGCATAACCAAATTTTAAAAGTCAGAAGATCGCTGGTTAGAATCCTGGTCATACTGCTAGCCACCGGCATCCGAGGCTCCTAAAGAGCCCAGCTGGCCTAGCTGGCGGTCACTGGCGTCTGCAGGCTGGTGCTTTGGAGCCGGGTATGGAGCACTCACTCAGATACCTTAAGCTGCGAGATGTCAGCAAGAAAAGTTTGGGTTTGCATGGGAATTGCAGTGGCTTTAGGAGTATCGCAGTTTTGTCATCTCTACACTACACAACAATCGGTGAAACAAACTTTCTTCTACTGAACCGCGAGGTCCAATCCACTGTGTAAACAAACCCATTTGTGTGCCGTTACACCCCTCGTCTGAAAGAGCATTCCATCACCCTGAAAGGTGACAGCCTGTAATTCTGCTCCTTCAAGCAAGTCATAATCAAACTGTCAGATTCTGTCTGTCCACAATTAAACACCACCTTAGAGTAAAACATGGCCAGCAGCATTTCCCAACATCTCCGATTCAGGGGCTCAAAAACTCGGATGTAGCCTATTACTACATGTGTGGTTGTGTGTGTGTGCGCGTGCATGTGTGTGAGTGTCTGTATGTTACCGGCCCAGGTGTTGAGGGAAGTTGCTCTGTACTGGTGTGGGCTGACTGCTGCTGGGGCTCATTAGCATGGCGCTGTAGATGTTGGAAGCCACCACCAGAATGCAGAGCAGGATTGGGCCGATGATGGCCCCCTCCAAGCCCAGATAGTACGCTCCACCGGCCACGGCGAGACCAGTCAGATAAGGATGACCACCCCTGCCAGACCATACATACATATATTTACTTATGTATAAGTCACACACAGCTGTGGGCTATCAAATACAGCCAAGAATCAACAAACACACACACACACACACACACACACACACACACACACACACACACACACACAATTCATCATTCAACTGCAGCTGTAATTAGAGCAGATGGATCAATCAAAGAAAAACCAAAAAAACAAGAGAACATCAAAAACACACACACACACACACACACACAGCTTGACTGTCTGGATAGCTGTCCCCACAGGGGGGGAAGTGCCCTTGTGCTGTTTGCATTACCTGCTCTCTCCTTCATTAATCTCATTAAACCTTTGCACATTAGGCACAGCACAGACAGACAATCAGTCAGGCAAGGACACAACACTCATTCTCATATAAAACATGCAACCATATCAATGCTGTCAAAAGAAACCTTTTTATAGCAACTAACAGAAAATAAACTCTCTAGTCATTGTAATGAACAATCCATGTAACATCAATGCTATCACCACCATGCTTAGAAACTAGGGATGTCCCAAACCGAACCAGTGGATCAGGATTAGGGGTTGATCCAGGCATTTATAAATGGATTGGGTATTGGCTATTTTAATCCCAATCCCGAGTCTTTGTTTTAAGCATGGTGTTTAGTGCGCCATCTGGTGCCCATAAGGCGTTATTAACGAACATTTTTGACCAGTCAACACTGGTGCAGACATTCTCAGAAGGTAAATAAAAGAGTTTGGAGTCTGGAGTGTTGAGCAGTAAGGAGCTATTTTACAGTAGAACATGAAAACATACAAATATTTCTGAAACTTTATAAAACTGAAACACTCTGCTCTAATTGACTGCACATCTTATCTACACTGTGCAGCTGTACTATTAATACAAACAGATTGGATCAGTAGCTGCTAAAAAACAGCATTAAGAGATTTGACTGGGGGAAAAATAACCCAATCTGAACATCCTTGTTATAAATGCTACATTATGTGCTTCTAATGACTATTCAGTTATTAAATTGAACAGTCCATGTAACACCAGTGCTACCACCACCAAGCTTAACAGTAGTTACATTGTTGTAGCATGGAAAATTCATTTGTACCTACAAAGCTAGAAACAAATTAGAAAAAGGGACCCACATTTCCCCTCACCCCAAATCAAAGTAATAAATAAACTTAACAATGAAACACATAAGCAAGTCTAAAATGACTTATCTTCACAGTTTAAAGCTGGATTTAGGCACATAAGCCCCATTCGTACGGGATCCGCATTATATGGGGAGGGGGGGTAATATAATTAGTTTTTCAGTGATTTTAGTGTTGTCCGAATGCGCCAATTTTTTTTTACAGACTGTGCAGAGTAAAAACTGGCACATATTACCTTCTGTAAAACAAGCCATAAAAATATCCTCAGGCTATATTAATCTCATGCAAATCAACATGTGGGTAAACATTCTGCCATACTCTGAGTTTTTTATGGAGGCCCTCGTTTTGCATGCCACAGATACCTCAGGTTGTTCAAGTCTGCTGGATCTTCAGTCAAATCCAGAAGACCAACCAAAGGTCTACTCAGAGGCACGCTGCTTCTGACAGTTTTAGGCAAGTGACTGTGTAGAGTAGCCTATCGACTGCAGGTGTGTTTTAAACATACAGCTGCTAATTTCTAACTAAAATTTCATTATTGCTATAAGTGAGGTACAACATCAGCATGTTTTTCAGAGGTGAGCGCAGTGTGTAAATCATGCTGCCACTACCATCTCAGTCATTCCTCTTTTTTATCCTGTGCAAATTGGTCATCAATTTTAACAAATGTCCTGTAGTACAAATTACATTACTCCACCTCCCCACGCTAAAAAAACGCATCCCGTTCGAATGAGCGACAGTTCGCACACAAACCCGCCCCCTCCCTATTCGTACCCTGATATATCGGAGTAGATGGCAGTGTCCACAAAGTATGTTGGCAGTAGATGGCAGAAGAGCAGCAGCACAGCTTTGACTCCCTCACCCTGTGCCAGCCACAGGTCCAGCATCGCTGGCAACGCTGCCCAGTATGTCCCTAAAAATGGAACTGCACCCAGAATGGCCGCCATTGCTGTAACACAGAGAGACGGGTTTAAACCATCAGCCTTATTAAGATTGGATTAGTTTATCAGGGGAATGTAATAAAAACTCATCTCCTCAGTAATGAAGCTCCCACATCCGCACAGCAATACAATCACCACAGGATGAGCCAGTTTCTAGTGCCCAAATGTCTGCATTATGCATCCAAACGTTCGAGGGGGGAAAAAAACTGACTCTTACTTTAGTTTTCATTTGCAAAATGTTCTTTTCGCAATTTGGAAAGTGTTTATTTTACACCAAAACATCTCACATATGTGCTCTGGGAGACCTAATATGGCCAAATATGGTCAGGATGCTGGATGATCACCACCCCACCATATCCCAAACTCCTCATCCCATAAGTATTGGATGGGGCACAATCATTCCAGAGAACATCGTTCCACTGCTCCAGAGCTCAATGCTGGGGGCTCTCTACCCCTCTAGCTCACACCTGCTATTAGGCAGCATGATGCCAATAGGTTCAACAGAACCTATTCTATTGACAACACCTCTCTACAGGGACTAGACAAGCTGTATGGGTGGGCATATGCACATCTGTGTCAGCATTAGGTGCAACTTAAAGTAGCTGAATGTATTCATTAAAAGGGGTGTCCATAAACATTTGTCATTCAGTGTATTTTCATTATTCTGAAAAACTGGCATGCCACGGCCACTGTTGCCCTTCTCTACCTTCAGAGAAAGTTTAACAGTTGATGATCATGTTAAAATTATGGACTGTTGGGCTTAGCGCAATGCGGTGTCTGCGCTCATTAGCATAACGTTGAAACCCGCTGTTTTTTTCTGCACAGCCAGGCAACTTTTGCAGCATCATAGCCCATCATGTAATGCAGCACAGCTCTCCACTGAAACGAATAGGATGCAGCAAGAAGAATCTGCAAGTAGATGCATACCATTACCCTTTTACCCAGTAAGGTACCTTATTGCAAAGTTCAGCTCTAAAACAAACACCACCTCATCACGCTGGTAATGGCCCTTGGGAGCAGGTCTGGCTGATTAGGGTTGGAACTAAGCTCTGTGAGCAGGCAGAGCTAAAGGAGTCAGTGAACCACTGCACTAAATTATATTACATAAAAGAAATTATGTCCAACGATGCAGAAAAGACATTCCCACCCGCAGTGCTGAGAACATTACGCTCCTGTGCAGCTGGGTGAAGCCTCTAATGCTGATTAATACTCGTAATTCACAGAGACCAACCGATTACATATTCAGGAGGACCAGGGGTTGCATTTAATGGCATATAAACATGATCCCTAATTTCTCTCAATAATCGAGAAGATAAACAGTGTTTATTCATTCTAATAGAGAGGCACTTCGCAGTTCCTGCGAAAATGAATTCTGTCAAAGCCTAGCCAGAAGAGCAGGAATCAGCTCACACCTCAGGACAGGGGTAAGACAGCTGTGGCTGGATATTTGACCTCACTTCCTGGCAGAATTAGTAGAGTGTAATTAAAATTAGGGATGCACTGATCCGACTTTTTCTGCTTCGATAAGATACCAAACATAAACCTTGTGTATCGGCCGGTACCGATCCGATACCACTGCTGAATTAATAAACCCTATACCTCACCACGTGGGAGAGACTTAAGGCATCAGGATTGACTTTACTAACATTATGTCGCCATTAAGTCGGCAAAGAGGAGCGAGGCAGATCCTAGAAACAGCAAAGCTGTGACTTTTAAAAATGGTGACTGGGGATTTAACTCTGGAATGTTCTGAGATTAGTGACAAACACGTGTTGATTTTGGACACTTCTGAGACTCTGCTGTGTCCCCTGCTCTGAAGTAAACAGAGCAGACTGCTGATGGCCATGTGCGTGGATGTAGTTCAGCTGACTCACTGGCTTGATGTCTGCTATGGTCCATGTATCATGTCTGTAGGTTACCCTGATCCTGAGTTATGAAGCCTAGAATACCGGTGGTGTGGGAATCGGGTTCAGGAAATGGATCGGCCTAATGAGCAGATACACAATCCAGCAATTTTGTAAGTATCGGGGTCCATATCAGCTTCTAGTATCGGATCGGTGCATCCCTAATTAAAACTGTTGGGTTCCTGATAGAGACAAGTCCCCATATTTGCGTCAGGGTTGAGGTCAGGACTTCCGGGAGACAATTCTTAATCCATTTTACAAGTGGGAGTTTGGGGTCATTGTCATGTTAGATCACCCAATTGTGTCCAGGTTTCAACCATCTAGGTGATGGTGTGAGGTTATGCTGTAGAAGTCCTAGCAGTTCATGGTATTCTATTCTAAGCAGTCCTCCTTCATTATTCCTTCTACATTGTGTGGTGATATCACCACTAATGCTTTGGTATGCAGTTGGTACAGTGTTCTTGAGGTTGAATTCCTCACCTTCTGTGTTTCATCTGATCACAAATCATTTCTACAGAAGACTTTTATTTCCTCGCTTTGTTCAAATGCAAGCTTTAGTCATGCTTGAAGGAGCTGATTTTGGAGCAGGGGCTGAAGGTGTAAAACTTGCTTGACTGCAGACAGTGACACCACTTCCAGTTCATTGCAGGCCATCCAAACCAAATCCTTTCCAGCTAAAGGGTGACAGGTTGGGTCTTCACCCAGATATTTGTAAAGTGGATCTACCTGCCAATAACTTGTACTTATCTACAACGGTTTGACCTAATGATCTTGAAAACTTTAGAAATGCCTCCAATTCTTTACAATCATCCGTCTTAGACCTTTACTGAGCTACAGCTGAGCTCATGATCACTAACAGGACCTTTAGAGGCATTGGAAAGTTTCAAGAACATATATAACCACACATATTTCTGTGGTGCTGTCCCACCACTTCATCAGGATATGATTTTGTTCCTGTTGCAGAAAACGTAAACTTGTGCACAATTCAAGGGGAAACATGAGAGAAAGAAATCATTAAAAGCTAATATCATAATAGCATTCATGCCTATGATGTAAAATTCTGACCACAACAAGTTAAAAGATTTAAAGATGAATGGTTAATGTAACGGTTAACATTTATCAATATATTCTATCGGTTGGTTATCTGCCCCAACAATGAAGAAATCACTTGTTGCACATATGCTTCCTACAGAACGTGTAGTAGTTAGATTAGCTGGTTAACTGAACAGTAGTTAGAAGGTGAAATAATTACAGAAATAATCAATAGCTGCAGGTGATACATGAGCAATAAGCCTTATTGAATGTGACCCAATGAAAATAAAATCTTAAAATAATATATTAAAAGAACTAATAAAAAGACAGGTGACAGGTGTAAAATAGAAGACAGGATGAGAGAGGAGGGGTGTGTGCATCTGTGTGTGAGTGAAGGAGAGAGATTTGCAGGGATGTGGTGCGTGGGAGGAGAGAGGTAGAGAGACGGAGAGAGATGAAAGAGAGAGATAAGGACACGGAGAGTCTCCTGTGTGTGTGTGTGTGTGTGTGTGTGTGTGTGTGTGTGTGTGTGTGTGTGTGTGTGTGTGTGTGGTGTGCACGCTGCCAGATGGTTACCGTATGTCTGAGTAAACAGAAGCTGTGTGTCACTGATAAACAAACAAAAGCATGCATGTCTCCATGCTGCTATAAATAGCTTACCTGAAGGGATGAAGACGATGTTGATGCCGAAGATGGTGTGTGTGAGCCAGGTGTAGAGGCCATAAAAAACTGCCATCTTCAGAGACGCATCAAACACACCCCTGGGAGGGAGGGCGAGAGAGAGAGAAATACAAACAGACAGACAGACAGACAGACAGACAGAGAAAGAGTGAACGATGGAGAAATAACGAGACAGTAATAGATAGAGATGGAAAAACAAAGAGAGAGAGAAACAAAGAAAGACAGAGATGTAGAAAGAGAGAGAGAGAGAGAGAGAGAGAGAGAGAGATTTTCACTTGTGTGCTCTGTTTAAGGCATACAATGATGCAAACACATCCACAGGAACACCTGGACCAGTCTTGCTGACCTCACTCTTACACACACTCACACAATCACACACTCACACACTTCCTTAACCAAGCACTGGAACAGGTCACAATAAATCATGGTGAATTCCCCTCCTCATTTCCCTTCAGCAATGACAAACCCCAGTTACAGTCGCATCCTCTGACTTTTCCTAATGGAAAAATTTGTCTGTGTGTGTGTGTGTGTGTGTGTGTGTAACTTAGAATTAATCAGGCAGAGGATATGTGGGAGTGCTGAAGCTGCTGCAGTCCCATACTCCTACTTTCAGGACTACACTAATCACACCAAAAAACCTTAAAAGAGCCCCAGAATGGAACAGTGTATTCTCATTGGCCTCGCTGAATAAGGAGAGTTCAGTACTTGGAACTGACCAACCATGAACCTCAAACACTGCGATCTCTTCGTTAAAGAGAAAATCTTGCATACTCAAAGCATGGCTTTAAATGGACTGATTCCAAATCCCCAAAACTGTTACATAACAGTCTTGACTTCATATACTGACGCCCCCAAAATGTACACACACCCATCCCACTAGGAACAGCCCTAGGCAAAGCAAACAGTAAAGCCTGACAGTGACTTCGAGAGAATGAGGTGTTGTTGATACTGGAAAGCAGCACATAACCTCCAGACTTGGCTAGTTACAGGAATATGGGTTGCTACCATAAACCAAGCCTTGTGACCGTGGCTTTTCCTGTGCCAGTGTCTGCCGAAGGGCAGCTCGAACCCAGCAGACAACAAAGAAAAAACTGGGGATCTGTGCTAGGCTAAAAGCTAACGCTAGACGTCTGTAGTTTTCAGAAGCCCATCTCTCCATTGTCCACTTCCTCAAAACAAACTGGACTACCTCAGCTGAACACCAAACCGGAGCTAAACACACATCTGAAGGGAAAGCATCAGCTTATTTGTTTTACTGGTAAGACTACAGGAACCAAACCCAGGAAGCGAGTGGGGGGCAAGGCTCTCACACTGAGACAACACAACAAGAGGACGGTCTACAGTGTTGATTTTTAGTGAGCTGTTGTTGGTCCTGTAAACCAGCCAATAAAAGCAGAGCTTTTGTCCCCATCAAGGGGAAAATTGCATCATTATAAGGCAGAATAACACGTTGGTAAATAGACTTGTTCAATCACATCTGAGCATGTTTCCAATTAAAGTTATATACTTAGTTTTTATACATTGAAAAACAACCTGAAATACTGACCCCTATCAGAATAGTGGGGCGCTGGTCCAATCCAAGTGTATTCACAAGGATAGGGTTTTAGGTTATATTAAGCCTTTATATTAATCCATGTCCAATCCTTCGTTTCTTTCTTCCTTTGCTGTGGTAAACACATCACGATTGAACATTATCCACGACCTGCAGCAGTAAGACGTGTTATCAGAAGACGAGAGAGCAGTCTAAACGTCTGCAGCGTGGAGCTGCTTCACCGTGGAAAATGAAAGCCTGTAATATCTGCGACCTCTGTATTTCTACTGTGTTCCAACTCGCCACCTTTCCATGTAAAACCTGAGCACATGGCTTTTAAGCTTCAGGTCTGTTTTCGATGTTTTGTCGCGAGTAGAATGTAGTAAATACACTCCCACCACAACCCTGACTCCAGAGTCACGGCCAGATAAAAAGGAGAGCATGATGGAGATGTGCTCTGCCAGCGGTGCTGTGTCCGAGTTAACACGGTTATTCAACAGCGCATTCGGCTGAGAGAGGAGCGCAGCTACTGTGTGTTTTACAAAGATATGACATTGAGAAGTTTCTACTTCCTAAGCATCATTTTTTTTAGACACAAGTCTGTAGCTTTGTTCATAAATCTTTCCCTCAGCTTTCTAGTGACACAATTCTATCCCTAATTCATAATCAGAGAGGTCGAATTTTAGTTATTTACCATAATCATTCACCACGCTCTGATCTCTTACACCATATTAGGGTCATGTCGGAGAAGAATCTGGGAAAGCAGCTATTTTTAGATGTTTGGGAGAAGACTTTAATTCATGTACACAAGTCTTCCGTCTGTGCAAGGCATTCCCCCATTCAGACTGAACCTCTATACCAAGTGTACTTGGTGTACTAAACTATCTATGTATGATTATGTATCACCAAAATGTGAACGATTCCCCTTAACTCCAGCTAATGTTATACTGGTTTTGGCTTTAGAACTAGAATGGTGGGTAGCCACCTCAGTGCCCAGGGAGCAATTGAGGATTAGGGGCCTTGATCACTTCAGGGCACCTCAGTCGTGGATACTGAGGGTAGGTGAAAGTGATGTTCCCTCTGCTCCCTCAACCAAACGGTCCAGTGGCTTGAACCAGTGACCTTCAGATCCCAAGCCTCCTTCACTAATTAGTGATGGCACCCGTTACTGCATCAGGACCTACAGAGAAACTCCAATCATGCTTTGATGTAAAAGCAGCGGCCTAATATGGCAGTTATGTCACAAGTTGTGTCGCAAGTTATAAACCATTCAAGATTCTTTATCTTGCTGAATGTTGGTGTTTTATGCATCTTGTCTCGAACCTGCTTCTCTAGATCCTACATGTTTACTGAACAGAGATCTTTCACACTATCTCTGATCCTGTTGGTAAAACAAGTTGCATGCTATTCTATTATTGCAATGCCTGGAGTCACTTCTTCAGTCTTCTCCCTCTACATCTAAAAAGCTTTTCCTATGCCTTTTACAAGATGTTCAATTCTCAAATAAATTGGGAATCTGGACCTCCTCCTACTCACACTTACTATATTATTGATATTCTCTTCTTTTTGAAAAAATCTGAATGTCTATTAAGGGCCCATACAATCAATTTTCTACAATCTGGGGTCCAATTTCCAATATGTGAAGGTTTCCACATGTTCCAACCAGAGTTCTAATTGGGACGTGCAGGATTATATTAAAATTGTTATTTACTTAATTATTATTTGTTAATGACGTGGTGTGTCAAAAGGCACTAAGAAAGGTGACTGATCAGTGTCAATATTTTTGTTATTTTTAAAAATGTAAATTAATTAATCAAAACCAACTTCCCAGCCCTATTTTTTATATTATATACTTTATATATTATACATATATTTATATATTACCATTTACATGATTATTATTATATATATATTTTTATTTTTAAGAAACTACAGGGTATTTGTGTTAAAGTATGTCGCTTTGATGCTAATTAAACCAGTTTTTCTTTTTAATACTTTTGTATGTATTCATACAATAACCCCCAATTTAATAACCTCCAAATTGAATTTAATTTATTTGCCTTCTTCATTTACTTCTTCATTTCCATTTTTCATTATCCTCTTATGTCTTTAATTATTCTTCTAATCCAGTTGTGTTAAACACATGAGAAAGGGTAATTATAATATAAAGCAATAAAACATTATAGGCTGTGTTACAGTGATCTGATGATAAGGTAAGGGTGTTACCAGGCACGACTCACTATAGTTGCCAAGCAACTATTGACTGCTCACGGACACAAACTTTATTTCAGTAATTCCAACTTCCAACAACTTCTACCCTTAACATTACATAATGATGAATATTCCATATTATAGATGTATTTAAACGGAGAAAACTTATACACCTTATTAATGGCCTCTGACCTCAGTTGACTCCCTGCTCTCCACATAGTGCACCACAGGCACCTGCACCATGCACAATATATCTACATGGGATTCAGCAAAAAAAATCTGGGTGTAGAAACCATGATTCCATAAGTCAAACAGAGCCATTAGAGATGCAGTCTGGATTTAATACAACTGAAGGAGCATCGATGTAAACACTGACTGTTGAAACCGGAAAGACATATGAGGAATATTACTTAATTATTGCATTTATTACAGTGGATTATTTAGTAAACACCTCAATTCACAATTCAGTATTACTGAAGGAGCAGTTTGGCCCTTTATCTATTATTTAGCCTGTTAATAATCTTTTAGCCAGGGAAATCGGCCTAGTCCTCGTTCTTTAAAATGTATTTTTATATTTACTATGCATAATTCAAGATGTTCTGTTTGATAAGCTAAAAGACATTAAGGGCTGCATTTTACAGTGATCTGATGACAGGTAATGGGGTCCTTGGCATGCCTTGCTGTATTTGGGACTATGCTTGATATCATATTTGCAAGCTGCTTTTCAAATTAACAACTTTTGAATGTAACCTAGGTACTGGAATCAGTACACGGTTCACCACATTCAACAAAAAAAGTCATTTGAGCTGCTCTCAAACTGTTCCTGTAGAGCCCTCTCATGGTGGCTCTAGTTACTGCATCAGAAACTACAGGAACTATATTATATATACACACACACCATTTAAGGTTTACTGTTGGTGCTTACATTTAACATCCTTTCATTTGTTTTTAATAGAATATTATACCTGTCTGTGATATGTGAGAGTCTGTGTAAGCTTTACGCACCTGATGGCCTCCTCCACAGACTGGCCAATGATGTTGGATGAAGGTCCAGGCTGGGACAGTGGTGTGAGGTTGATCACCCATTTAACAGGCTTATAGTACTCCCCACTTGAGCTCAGCAAGTAGAACAGTGTCGTCAGAAAGATCACCTACACACACACACACACACACACACACACACACACACACACACACACACACACACACACACACACGGAACAGGCTTTTAATAACAGGTGACTGTATGTGCATTGTGCATAGTCTTTAACATGAATACACAGATGCTAAAAAGTTCACCCCCCCCCCCATACACCACATACCTTATTTTAGCTAAAAACCAGTGAGTGTGTGAAGTGTGTAAGCTCATACCAAACAAAAAATTTCACTTAAATGATGTTAAAGGAGTTAATTATACAAGCTTCAGCGCTGGTAGGCGGTAACTGGTAGCCAGCTGCAGTAGCATGCATGTGTCCTTCTAAACAGAAGGACAAAAAACCTGGACTAAAAGGTAAGACAGGTTCTACACTGCTGACCTGTGGAGAAATGAGTTCCAGCATCTCCTAGTTGTTCAATAGTACAATATTAAAGATGATCTCCATCTGCCGTTTTTCACTTTCTAACATAAAGATAAAGGTAAAAAGGTAAAGGTGCACGTATTTGTCACTGTACAGTGTACACTGTACAGCGAAATGTGTCCTCCGCATTTAACCCATCTGTAGTAGTGAACACACACTCTCACACACACTAGTGAACTAGTACACACACACACCCAGAGCGGTGGGCAGCCAACTCCAGCGCCCGGGGAGCAGAGAGGGTAAAGGGCCTTGCTCAAGGGCCCAACAGTAATTTGAATCTGGCAGTTGTTCTTTATGTTGTGTCAGAATTTCATGATGACTGAATCAATAGAAATGCTCCAAAAGCACATAGTATGTTAGAAAGGATCTTTTCCTTCTCCTGTAAAGTTGCTGTTTTGGAGACTTGAGGAACAATCTGCCATTCAACTCTTCAATATTTTAAGTCCCCTTATCCCAAAGTAGTATGCACTGTGATGCACGATCAATCAATGTGTAAATATTGATTTACACATGGTGTAAATGGTGGTGGCTCAGCAGTTAGAGCACCGGGCTATCGATAACAGGGTTGTGGGTTCGATACCTGGGCTTGGCAAGCTGCCACTGTTGGGCCCTTGAGCAAGGCCCCTCACCCTCTCTGCTCCCCAGGCGCTGGAGTTGGCTGCCCACCGCTCTGGGTGTGTGTGTACTAGTTCACTAGTGTGTGTTTGTGTTCACTACCACAGATGGCTTAAATGCGGAGGACACATTTCGCTGTGCAGTGTACACTGTACAGTGACAAATACGTGCACCTTTACCTTTTTAAATGGGACAGTAATACACTACACTGACAAAAGTATTGGGACACCAGCTCATTTATTGTTTTCTCCAAAATCAAGGGTATTAAGAAAAAGTTTGTCCTGCTTTTGATGGAGTAACTGTCTCCAGGGAAGGCTTTCTGCTAGATTTCAGAGCATTGCTGTGAGGTGAGGATTTGATTGCATTTAGTGACAAGAGCATCCCAACTCATTCCAAGTACTGGATGGAGCATTCCATCGTTCCAGAGAACACATGGTTCCACTGCTCCACAGCTCAATGCCCCTCAGGTCCACACCTGGCATTAGGTTCATGTTTATCTGCGTCAGTGTCCCAGTGTTCTATTGGCGGTACTTCTCAATGCTCAATGCTGGGGGCTCTATACCCCTCTAGCCCACACCTGCTATTAGGCAGCATGATGCCAATAGGTTCAACAGAATCTATTCTATAGGCAATACTTCTCTACAGGGACTAGACAAACTGTGTGTGTGCGCATTTGCACATCTGTGTCAGCAATGGCTGCAACTTAAAGCAGCTAAAATGCATTCATTAGAAGGGGTGTCCACAAACATTTGGACATATAGTGTATGTGTATTAAAACAGTGAAGCAAGAGTGTTGATGTGTTTTGCCCATGGTGATTTTTCTGCAGAGTTTTATTGCACTTCTAATTATACACACCTGATTCTCACATTCAGCTGCACAGAGGGCTCGATGAACAGCATCAGGTGTGTTAAATTAAGACTGTGCATAGAAATAAAAACTGCTCAGAAATACGAGGCTGATATTGAACGAGTAAAGGGTTTCTCACTGTATATTTGCCAGAAAGAGAGACAATCAGTGCAAACGTTTGTTAAAAGATTTTGCTTAAACTGCATCTCCATAAGCTGTATTGTGCTGTTTGTGTGTGTGTGTGTGTGCATGCATGCATGCATTACCAGTGACAGGGCAAAGTTGAGCAGTGCCGTTCCGCTGTGGAAAAGCACAGTCAGCAGCGTAGTTGTTGTGGAGATCAGCAAGCCCACGTTTCGGCTCATCACCACCCACAGAGACTCCAGGATCTACACAAAAACACACACATACAGGTCCTCATTACTCTGCTATACAACCACCCACACATTCATACATATACGCTATATGTCCAAATGTTTGTGGACAACCATCTCACGAATGCATTCAACTACTTTAAGTTGCACTCATAGCTGCTACAGCAAATACACACATACAGCTTGTCTAGTATCTGTATAGAAGCACTGTCAATAGAATAGAACATTGGCACCCCGCATAATGCCAGAGATGGGCTAGAAGGGCTTAAAGCCTCCAGTATTGAACTGTGGAGCCTAACACCACTAGAAAGTTCCACCATGCTTCTGAGAAAATGTTGTATAAACAGATGTGGCACTCAAAAAGAGAACACTGGACACCAAAACCTCATCCCAACTGTGAAGCCTGGTGGAGGGGGCATTATGGTTTGAGGCTGCTTTGCTGTCTTAGGGGCCAGAGTTCTTGCGATCATTGGGGAACAATTAATTCAAAGGTGTATCAAAACATTTAACAAGAGAATGTATGACCTCAAGCTGAAGCGATGTTGGTGGGAGCAACAAGGCAATGACTCAGTAAATCAACTACAGAATGGTTAAAAAGGAAAGAAGATTTGTGTTTTGGAATAGTCAAGTTAGAGTCCTGGCCTTAGCCCTTTAATTCAATTTATTTATCTAGTGCTTTTTACAACAAATGTCAAGTCAAGTCACATTTATTTGTATAGTGCTTTTTACAACTGTTGTTGTCAGAAAGCAGCTTTACATAATTAGTAATTAGTAAAAGACAGAAAAAAAAGAAATAACGTAAGAAGACATGAAGGATCAAAGACCCCCAGTGAGCAAGTCAACGGCAACAGTGGCAAGGAAAACCTCCCTCAGAGCTGGAGGAAGAAACCTTGGGAGGAACCAAGACTCACAAGGCGGACTCTGACCCTTCCTCCTCTGTTCAGAACTGTTTCTAAATTATTGACCATCTATACTGTTGAACTGCTCTGATCATAATCATAATATATTAATCATGGTGTAGTATAACTTAATATAGTCATGGCAGTGATGGTCAGAGTAATGATAGCTAATAGTGGTGATATTAATAGTGGCAGATAGTTAAGAGTCAAATGTTGTCACAAAGCAGCTTTACAGAGATCTGGGTCCGAGTCTCTTTTTGAGCAAGCTAGTAGCAACAGTGGCAAGGAAAAACTCCCTCGGGTCAAGAGGAAGAAACCTTGAGAAGAACCAAGACTCAAAAGGGAAACCCATCCTCCCCAGGTCATAAAGGTCTATAAAGATTCTGTGGAATAACGTGAAGAGGGCTGTGGACTCAACGCATCTCAGAAATGCTGAAAAACTGAAACACAGTTGCAGGGAGGAATGAGGAAAGAGTCCAAAATTCCTCCTCAGCGTTCACTTTTTTTTTATCTAGCCTGCACTGTTGAGTGTTTACTCAACATGCTCAATAAAAGGCAAAAAAACGTACTGTTTCTTGAAACTGTATGTATGAACACTTACTCACCGAAAGCAGTGTTTCAATGTTCTCCTGCACGAAGGAAGCAATGTCCTGCCAGTCTAAAATGTCTCCCAGCCAGCTGTTGTGCCTATGCAGATGGTGCTTCTGGCCACGGTGGCGTCCAGTGTAGGTTACATTCTATAACACAGCAGAGCGAGAAGCACTGAAAACCAGAGAAAAGCAAACTCTTCAAATCATTTGGACAAGCTTTAAGCAACATCAGCAATGTCAGTTGATTCCCAGGACCTGACATTGGCACACACAATGCCATGTTAGTAGCATGGTATGGTGTATGTGTGTGAGGCACTGGTATATGCATCAGGTCACACTATTACACAGCTATGAAGCCATTAGTATAGTGATAATAGCCTGGTGGTCACAAATACTTAGAAAAGAGAAGACATGTGGTCAGAAAATGACCACTGATGAATGGCAAGAGAATAAACCCAACTGAAACGGTACCATCTACAATGAGCAAACCCATAGCAGAACCATTTTGGGTTCCATAAAGAACCATGTTTGTGTGGCAGTAAATGACAACATGTCCAAAGAGTAAAGATAAAGGATGAATGTACTTTACCTTCACAAACCATGAGTGGTACAGTCGGTCCCACAGTTCCAGAACCTGCTTCTCTATCACTGCAGTGTTGTTCACCTTATCACCAAGCATCTTTTGAAGCTACACACACACACACACACACACACACACACACACACACACACACACACACACACAGCTAAAGCTTAAATTACATACACAAATACTACACCAAAACTGTATAAACAAATTGAACTTCACAGGAGCAGGGCTCCTGATGCATGCACTAGTACAGCACCATCTGCTGGTCTGAAACCTAAGACTCCCATAGAATGTATTTATTGAGTACTTTAAGCCTTCTATGGTGTAAACATAGTAAGTATGTGACCGTGGTTGGGACGGAAAATGCCCGTTTACAACCCTACATATTGGAGCAAGGCATTTCAACGGCTCTGCTTTACTGATGCACAGCTTGTCAAAAGGCTTTTGCTAGTGGACTGGGTGTCTGTAAAAGCTGGGAGTGTAAATACACTAAATGGACAAAAGTATGGGTCACATCACATCACACATCAAGCTATGTGTGTGCATTTGCACAGCTGTTTTAGCAATGGGTGCAACATAAAGTAGCTGAGTGCATTCTAATGAGGGGTGTCCACAAACATATGTGTACACAGACATATAGTGTATAACAAGTCAAGACTGTTATGTAACAGTTTTGAGGTTTGGGAACTGGCCTGTTTAATGGCTTTGTTTTGCTTCTGCAGGTTTTGGCTATGAAGACACAATTTTATTATAGTCTCTTTAAAGCACAAAGTCTCCTACCTTTTGAGTTATCCATTCTCTCCCATGCTGGTAGACATTTGTGGCAGCAGAGTTCAAAGCCTTCTGAACAACACGAGCCTCTGGAAGCCAGCTACCACACACACACACACGCACACACATTAGTAAAACAAATCAATATATTATGAAACACTGAATCTTTGTGTTTGTACGCTTTTACACATTTTGGTAATGAAAACAGTAATCTTCAGACTTGTAAGGTTAAGCTTAGTATCTAAGCTTACCACCTGCCTCACAACAGATCTGACCATTTAAGGCATGGACTCCACCTGACCGCTGAAGGCATCCTGTGGTAACTGCCACCAAGATGTTAGCAATTCTTTAATTAGAAATTCTTTAATTCCTGCAAGTTGTGAGGTGGGACCTCCACGGAAAACCCCACAAGTTTTGGAGATATATATATATATATATATATATATATATATATATATATATATATATATATATATATATATATATATATCACTCAGACACATAAAATTCAATGTATTGTTAATTTCTTTGTTTGCCTATAAAAGCTCTTACTGCCCAGATAAATAACTTTTTTTTCTTTCTTCATCAACATCTAACATCTTTTGCTCAGTATTATGTATGATATAAATCATCAGTATCACACAAAAACCTTGTATTTCCATTTTTACAGTTTTTCATAATTTAATTCTGACAGTTATTCTAAAATTGTCAGAAACATTCATAGTGAATGGACCAATAAAATGCAACATCTTTTCACATTAACTTCCAATAAAAGTTGAGGAGTCTCTTTTCTTGTAAATGTGCCATTTTGGAGATACAAGATAATGACAGCAACAATATAAGCAAAATGTATGAACACACATCCTGACACTGTACAAAAACAAGTGTGTGTGGGGTTGTGTCTTACTTGGCCCACTCGGGGTGGTTGGCCACAGTTTCGTTGATCAGGTTGCTGGTAACCTCTATGATATGGGCACTCTCGTGATGTACCTGAAAAGTGAAACGCCCACAGACGCTGCATAAAGAACAGAAAGAACCACAGGAACAAACAGTCCCTCACCACAGCCCACTACCTGAATGAAGAGCGGGAGAGTGGATCTCGGTTATATTAAATAAGCCTTATAGAGTGGCTATGTCAGCCCTTTATGGTGTGTTTGTGGGTTTGGAGCACAAGGTACCATAGCGGTGAGCAGGAGGGCCATAAGTAGAGTCCCTGTGACCAGCAGGAAAATGATGAAGATGCTGATGAGCTTATCCAGAGATCTCTCCAACCACACAATCAGCTGGGGAGAGAAGGAAAGAGAGCAAGAGAGAGAGAGAGAGAGAGAGAGAGAGAGAGAGAGAGAGAGAGAGAGAAACAGAGATTAGCCCTCATCATGCAGGGATGCTGGAAGAATCAAGTGGGTGTACACACACAGAGAAACCTGCTTCTGCAGCCCTCTTAGACAACACAGAGGATCAGTCCGAACTAGCAGCAGCTATCCTGGGTCTTCCTACAGTAAAGACGTTTCCAAATCCTTAATTTTGGAGATCTTGCCTCAATCATGGTCACCAACACAACAATACCTCTGGTCGTAAATTCTGCTCCAGGGAAAAATTTGAAGAAATAGTTTGGTAAAAAATAAAATATAAATAAAATCTTTAAAGACAACAATCAGGCAAGACATGTTTGATGTCCCAAGTTTTCTTCTTAAAAATAGAAGGACAGAAGTACATTTAAGGATGGCCATAAATTAACATATTTAATTGTTTATTTGTTTAGCTGGTATTCTTTTCTCCATTTAGTATTTAAAAAAAGTTCAAAAAAGAAGTCACAAAAGTTAAAGTCTACAATACATTTATCAGTGAAGGCCTGAGTACTTATCGTTAATGCACAGAAAATTACAAATACATGAATTCATGTATAATTTAATGCATCATAAATTAATGCCAGGCATCCATACCACCTTGTCCCAGGGCCCAACAAATGGCACCACTTCTCACATGGTCACTGAAGCTAAGAAAATACAGATAGTAGAGAAAAACCCTGAGAGGTTGTGAAACCATCTCCAGACCCAGGTCCCTTCTGCATTATGCTAAGGCTGTCGGGTTATGAGAATGATTATTCTGGTACACCGCTAAGGCTATCTTAAGCCGGTAAGATTTAGGTGAAAAAAAATAGTAGCTGTCCTCTTGAAGTCTGTTTACTTGTACTTTTGTCTATTTTTCTAGATAACTGTTCATTAAAAATGAGGACATAGGACATATAATATATGGACATTTGATCTTAATTTACACAATACTGAGAGATGGAGGCAACATAACTAACCACATACGACTGAAGAAATGTCTTTAAAAATATAATTAATAGAAATACAATTTTTCTGTGAGAAAAAAGTTAGAACACCTCCATATTTATTAGTACTTTAAATGTCCAAACTTAGAATCAGGTGCAGAACATCAGCTGCAGATGATCAGAACATGGTTATAGAGGTTTGTGGAGGAGCCTGTCTTATTTTAACCTCAGACATTTAGCTTGGTTTGCTCTTGATTGTTGAAGTGAATGGTGAAGATCACCCTGGCCAGATCCAAAGAGCTCTCTGAGGCCTTCAGAAAAAGGTTGTAAATGCAGAGGAGTCGGGAAAGGGGGTTAAAAGGATCTCAGAACATTCCGAAATCAGATGATCCACCGTCTGCTAAATCCATTACAAGTGGAGAACATTTAACACAACTGCTCACATGAACACGTCAGGCTGTCCTAGCTCAAGTTTAGCCCAAGAGCAAAGCACAAGACACGTAAAGAAGTCTCCAACAACCTGAAAATGTCACCATGGGACCTACAGGTAGCTCTCGCCACACTTGATGTACATTTACATTAACATTTATGGCATCTAGCCAACACTCTTATCCAGAGTGACTTACAAGGTTACAGGTATTACAGAGGTGGGCCAATGTAGTGTTAGGAGTCTTGCCCAAGGACTCTTATTGGTGTAGCGCAGCACAGTCACCCAGACCGGGAATCAAACCCTGGTCCCACTTTTGTAAGTCACTCTGGATAAGAGCGTCTGCTAAATGCCGTAAATGTAAATGTAATGTAAATGTCTCCCACATGGTGTTGTAACTCAAGTGGCAGGTGGTGGTTATCTGTTGCGCCACACCTTAATGTAAAAGTGGGCTATATCATCTACCATCTAGTCTCTATCAGAAACCCTGAAGATCAAATGTCCATATTTTAAATATGTAAAAAAAAAAAGAAAAAAAAAAGGTTTTATGGGGTGTCTTAACTTTTTGTACATTACAGTACAGAGCCTAAAACCACATAATCTCAACGCAGTGTGAGATCATTTAGGCATGCAGTTTGCATAGTGCCAGTTAGCGGTGCATTCGCTTCCATTATCAGTTAGCTAAATTACACTAATTCACAAAGCTGCAAACTCTGGACACCAAACATGTCTTGGCTGATCAAGTACAGTTAATAACACTGGAAATTATACCATTTCTTGTTCTAGCCCTTTTTAATAAACAGTTTTGTGTCTATTTTTCCGTCTTTGCTGACCTACTGTGTCATACATACATGCCATCAGTGTGCTAACCCCAAAGACATCAACCAGGCGTTGTTGCACCTTTGGTAGCTGTACCAGGTTTCTCTGTGCACCCCACAGCTCCAGGCCTGATGGGCCAGTCTAGTCCTGTTCCTGTCTTCCACTTGGCCACACAACTAGTTA
This sequence comes from Salminus brasiliensis, assembly GCF_030463535.1. Taxonomy (NCBI): domain Eukaryota; kingdom Metazoa; phylum Chordata; class Actinopteri; order Characiformes; family Bryconidae; genus Salminus; species Salminus brasiliensis. The sequence goes on from NC_132878.1 coordinate 86,938,886, forward strand.
GCACACAGTTAGCATCATGGGCTAATGTGGTGCCGATAAAGCTGCATTAGTAGACGTTAGTGTTTAATGATGTGTTTTTGCTGATGAAACGCACGTTAGAGCTCTATGGATTCTTTCCGAAGCCCATCAGTCTGTAAATACACAAAAAGGGTAAGTAAAAAAGTTTAAATGGGCCATGGACATGCACATGGACTTAAAACCTCAATGTGACCCTGAGCACCAGCTGTTCCTCTGAGCATGGGGTGAGCGTTCTAAATCTAACACAACACTCGGGGGAATGTCATGCTACGTGACAGAAGGGTAGCACTCATAAGAGACTGATTTCCTATACTTTGGTCATGCTCTGGCAGGGCATTCCTTCACAATTTTATATATATAACAATTTTATTTTATATATATATATATATATATATATATATATATATATATATATATATATATATATATATATAAATAAAAGTTTAGTTAAACAACAGGTTACCACAGGTTAATAAATCAAGAATAGCTATACATATATGGGTCATCTGGACTAGCATATATTTATAGTCGAAATGGACAAACATAAGGTCACTCAACGACACTTGTTACAGGCTCCCTTGCCTTAATGACAGCATTTCTACTGTCATTTGTACTGTCACACCAGTCTCTTGAGGAAGCTCCTGTCCACATTAATCTAATGGGTGCACATTTCAGCGTAAGTATGTTGGGCTTATTACGGCATTCCAGCTGATGTTCCAGATCGTAGAACGACGTCTGGTGAAATGTCTTCTGACAGAAGTCCGATTGGACATTTAACTGATCTTCCTGGTAGAGATCAACAAATATGTTGGTATTCTGGCACAGTCCACATATATTTGATACGCCTGAGGTCAGGATATTGAGAAGGCCATTTCAAAAGCTTAAACCTTAGCCTGTTTTAACCTCTCCTTAACCAACTATGACAAATGTTTGGGGTTATCATCTTGTTGGAACACCCAATTGTGTCCAGGTTTCAACCATCTAGTTAAAGGTTATTCTAAAGAACTCTGAAGCAGCCCTCCTTCTTCATTATCGCTTCTACTTTGTGCAATATACCATGATGCAACCACCACCATGCTTAACAGTAGGTACATCCATTGAATCCTCTCATTTGTCTCATCTGGCCATAAAACGTTCCTCCAGAAGGTGTTTTGAAGGTCACTTTAGTTGAGTTTGAAGGTGTTGATTTTGGAGCAGGGGCTTCTTTCTTGGATGTCAGCTTCTCAGTCCATGACAATGTAAAACTTGTTAGACTGCAGACAGCGACCTTGGTGTTCCAGCAGCTTCCAGTTCATTGCAACCCTGAGTCTTGGAGGGTATTGGGTTGTTCTTGAACATTTGAACCAAATTTACTCTTAGCCGACCGTTTGGGTCTTCTTCTAGACCATGGCAAAGTAACAACACCTCCTAATAACTTGTAATTAGGAGTTATTCCTGACTTGTGTGTTGGTCAGTCCAATAGTGCTGCCAATCAAACCCTTTGTTGTGGGCAGAGAGAATCCACCAGCTGTAGCCAGTCATGACATTACTAACAGGAGATTAAGAGGACTTGGTCATGGCAAGGTAAAAAACATTGTGGAACATTCAGCACCCCTAAATTAATAATCCAAGTTTGTGTATGTATATAGCTGACTTAAAAAAAAAAAAAGGTCTAATATGGGTCCTGTAAAACTACCCGCATGGACACTACCTCTTGCTCAAAAACAACAGAACCATGTCTCTCTTTCTTTAGTATCCTACCCAGACTTCTGGACACACCAACTCCCCACCCAAAATCCCCTCTTCCCCTCACCATGACACACTCCAAACCTCAGGGACCCCCACTCCCACCACCCCTCTCAACTCTGTCTGTTTTTCTCTTCATGCATCTCACACACTCTGAAGCCAGCCAGCCCCATACACACACATCTACAGCTGTGGAAGAGTCCGGACACTCGCGGAATTGACTTTGCCTTGCTTTGCAGTAGTTTGAATTCCCAATGGTCATTAAAGAGACGTTCGCTCCCTTCCACAGCGCAAAAAGCACCACACACAAGAACAGAAGAGACAGCCGGAAGCCGGGGAGCTTAGCTGAGGACAGGGGAATGGAAGGGTGACCGTGGATGGGGAGGGGAAATAAATAAATAAATAAATAAATAAATAAATAAAGCATCAGGTCAAGCTTCTAATAAGTGTGCACACGATCACGCTCGCATTCTCTTCCTCTCGGTTAGCTTTCTTTCCTCATCGCTCTCCCACACCTGCTAGCGCAGATCATTTACCTGCTTGTTAAGCCAATGCCAGAGCTTTGAGGAGGGAGACAGAGAGACAAACTGTTATTAGAAACAACCAATAAGAGTGCAGGAAAGCAGCAAACATCCATATGGTTTTCAGGCAACAGGATTGTAGGGGAAGGGGGTAACGGAACGGTTCTCATCGGACAACAGGAAAAAGGATACATTGGGTTGGGTTGGGGGGGGGCGGTTTAAGATACAAATACATACTAGCACAGTTTGAGTTTTGTGATGACGGTAAAGTGCTCTTTGATTGTGCTGAAAGAAGGTCTAACCTTCTCAGTAGGAACAGTTTGGGAAAAATAAGAGGTTGTGGAATAACAGGAATTATTTCAGACCTACATGTGTACTACAAATGAAGCTGACGTAGGTGTTGAGAATTCTGGTTTCTTTATCTTTATAATAAACTTGAAACAATGCAAACTCTCATACACCTGGAGACCACCAACAGAGCTGCAACTTAACATTAACATCTTCTGGGTTGGTCAGCCACTAGGGGGCGCACCTGAGAAAAAGTCCAAAATGAATGGGTCCTCATGGTTCTAAGGATCAGTACTCATTTGGTATTTTGGGTCTTTTGATAATGACTGTAGTGCCCTTTTGTGGGCTAGTTAGACACTTCCAATTTATACCAATTGCTCAACCAATCACTGAGCAGGATGACTTTACTATCGGTCAAATCACAGCTCAGGGAATGGTCTAATTTTACCTTACCTTTAATTAGTGGAGCAACTTGTTGGAAAGGGGAGCTTCAGTCACAACTGGACCTACATGCGGTGACTGTTTTTTGGACGGGAATGTTTTAGACAGATTGAATAGTTGGGTTATGTGGAATTGTCCATTTATCTTTGTTAGGTAAGAAAGGATTGTGAAATACTGGCCTCATTAAAGCTGGTTCAGTGAAAATACTTCACTAAATACGTACATGCGTCTATCGAAATGCAGCTTTGCATAAGAATGTAAAGCTTGCAAATTGAGTCTGCAATATCTGTGAACTTTCAGTTTGTATTTCTTTCTGCAGTAGAAACCACACACACACACACACACACACACACACACACACACACACACACACACACACACACGTGTACTAGCTGAGCTGGGCAATAAGACTATATTTTATCATATCGTGATACATTTTGGTATTGTGATAATATGCTTTTCTAAGTATATGGAGGAGACTGTTAGTGCTTAATAAACACTGATCAGCTGCAGGTTTCATTACTAACAGTGTAATTAGACTAGTTCAAGTAGATGAAGTGCAGCAGATGTTGAGTATAAATCACTGTGTTCAGAGCAGGAGAGCATCTGAATAGTTGTTTATAAGAATCTGTCACTGCTGATGTTTTTAGTCTGTGATTACATGTACTGTGACAAATATTATGTATTGCGGAAAAAGCTGTGATATAGTATTTTTACCATATCGCCCAGCCCTAACGTGTCCGCACATGCAGAACGGGATAATGATACATTAGGAGAGGCTTGGCTGTTTGTGTGGTAGAATAAATTCAGTCTCCTTGCATTTGTAAAGTTCTTATCAAACCTTAAATGGAGATTGCGGTTCAAAATAGGACTCACACACCAGCACTTATTATACTGGTATAATTATTTCTACTAAAACATTATTTATAACTAAATATTATATTTTTATATTTCTATTTGTTTTATATGGAGAAATTCTCTCATCAGACAATAACAAATATTTAAGCACCACTTTTGGTCCCACTTTATATTGGTGGATAAGATGGCTAACTGGTGTATATCACAATATTTTGACATATAGGTCTTTATTTACTGACAATATTCAAGATAGACTTAAAAGGCATATGGTTTATGTCTATCTCTATCACTATGACGATAAAAATAACTTAAACCCTTGACGATAAAAAATAACCCTTTCCCACTTCTAGCTCCATTCATCACTATTCATCATGGACTTGCTCACAGGTGCCCTCTAGCATTTTTCAGTCATAATTTGGTTTAATTGGAGGACTTGGAAGTCGCTGGTTGTGGTATATATGCAATCAACATTTTGGAATCAGTGTTTTCAATCCAATAAACGGCATTTGGTTGCAGTATGAACTGTAACTATAAAGCTATAATTATTTATAAACTATATAAAATGTTTATATGCATAGAAAGAGAATCTAAAAAATGAAAACATAAAATGTGTCCCGAGTAATTATTAAATCACGGACACAGAAAAACCCTGTATGTCCAATTTTGCTGTTTTCCCCATATCATTTGAATCTGACAGCTGTTGTTTAGGTTTTGTCAAAACATCCTAATGAATGAACCAATACAATGCTCCAAAATGACTTTTTACATTGACTTCCATTCACACGTTTTTTTTTCTTTTGTAAAGTTGCCATTTTGGAGGTACAAGGTTTTTGCGTGTGAACTATTTACTCATTCATTTTTAAATATATATGACAAATGATGAGTGAACATTTGAATGCTAATGTATTTACAACACAGCAGTCTTTTATATTGTGGGAACATTAAATTAGGAATACTCTCATTCATTGGAAATAAATCTTGTTACATTAACATCAATGAAAACCTAATATGATATTTTAAACAGCACTGATGTGTTATTGGTGTAGGTCATGTTTGTCTGAGAAGGGTTACAGACCGACAGACTGTCCATTCAGAACACTGTAGCTTAAAGTAACACAGGGCTTCATTACAAGGCTACATAAATACAGTTACAGACTGGCTACAACTGCACTTTATAATAGACTGTAAACAATGCAAACGCTCATATACCTGGAGAAGACCAACTGAAGGGTTGCAGCCATTCTAGAGGACAAGCATTTCCTCTTTTCAAGTCACAGAAAAGTAGAAACAGATCACAGCACACATTGCAAGACAGACTGACAAAACCACAATCATGCAACTGTAATTATGTCTGCAATCATGTAGCTGCTATAACATCTGCTGTGGCACAGACTTTCAGACCTAAATATAGAACTAAACCAATCCTCTTATGAAAACCTGAGAAAATCTGAGCCATTAATTAATTACATAAACCTCAACACGGCCCAACAAAGTGGTCCGCTAATCCCTAGACTGGCTTTTCTACTGTTTACGGCTTTCAGAGCTCAAGAGAACGAGCAGCAAAACAAATAAAATGGAACAAGATATTAATCACCTCCGGAAACTGTGCAAGTGTGTGTGTGTGTGTGTGTGTGTGTGTGTGTGTGTGTGTGTGTGTGTGGTAACAATTTGCATAGTTCAGCACACTGTGGCTGTGGTAGTGGTGGTGGACCCATGAGAGGCAATACCTTGGTGTCGACCCTGAGCAGAAACTGTGCAAGCCCTTTAATTGGTCCAGGCAGCAGAGCGTCCTGACGGTCTCTGACAAACTTCTCTAGCACTGCCCACCACGCTGCCAGGGTCCGCTCAGCGAAGTCCTTCACACCAAAACGCACCACCAGCTTCTTTATTACCCACACTGCAAAACCACATACAAACACACACACAGTGTAAAACCCTCCTGAAAATCTCACCAGCTGCAAATTTCACTTCCTAAACCTAAGTGGGTAAAAAATACAAGCAAAGCTAGTAATGCACCAAGACCAAGACCAACATTCTGGGCCTTAACTGAACCGAACAGGATTTTTAGTCAGCCTTTAATGTATCACTGAATAATGAGGGGGGGGGGAGTTTAACCAGTACAGTATAATGATGATAATAATGAATAAACCTATAAATGCTTTAATAACATTATTTAAAGTAGAATATAAATATAAAGAGAATTCAAATTGTCATAAAATATTTATAAACATTAAAAACATTCATATAAATGAAATTGAATTGAGGCTTAAATCAATTTAGGTCCACATTTTAAAAAGTTAATGACAAAAGACAAATGAGATAGATTAAAAGAAATAAAAGAAATTTAACTTTTTATTATTATTATTATTATTATTATAGAAATAATGTAAACAACTGAACAGCATTAAACTATCAATAAGCAAGTAAAACATTTCTGCAGGTGAAAGAAAAGATAAGAATGGTGGTCAATATGATAAAAATACACCATATGCCCAAATGTTTGTGGACACCCCTTCTAATGAATGCATTCAGCTACTTTAAGTTACAACCATCGCTGACACAAATGTGTATTGAGCAGTGGAGCAATACGTTTGGGAGGAGTTGGGGAGTTGGGGATGAGGTAATCAACCAACATCCTGGCCTCACTTACGCTCTTTTTGGTGAATGCAATCAATATCTTACAGCAATACAAGTCTTCCCTATGCAGTAGAGACGGTTACTTCAACAAAAGCAAGACAGCCTCTTTTTGATTTTAGAGGAAACACTGAATGAACAGGTGTCCAAATACTTTTGTCCAGATGGTGTATTATATTAGTAGTGGCAGATTCTTAAAAACTGCTATTCAAATACTTTCCCATACTTATCACAATATATTAAAATATTTCATATAATTATTTACCATCCCTGGTGTGAATATAACAATAACTGAACTATAAAACTCAAGAGATTAACAGGCTGAACAGCTGATAAGTCAGCGAAATCAGGTGAAAAACTGAGCCTTTAAGATATACATTTAGGTAAATAACAGTTCAGGGTAAATATGCCAAAGCTGCTTTTTGCTCCATATCTTTGGAGACTTTTCACACAAAGTCTAACTTTATGTTTTCATTTAAAATTAGAAAATAAAATGACTATTACTCTGTACAAACCCTCAGAATCATACATTTCTAACCAGCTTTATTATACAACCTAAATCTATTGAATAGATGTCTATTATATAAGGACAAAATATTAGGTCAACTGACCCCAAGAAGTTTCCAGGGAGTAAATGACAGGAATGCAGTGACCCAGAAAATTCAGAATTAGATTACAGCTCTTCAGTAAATGTGTTGAGATTAGGTTTGGCTCCATTATTTGATCAGGACAGAAAATCAGGCAGAGTATCTTACCAGGGGAGGCTTCCTCTCTAAATTACCCTTTATTTAAACAATTTGTGTTGTCTGGAAATCCAGTTACATTTAAAAGCACTACTTCAAATCTGCCTTAAGCAGTGAGTTGTTTGTAAAGATGATTGCTAACACTGTTGTAGAGCTACCTAATCTTCACAATATGAAAATAGCTTCACATTTTGGTCAAATGTTTTTTTTTTTTTTTTGTCTTTTTCGGTCAGTTTAGGATGCCAAATGCTGGACATATGGCTATGCATCCCTAGGCAAATTCCAAGCACATCTGCTCATCAAAACACACACAAACACACATTACCAGCAAAAGGGATGGGCAGCAGCTGCAGGATCCAAAGGTTGAGCCAGACTTGCACCAGCACTATAGCCCAAACCAGCAGCACAAAGTAGATATCACTGGCCTTCTCTTTGTGTGGGAGTCCCTGGAACTCTTGGCGCACTCGCAGAGGGGTTACAGGAACTCCGCCAACCTTTCTGGGGGAGTCCACTGGCTCTGTGCAGAGGGGGGAGGGGGGGGGTTACAGTTACACTTACACAGGTTTGTTTATATGGTACAGGCTGGGGATTTCCAAAAATATTTTATTTGTGTACTTGGCTGTGACTGTATCTATGTGACTGTTTATTCATTACCTTTAGATGGTGTGTTCATACTGCTTTCTCCTTCTGACTCAGCAGTGGCGGTGTAATTGCTGCAGGAGATGGCCATGTAGATAGTGTTAGCAGCAAAAGACAAGACCTGTCCTGGAAGTTCACCTAGACACAGACAGAGGAAATAAGGGAAGGAGGGAGGGACACGACAAGGGATTTATCATGAATGTGGTCATCAAAAACTACATCTGTGGGATATTTTCCTCATTAATAAAACTATAATAAATAAATACACATAAATATGTTCAACTGTTCAGAAATATCACCCTTAAAAAAATCAGTTTGGTGTAATAGCCAAAGAAATATAGAAATTAGGGCCGTCTCAATCATTACCGGACTTGAGCTCATTAATTTGATGTGCAGTAGTAGCTGGACGTTTACATACGCTCCTCACTGTCATGGATACCACGGCAATATTGGGATTTCAATGATTTCTCTGAACTGTAACTTTTCTGGGGTAGAATGAGGGATCACATAAATCTTTAACTTAAAAAATTCTCAAAAGATTCTGGAAGTTCTGAAATGTTTAGCTGGCCAAAGCCAAAGACTTTCAACTTTCCCGTTACTGATCATGATTGACTACAGCTGGTATCGTCTCTCCTGCTCACATAAAAGGGTTAGTTTGACAGCACCCATTCGATTGACCAAACATACAGTTCAATGGGAAAGACCAAGGAGCTCAGTGCAGATCTGAAAAGTCAGGATTGTCTTGTGAGGTACGTTGAGGAGTAGCCACTTTGCCATGGTCTACAAAAAGACTCAAACTGCCACGTTTTGGTGAGATGAAATCAGTTTGGATAGTCAGGAACAACCCAAGGAAACAGGCCTTTAAGAGTAAACCTGGTGCAATAAACAGAAGAAATACTGTTTTCTATTAAAGATGTGTTGTAGACTCATTCTGCACCAGAAAAGTAACTGAAAGCCCAATATTGCCATAACATTCGTGTAAATGTCCGACCATAAATGTAATGTTTTAATATTAATATATGATTCATCATATAAAGTGTGGTGAACTGTGCAGTACTGAAATAGAGGACACACATGAACGCATGCATGTAGGTACAAACTGCAAGACAATGCCCCCAAAGAGTATCTGGACACCTTAACTGTTGTTTGGGAGACCTATTTCTTTAGATCAGGTCATATAATATTTAATAAAATGATATTAATTCCAGAGGAAAACATTTTATATACATTTTATGCATTCACAATTCACTACATTCAGAATTAGATTTTTTTGATATACAAAAAGAATATTTTTAATGTATTTTAAGTTTATTACACATTACAAATCCCATAAAAGTGCAAAATCTGAAAATAGTGCTTGATAGTATTTCTATCACGTGCTCTACCCACAGGCCATGTGCGGGTAAGCTTGTGTTCCCGGACAGTCTCATGAACTCATGAAGTGTACAAAGGAGGTTTTGTATGAAAGAATGCAGAAGGCTGTAATTGCTCAAATGATAATGGCCTCAAAATCACCTTTTGAAAGACTACTTTACCAAAATAAATAAATAAAGTTTTTAAATGGTCTGTTCAAAATAAATGCCAATTGGTTGGGTATTTTGTTTCTAACACAATAAATGCAATTTTAAAATATGGAAAATCAAATATTTTTGGGGGCACAGTGTTTCATGAAACTTACATGTTCGCTCATATTGTTGTTGTGACTCAACAACCTGTCTCTTTTTTACTGACAGTTATTCTGAACATTGTGTGATGAATGGACCAATAGAAATGCCCTAAAATGACATATGACACTGACTTCCATTGAAAGTTAAGTTGTTTTTCAACTTCTGTTAAGTTGGCAAATTGAAGATACAAGGTTCTTGCATGACAGCAAAAATTAAGCTTGTTTAACCAAGTCTGGGTTGAACAGTCTGTCTCAAAGCAGCATTACAGGCTTCTCAAATATCCCTTCCGTTAAGACGGATTTAAAGGGCTCAGAGTGGTTCAGCGGTCCAATGCGCTTCCACTATGCTCGAGAGGTCAACATCTACCCACATGAAGAGAGCCTGGCAAATTGTGCTCTCTCTGACTGAGTCGGAGTCAGAGAGAGCACAATTTGCCGGGCGCATTCTCCCCTTATCACTCCACTTTTCAGTGATGCTGGCGTCAGCTACCCAGCGATGCCACATCCGCTGCTTTGTATGTATCAGAGGAGACATGTGTTAAGTCTTCACCCTCTGAGTGTCAGGAGCACTGCTAATGCTAAAAGTGCTAGTGGAAAATAATGCACTGATTGAATTTGCTGATTTGAAAGCCCTACGACAATGTCTCCCATTTCTCTCGCCGTTCTCCACAGAGCGTTTAACCTATTTCATTGTTTGGCCTTGAGAAATATTACCCAATAATCATCTAGTATAATCAATAGTGACAGCCGGAGAAGAAACAATAAAGAAATAAACGCACGTTATAAGCAGCAGGTAACTTCAGACTGTCCTCACCTTTCCCTGATACAGAGGCTTTCTCCTGTGAGCCCACTATCAGCAGAGAGACCACCACCACAAACACTGGCACTCGCCAGGCACCTGTCAAAGACACTGCACAGAAACACACCACTATGACACAAGATATTCGCTATAAGCTATTTCAGACCTGTTTTAAGAGCAGTGGAACAGTGGGTTTCTGGATGCGGGAGGAAGTAGTTTGGGGATAGAAAATGAGATGAGTGGTTGAGCGAGACAAGAAGAATGAGGGGACCTGTTGGCCAAGAAGAGCAGCTGTGTGTTGATGCATCAGGGCCTGTTGGTGGGACAAAGGTCAGCACAAGGCCTTTTTAGCCAAAGTCCATGCTGACACAGACCCCACTGTTTCACTATCCAAGCTCAAATCTCAGCATAACAAATCACCAGCAAAGGTCCCTTAAGACCAGCAACTAAAAATACTTACAGGCCAGTCAGATCAAATTATGGCTGAGAGACAAACATGTCATTAGAGACTTTTAACAGTAGTGACATTCACACTGCCCAGCACACACATACACAAGCTTGTGTTTATACGGTGTATTTCACATTTCTGACATGATTTTAAATCTGATTCTCTTCTTGTCTGTTTTTTTCTATTTTGTTAAAATGTCATAATGACTGGACCAATTAAATTAATGACTTCTTAATAAAACCTTTAATTGAAAGTTGAAACTTTAAAATTATTTTTTTTATTATTACTTTCTCCCCTAAATTTTACATGTTGGAGATACAAGGTTTGTTTGACAGCAACAATATGTTCCATGTAAATTACTATGTTTATGTAGAGGATCTCCCAACAGGCAGAAATTATACTGCCTTAAACAAGGAAACAAACAAACAAAATATTTACTTTGGTTTAGCCCATATTCTTCCTGACCTATTACACCCTAGGGGTTACTAATCAGTAACTACATGCAAAGCAATGCTAACTGACTGAGTTGTTACTTAGTTATAACAGTAAGGCAAAAAAAAAAAAAAAAAAAAAAGCCAGAAACCGACGGTGGTTCCAAGGAGGTTAAGGCCGTTTTCACACTTGTCCTGAATACACAAGTCAACACCCAGGGGCTAACTATCACTGTCAAGCAGCAAAGTACAGTGGAAGTACCAGTACAAGCCAACACTACTAATCCGTACAGTGTTGGATGTTGATGAGAACGCCTCCTGTGGTCCTCAGCACTGCATCACTGGCAGGGAGTCTATTCTGAGGCCCACATGTTTTAGAGTAGGCTTTGTTTACAGTGTGGAAGTGAAAGTAAACCACAGTAGCTTGGCGCTATATGGGGTAGAAAAGCTATTTAAAAGGGATAAGTGTTTAGAAATTAAACAAATTACATGACAAAATAAAAAATGTCCATTAAAAGGCTGAATATTGATGCCTTATTGTCTGTCATCAAAGCACCGTCAGACTTTGTGTGCCCATGTTTATTCATAAAATTAGTAAATATTTTATTGCCGGGAATGAGATTTAATGACACACTGAAATCAAAATTCATACTTTCAAATCAGCCAATAAATAAATAAATAAAAAGCATTAGTATCAGCAGCTATTAAACCCTTTACACTCCAAAGCTTATTATACACTAAGGTGTATTATTCAGTAACTACAGGGACTTCTGGTGGGGCGATTCCTTAAACTCCGTAAATTAAGTCTGTTGGCTTTTATTCTGTTTCTGAAACTCAGTAATTCATTCTATGAGCTTATGTGTGTCCACAAAAACTAGTTGTGGGTCTTCTAAGTACTACTTCAGATCCACAAAAAAGTATGTGGACAATATGAACAGCTTTTGAAGTTTGAAATCTGGACTCCCTAAACTGTTGGACTTCAGCCTCGAGCTGCAGTGTAGCTCTAATTATCACAGCTAATGACAATATATTATATTATATTATATAGGTATTTTCCCCGCCCTCTTGTACCAAAGCTGAACTGTGCAAGTCTTACCCAGGTAGAATATGAGCGCTGTCCAAACAGGCACCGACATGGCCCGCAGGTAGCCCTCCATGCCAGGGGTCCACTTAAAGGCCACAGCCAACACATAGCCCACCACTAACGTGCCAACCTGGGGAAGAGAGAAGGCCTGTGACTGACTGAGTCATCAGATACACAGAAGGTTCAATGCTGTTCATTATGCTATTGCACAGCTAATCTAATACTGACTAATCACAACCTCCTTGACCATGACATTAAATAAATATAATGCTGACTACAAATAGTTTAGTAAAAAAATCTAATTTACACAATTTTCAACAATTCTTCACACTCCAGATACAGTCGGGCAGCCAAGACACGTTTAGCATCTGAACTGTGCTTCTTTAGGTTTGCAGCGGTGATGAGTCCCGTGTAGCCAACTGTGCAAAACCTAAAGCAACAAACCTGAATTTGGGTTTGCTTATTTTTGAAGTTAGTAGTAGGTCACACAGTGTTAGAAACCACAAGTCCAGAGAATATGTGGTAGCCTATGTGCAGAGATTGATGACCAAATTTCACAAAGGTGAGTTCCACCCAGAAGCCTTAAGCAAGCTAGTAACTTGCCGTGATATATTTAGCTTAATTAGCCGAATGGCATCTGACTATGACCCAGGAAGACCCACCTGCTTCTTCCAGATCTGCCAGGGTCTTTTTCTTTTTTGTTGGGAGGTTTGGGTTTTAAAGTAATTCATTCATTCGTTTTTTCATTCAATAATCACACATTCAAGAATTTGGTCAAGCAAGTCTTCATTTCAGGGGTTTTCTGAAATCAAAACAGGTTCAAAATTATACACAAATCTACTTCTATTACTAATTCATGTCCATTCCAAACTGTCTTTTAATTTGCCATGGCCAAGATTTATGGTACACCGCACAAACTTATGGAATAACGAATAATGAAGACTACCCCAGAATTCTTCAGCACAACCTCAAACCCCCAGTTAGACCGTTAAAACTTGGACATAATTGGAGTTTCCATCAGGACAGTGACAAACACACATCAAGAGTGGTTGTGGAATAGATAAAGCAGGACAGGATTAGACTTTTGCAAAGGATTGCCTGAAGTCCTGACCTCAAACCTATTGAAAATATGTGGACTGTATTTTGAGGCCAGGTCTGTGCCAGGAAACAAATAAAATTTACTGAACTCTATCAGTTTTGCCAAGACGAGTCCTCAAATATTCAACCAGAATTCTGCCAGAAGCTTGCTGAAGGACATTGAACGAACTGTTCGGTGTGCTGTATGTATGAAACTGACCGTGTATTGATTTCAGCCCACAGAAGCTGAAAAAAGCCCCAAAAATTAGGCTCATGCACCAATTTATTCTGTTAAAGATGATGTGCATTCATTCTGCCCCCCAAAAAACAGTTCAGTAGAACATCACTGAAAGCCTAATATAGCCCTGCCATTAATGATAAGTATGTAAATGTCCGACCACGACCGTACATACTTTTGACTTATAGCTCCAGGGCAACTGGGGTCCACATAGCCACTATAGTACATCCCCACAGAGCAAAGGGCATGGGGAAACAGGGCATGGGAAGTGCAGCACAATTACACACAGTCACAATGCAAATACACCACACAGTATTACCAGGGTTTGGTATGAGAACTTCTAAGGAGGTGCTGAATGTCTAAGAGCACTCTGCTCTTTGAAACGTAGAACAGGAATGGCATTAGCTATTTAGCCCCACAGCTATTTAAACTCATCAGCATGTGGTCACATGTTCAGCTGTTACTTAAGACATTGTGCAAATGAACTTTTGAGCATGCCCCAGGGTTGGCCTGCATGATGTGACCAAGAATTCATTTCTCAATATTTCTTTCTGTATTGAGATTAAAGAAACATGTTGTATGCAATATCTGACCAGTTCATAGGTCACAATAAGTCAGTTACCAAGTAATGACAAATAACTAAATAAAATGAAAAATGAAAAAATGCCATACTGACTAACTATATTTAAATGTTTGTATTAAAATATACTATATATTCATATCCAGCTCAGTCCAGGACATTTTGGCTTTTGGACACACTGTACCCATTTAGACCAGCAGCACTTGGCCAGTAGCAAACTGTCAAATGCCCCATTCTCTCAGGCCAGGCAACTGTGACACACTCAACATCAGTGTCGGAATACAGAGGAAGAAATACACACACACACACACACACACACACACACACACACACACACACACACACTATACATCCAAAAGTTAGTGTACACCCCTTCTAATGAATGCATTCAGCTACTTTAAGCTGTACCCACTGCTGACACAGCTGTGCAAATGCACACACAGATTGTGTCTAGTCCCTGTAAAAGTAAAAGTATTGCCAATAGAATAGGACTCTTATGGGCATATAAACATGAACCTATTGGCACCAAGCCTACGGTGCTAGGGTGGACTATATGGGTATGGGTATATGGGTATAAAGCCCCCCAGAGGACTATGTTCTCTGGAATGACGGTACTCCATCAAATCCTTTTGGGATGTAAAATTTAGTAGAAAACCATCCCTGGACAGTAGAGACGGTTTCTTCAACCAAAGAAGGATCAAATACTTTTAATAGCTGTTATACCTTTTAAATGAAACAATGAATGAGCAGGTGTCCCAACACTTTTGTCAATTTAGTGTAAATTTAGCAAAGAATTTAGAAAAAATAATTTAGCATAGCCAGTTGACCAATCATGTGTTTTTTAGAGAGCTGGATGGAGACCTGAGGACCCAGAGGAAACTCGCATTGGAAGAACCCATGAAACTCCCCACAGACAGAGACCAAAACTCTGTCATGCAGATTTCTCCTGTACAACATCCAGAGAATTCCACCCTTCCTCTCTAGAGAGGTCACTGAGGTGCTCGTTCAGTCTCTTGTTACTTCAAGACTTGACTACTGCAACTCTCTTCTGGCAGGTCTCCCTCTGCGCACCATCAGGCCCCTGCAACTCATCCAGAATGCAGTGGCACGGGTCGTCTTCAACGTCCCTAAATTCAGTCATGTCACTCCACTGCTGCGTTCTCTTCACTGGCTTCCTGTAGCTGCTTCCCGCATCAGATTCAAAACCCTGACGCTGGCCTACAAAGCCAAGAACGGACCAGCCCCTCCGTACTTGATGGCAATGGTCAAAAGCCGATCCGCACCAAGAGCCCTTTGAGCTTTGAGTACAGCTCAGCTTGACCCTCCATCCCTTTAAAATCCACGAAAGAAGAGCGTCCAGGCTTTTTTCTGTCCTGGCACCAAAGAGGTGGAACGAGCTTCCCCTGGGTGTCCGAACGGCAGAGTCACTCGCTGCCTTCAAACGCAGACTGAAGACCCTCCTCTTCCGAGAGGACTTGGATGAATAGCAGAGTACTATGATCTCCATATTGACGTGTGTTCAGTAGAGTCTAAACTAGCTAGGTCCCTCAGGTCCCTAGAGATGAGTGGCACAAAAACCCTAACCCTAGCCCTAGCTAACCTTAACCTCAGTAAAAGAAAATAAGCAGTTCTGCTTTCACACTTTTATCAAATGTAACATACAGCTTCTATACAGCTGCGCTTTGATCCACCTCTAAAGGACATGCATTTCTGGACAAGCTGAGGTGGTAGAGTACTATTAAGGGATTTTACACAAATATGACTTCCGTGACGAGTCACAAGTTTCCGTGAGCACTGTCCTGCTTGCTTCCCCAAAGATATGAAGCGTAATGATCAGCATGCCGAGCCTGGAGTAGCAATGCTAGAGGAGCTACTCTCCCTGTAGACAAACTGCACATCACATCATCGGAGGGGAAAAACCATGCCCCTTATGGAGGAAAGCATCCTGCAAAGTGATCAACAGAAGTGAATGGGGAATTGTGGGTTGTCTTGAAACTACTTTAACATAAAACGTCAACACCAGCCTACTTTAATACCCATCCGCCTGCAGAAAGGGTCAGGCATGTACATACACTAAATATGTTTGGACCCCCTCTGTGTCTCTTTTCTGTCCCAAAATCAGTGTGGAAAAATGATCCCACAGAGCGGCCAGTCAGAACTACCAGACTCACAGACGTAGATGCTATCAGGATCAAATTAAGTCCCTGTATGAGTCTTCACATGGCCCTGTGGCCAGGGAGCCCTTCTGTCTGTTGGTTGTTTTAAGCTCGTCTTCTTGGCTCTGTTTGCATCTGAGAGTCCTGTAAAAAAAATAATTAGGGCTTTTCGATGCGATTTATCTTGCGACCCACCACCCTACAGCTTTTTAGCATTTTTGCTGTTTTAGTTTAAACCCAATAATGAAAAGTCGTCAAAACAATTCACTGGAAAGTGCAGAGTTGTGTCACCCTTGGCATGGGCTTGGCCTAAACCTACTCTGTCTCTATTACAGCTCATCTGATCAACATCATCAACATCATTTTCAATAAATGATGTGTGTGAAAGTATGTGTAAAGTCTCTCAAACATGCTTCCTCCAAGTTAAAGGTTAAAAATGCACATATTTGCCGAGCCCGGGTATCGAACCCACATCCCTGTCAACAATAGGCCGGAGCTCTAACCACTGAGCCACCACTGCCCCACATGGTGTTATCGCAGCCCTCCTCTAGTCTTCACGCTCTCATAGCGTGCAATTCAGCTGGAAAAACCATCAACACTTCTGTAACTTAAATGAGAAGTCAGAACTGCATAACCCTCAACATAGCAATGACCACAATCTCACGAGGTGAAAACTGATCATCTCACATATGAAGGTCAGACAGTCGGACGTAGTAATCAGTGTGTGAAGAAACTCTGAGCAGGGCTGCTGACCGAACAGGTCAGGGGTGGGGAACAGAGGGCCAACACAGTTTCTGTGAGTTGAATCATTTAATAATTAGTAATTGTTTAGTTTTCGTTTCATTATTATGTGCTTATTATTCAGAGTCTACTAATTATTTAGTATTTATTAAGTATCCATTAAGTAGTAATTATTTAGTAATGACCAATTCAGCATTTACTAATTATCCAACAAGTATTAATTACTCAGTACCTACCAGTTATTCAGTGTTAACTCATTTAATAATCACTCATTATTTAGTATTTACTGATTGCTCAGTATATATTAGTTATTCAGTACCTACTAATTATTAATTAAGTAGTAATTATTTAGTAATTACCAATTCAGCATTTACTAATTATCCAATAAGTATTATTCAGCACCAACCAGTTATTTCATATTTACTATATATTCAATAATTACTTATTTTATTTAGTACTTTTTATTTTTTCACTACGTACTATATAATTAATTTGTATTCGTTCTTCAGTACATCCATTATTTAATATGTACAAATTATTCAGAATCTACTAATATGCAAGTATATGCCCATATGTAGGCCTTTAGGGCTAAAAAGGGTAATACCTCGAAACTGTTTTGTAATAGGTCTGAGATCTACTCATGTTGGAGAGGTACATGTAGGGTGCAGTGAGGCAAAATAGCACACAAAGGAAAGTTTCACTACTTTACGTTTCACTGTCGGCATCTTACCATCATCACCTTACACTTGGCTTTACTGGTCGTTTTGGATCGGGGTCCTCGCACTGCTATTATATAGAAAACAGAGCCTGTCCTCCTCTCTAGAGTTCAGTCTGTCACATCAAGACATCTCAGGATGGGTTTCCTGAGGGTATCTCAGCTCAAAGAGGATTTCTTAAATGGCTGAGCAGGCATCACACTGAACACTCTCTCTAACAGTCACCATACTTAACCTCTTGAGACCCTGTGTCCTCATATGGGAACATTAAATTTCTATAATGGATTAAATTAATTATTTTTTTTACTTTAACCCTTTGGCATATAAGGACATTATTTTTTGCAAAAACGACTGGCGATGCAAACCAAGCAAAGGTCCGGCTCTCAGGAGGTTAACCTAACATTAGGCCACATTCACACTAACAGGTTTTCATTTAACAACAGCATGTAAACTAAAAATGATCCAGACGTGCCTTTATGCTCTGTGTCAGGACTAACCCCTGTCCATGCTAACACACCTGAAAACACATCACATGACCACTCGTGTGCACTGGGCATGCGGGTGCCGGTGTAAACAGAAAATACCACAAAAGGAGGAACAGCAATGTTTTTATTGAACAGTTATCAACAGACCTGTGCGTGTCTTCTTACCCATCATTCTATTTTCAAAGTCCTTTCATGTCTTTCTAAATGCAGCCAGTATAACAGCCAGTATAACAGCCATCCCACCAGTGTCCGAACTCAAACACTCCACAATATCAAAACTACGCACTGGACAGCAGCATGTTTTCATGTAGCTCGGTAAGGAACACTGAATCTCTCTGTACAACAAATAAAAGCATTGCTATTAGTATCATGACTGACTACACTGACTCTACATGGACAAAAGTATTGGGACACCTGCTCATTCACGGTTTCTTCCAAAGCCAAGGGGCTTTATACCCCCTCTAGCCCACGCCCGGCATTAGACATGGAGCCCATAGATTCATGCTTATCTTCTCTAGAGAGTCCTATTCTATTGGCAAGTGTATCTACTCCATGATCAGGAGGAATAGATGATTAGCTTACTTACTTTTCCAGATTTCAAAATGTCCCATAAACAAGTGTGACCTTGTTGTGGTAATGACGGTAACGTTGGGGGCAGTAATGCATTTTTTAAGCTTTATAGATATAAACTTGCATAATACATTATGATGTTTTATTTATTTTTGGATTTAATACCCAATATAGTTAATAATAAATAAAAAAATATTTATTTACTTGTATTAACAGGACTTTACAATCTGAGGACATAACGGTTCCACTAATTAAAGAACCATCAATTAGAAATTTTAGAAACAGACGTCCAATGAATGTACTACATAAAGGGCTTAATACATACTGGACAACTAACCTAGAGATGTCCACTTGAGGTCTTATTGAAAAATATTAATACACTAATAATAAATAATAATAATAATAATAATAATAATAAACAGTATAAGACAGTATTACCTCCTCAATAATTCATGCATAAAAGACCCAACTCAATATGCATGTTTTCCTGGTGACACTGGGTCCTGTCCTACAGCATAAACACACACCCACCCACCCCACTCCACCCCACCACCACAGCCCACTCACCCAGAGCGCGTTGAAGTAGTCCAGCGCGTAGCAGATCACTGCGCACATGTGTCCGAGCACCACCTGCATGCCGATGACACTCCAGAACAGGTAGAGCAGGTAGAGCAACGGAGCTCCGGCCCCGATCGCCAGCAGCACGTGCAGACGCTCGAGCACCAGCGCGCCCAGCGCCTCCACGCCGTAGTTGACGCAGCACGGCGGCACGAGCAGCGTGCCCAGCACGATCGGCGTGCCGCTCTCGCGCAGCCCGCGCAGCCACGAGCGGCCCAGTCGCGCCAGGGAGTGCTTGAAGGGGTGCAGGAAGGTGCCGCAGAGCACGGCCCACAGCAGCGGCCGCAGGAAGGCCTCCAGGATGAAGTACACGAGCACGGCGGCGCCGCAGCAGATCGCCACGAAGATCATGGCGCCGGTGTTATAGAAAGCCTGCTTGATGTTGCGGTCGAACTTCAGCGAAGACGGCTGACCCACCGGGCCCACCGAGGGCTGTAGCGGCGTGGGCGGCGCGCGCCCGGCCGGTTCCCCGTCCACTCCCGGGTCGTCCGTGTCTGCCATGTTCGCTGGTTAACCGCTCCCCTCCCTCACTATCCCCTTCTCTCCTCCTCCGTGTGTGTGTGTGTGTGTGTGTGTGTCCCTCTCTGACTGAAGTGGTGTGTACGGAATAACCACCACATGAGGAATAGCGGATGGAAAGATGACGTAGTTATTGACGAGGATTATGGGAAACGTAGTGCCACGGTGTAGACTGACTCTAAATACGGGTGCTTATCATATTTTACAAAATTATACATTTAAAAAGGTTCCTGAAACAACACACACCCAAATCTTATCCTTTAAGCATCACACAACGTTGACATACCAGGGCTTTTGTCTTGGAGGGCAGAAGTGCAATGATGGAAAGCAAAATGTATTTAAAAAATATGTATTTTAATATATTATATTATGAGACTACATTATATACACTTTAGAAATACACTGTAATAAGCATGGATGTCCAGAAAGCTGCCCCTTCTTTTCCCTGATGTGGCTGAATAAATACCTATACCCATACAATACCCCTTTTTGATGCATATAGCTGGCACTACCTCAGTACAGAGATGCAGCGGCGTCTCTGAAAGAAACTAATGTTGGCTTAAAAGTTAACAGACAGCTACCATGGCCTCTTTCTAGCTCTTAGCTCAAGCTGCTAGCTATTCAGGCTCATTTTCGATCAACCATCACACAGGATTTCAGTTCTACTTTAATTGCCAGCCAAAGTAAACATACTCCATATAACATAATAAGTCATGCTGACAATTTCCTATTTCCCTTTTGTAGGCAAACAGGAGTCATCCACAAACCAGACTTCTCAGTAAACTGCATAACCTGAGCATGACATGAGGATGGTTTAATAGGAGCTTTCCTCCAATGGACATTCCTATCTGACAATCCTCACTTTATGCTGAAGTTATCTCAGTTCGTTTCCAGTTGTTTTATAAGGTGAAAGTGTCTTCTGGTAATAATAATAATAATAATAATAATAATAATAATAATAATCACTTATTACCAGAAGCGAATAGTTAGCCAGAAGGCCCTCTATGTAATTTATTAATAATAATAAATTTAATAAACTAAAAAAAAAAAAAACTAATAATTTATCAGCTCTAGGTTCATCCGTCTCTTCACAAAACCATCTAACTGTCTAAATGTTTGATAGTGGTAATTGTAGGCTGGTACCTTAAAAGTCCTAAAAGAATTTGCTATAGAATAAGACTTTCACTACTTTCACTATTTCACTTGCATGCACCCCGTGCTGCGCTTTATCCTCACCACCTCACATATACATCAGTAACGAGTGCTGTTCGGCCCTGCACTGTCCCGTCTGTTTACTGCGTCTAATGTCTGTCGTGTGTATTGTATTTATGGTATTGTTCTGGTTCTATCTTTGCACATGCATGATTGCACTTTACGTGTCTGAATTGTAGTGTATTGTTCCATGGTGCACTATGGTCCCAGAGTAACGTAATTTCACTCCACTGTGTAAATTAACAGTAAAAGCCTCTTGACTTGACATGAAATATGACGTAAAACAAGTAAAACCATCTAGAAGTAAGTTGAAATGTGTCATTATATTTCTACAACCATCTCATAATAGGAAATACAGTCGTATGTAACATATTGCACAACCCTGGTCAAATGGCACATTTTGTTTGAATTTAATAACATATTTCTATATACATATATATGTGCCTTTATTTTTGCACACAACATATTTTATTTTATTTATTTTAATTTGACAAATAAATAAATAAATATGCAGATCCGTGTTCTCTGTAGAGCATGAGAACTTATTTACACATGGAAAGCACATGTAATTTGACCTGGGGTGCGCACACATTTGTCCAATCAGCCATAACATTACAACAATCTGTCTAATATTGTGTAGGTCCTCCTCATGCTGCAAAAACAGCTCTAACCCGTCGAGGCATGGTCCCAAGACTTCTGGCACCAAGACATGAAATAAGCTTTGTCTAGTCTAGGCTTTCTCTTAACCTCGGCCTGAAAAAACAGCCAATGGTGAAGTACAACAGACATGCAATGCCCATCAAAAGTTTGGGGACGTCACTTCTTTTGCATATATATATATATATATATATATATATATATATTTGTAATCATCTTAATGTAATCCGAGAGTTTTCCATGATGTTTTTGTTTGGGCAAAACATAACTGTTTGGTCAGAAAAGCACTTTTATCAGTTGTTCCTTTAGCCTTGTAGAGAAAATGTGAAAGGTTTTCAATTTTCTAATACTTCTGGTGATAATATAACATGGAGCAGATTCATGGTTGTAAACACAGTAGACGAAACTGCAAAACCAGTACTGTGTCAACATTGCAAATTTCCATTAGTCTTGGTGCAGGCTCAATATGGGAAACTATATGGCTACATACGTCTAGGCAAAAGACAATAGAGAGCTTCAATACCAAAAATCATAGCTCTGAAACAATTCAAATGTGCAGTTCCTCAACCAGTAAATGCTGGTCTTTCAAGCGTATTATATATTACTTGGGATAAAACAAATAAACAGAGTAAAAAGCAGTTGGACATGCACAAGAATGTGGTGTTGTCTGAAAGGAGGCCTTCAATCTGAAAGCAGCCCTCTATAAAAAACTACAACCTATAAAAAAGGTGAAACACTATAAATATTAGGATTTATAGCCATCTATCCAGTATGTAAATCAGAGTTGGTATCGGTACTTGGTTATCGGCAGATACTTAAAAATCTGGTATCGGTATCTGAAAGAAAAAAAGTGGTATCGCTGCATCCCTACATATGTCCAATAGTATCCAGCTGCGAGGCTCCAGAGTGGCACATCTGTCTAAGCATTGGCCCTTTTACCAGGAGACTGTGTGTTCCATCAACCGTAATGCCACTGCCATGCTAGCCAACATGGGCGTCAGTAAGGGTTCGAATCCAAGAAGCAGTCTGCTATTCAATGATGTTCTATTGGTGGCAGAATGAAAAAGGAAACCCACCCTCACATGTGGGTGTGATATCACACTGAAGGAGGCCTAGGCAATGGGTAGAATTGGACTAGGCTAAATTGAGAGTAAAATTAGGTTGGACACCTGCCCGTCCAACATTTTTTCCAACAATGGAGCAATAACAGTTTCCACTCTTCTGAACAGGATTTGATTCTATTAAGCCGTATTAGAGCAATACTGGGGTCAATCCCAATGTCAGCAGGATTTCGTCTGGATCACAAACAGCTTTCCAGTTGAGCCAACAGTGTTTACATGAGTTTCATCACTGCAAAGAATGCAATTCCACTAAAGAGCCTTTACACTGCTGGAGCTGACACTGCACTCAATGACCCTCTGCACTCAAGTCATGTATGAGGTCAATTTTGGCTTAAAAAGTATATCCCACATTTCAGTGGTTCAAATGGTAAAAAAACAACTCCTGCCCTGCGAGGCTTCTCTGAAGTTCTGAGATTGGTTCCTATCATATATATATATATTTTAGATTTATGGCTCTCATCTGCCCTCCTGTTATGACCATGCATATTGGAATGCCCAAAAAAACTATTCAGCACATGCAGCTTGCCTCATCCCAGTCATTACAGTGTGGAAAACTTAATCTAAGAGTTACTGGATTCACAAAAAGCTGCGGGCTTGATATGCAAATCATTTAGCTGCTTTTTTAAACTTTGGACACCCAAATTGCTCCTGCATGTCAGAAAACCCACATTTAAATGAAATTCAAATAAAAAGACATGGAATAGGACTCTGAGAAGGTGCTGCCTTCGTGACCCTAAGATCACTGGTTTGAATCCTGGCCATCAGCAGCCGGAGCTCAAGAGAGCACAATTGGCCTTCCTCTATCTGAGTGGGTAGATGGCACTTCTTCCCCACAGCACTTTAGTATGACTCTGGTCGGTATGGGCATCTGCTAGCCAATGCAATAGAGCTGGGTACCCGGTGCTTTGGGTGCTCGATGACATAGCATAGCTTGTGGTGGTGGTGGCTGGTTGTGCAGGTGTTGGAGAAGAGATCCTCATCCTGTCAGTCCTCATCCTCATGAGCATTGCATGTGATAGGGGGAGAGTACTAACCAGTGGGTTGGGTACATCTAAAATTGGGGAGGAAAATTGGTGTATGTTTGGAACCTGTTTTTCTGAGAGTGTGGTGAAAGCACCATATACGTACACTGTTTAAAGTATAAGATCCTTGAGGAACATTTGGAGGTTCTTTAATTTGAAACTTTGAAGAAACCTACAAGAAAAGGTTTTTAGAATAAAAAAAAAAGTTCATTAAAGGCTCCTCAAAACACCTTAAAAAGGTTCCTCCGTAGTTTCAAACTGAAGAACCTCCAATGGTTCCTCAAGGATTTAATACTTTTAACAATTTGATGACTTGCAGAGTTACATTTACATTTCATTTACTTTGAATCTGACTTTTGTCTGCTTGTTTCCATGCCAACCAATGACAAAAACATATAAGAGGACTGTATGAAGAATAACATTTAATCAAATTCAAATAATAATAAAATATCTCCCGTTCTACTCACAAACACAAACGTGATATCAACAGAAACCGTTAAATCTGCACTTTCAACAGCACTTCTTTCGATAAGGTGATACCTGTGAATGCTAAGGATTAATACTTGTGTTAACAAAGGGTTTGCATAAAGTAGCTGAATTCACTAATTAGAATAGGATGTCTGAATACTTTTGGACATATAGTGTATGTTGAGTTCCTGGCCAAAGGCTGTGGTTTATAATAATCTCTATAGCTCCCTCTAGCGGTAGAAAAAGTGCAGTACCACTTAATACATGATGGTCAACGTGCAGCTGTGAACACATTAAGGTATTCCTGAATTAGTTCCATGCATTGGCACTTGATTTGACATGCCATATCAACGTGAAGGTATACGTAATACAGAGACCTTATTGGAGAGACAATGAACCAGAAAGAAGCTGACAAAACCAGGAGCATTGTGCGTTCATCTGTCAAACAGATAAGGCATGTAATTTCTATGGCATCCTGAATTGATCCTACAGTAATACACACTGGATTAATAAATATGGCTAATAGTACCATAATCCTCACCTTACTCGCTACTCCACTGCGGAAGTCTAGCTTGCTGGAGATGATTTTCTACTGCAGTCATTTCAGTAGGCCTACATATAGCTCGCTGTTGCTATTTTGTGATAATTCTCAGATGCAGTTTTATTGCTCGCGGTCTCTAATGCTTATATATGGCCATAAACTCTGTTGGTCGCAGTCGGTCACTCCGGGGTGAGTTTAGCCCCTCTCCCCCGGTGCCTGTTTGCGGCCAATGACGGTCGCCAGGTGTTACGGGGTACCCATGAGCAAGTAGAAGGTGAGGGCCACGATGAGGAGGAGGCAGAAAGGGGAGGAGAAAGTCTGGTAGGCAGCAGCGGGCATGAAAATGTCCTCGTATTTGTAAATGCTGATCATGTGATCAGACACTGGCGGCGTGTCAATGTCGTGCCTTGTAATGGAACCTGGGAAAAACAAACGGAGGGATTTCAGCTCAGCCAGAAGTGACATGGTGATACACATCAAGGTAGGAAAGCAGGAAAATAACCACAGGGCAAACATGAATTACAGGTAATGTTGACAAATGGGTTCATCTGTATTTATGTATGCAAAGTGTATGTAAAACCTGACCTGACGCGAAGCAAAGGGCTTTCATGAACAAGCCCAATGGAGAACAAGATGTGCCTTTTGCAACAAACTTGAAGCACTGTAAGAACCTGATATTGACATCCATCTGGAGTGATCTTATTACCAATGGACAACAAGAAATTCTTCATTTCTCTTGTGAATACAAAGCTTTACTCATGTGGATGAATTATTTTGGTGCTTGAAACAGTTTACCAGAGTCTTAGCTTCACAAAAGCAGTGGAATATATTAATTAAATTGTATAGAAACGGCAAGAGGCATAAGACAAGTGTCCATTAGTCAGTTTCCCACAAACCCATACAAACATATCCGCCAATTACACATGAGAGGCAGATGACGGACACACAAATCCACCAATTAGACTCTGTGAGAGGCATGTGACGAGTTTCTGAGTGTCCACTGGTCAGTTTTCCACAAAACATCGACAGATTCACAGATCCACCAATTACAAATAAGAAGCAGATGACGAACACACGATTCCACCAGCTAGACAGAGCAAGGGCGGAGCCATGCACGATCTGGCAATTGGAAAATGCAATTGGAAAGGCAGGCTCTACAGATTTAGGAAATGTTTGAACTGCATTTTCGCACTTTATTATCTCAAAGATATTGATAGACACGTCTGGAAGCATCGAATGTAAACCCCAAGCGGTGTTGTACTCTGTCTTCAAATCCCACTGTTCTGACTGTATAAAAAGTCAACTTTACTTTTACTCAGATCTGATGCATATGGTGGAATGTTGTTTATATTATTATAAAATTTGACTTCTCAAATCTCAAAAATCTCAATAAATTGCCTTGATAACAGTATTGCAATATATCGCAATGTGTTACAGTATAGCAACCCCTGTATTGTGATACAGTTAGATAATGATCTTGAATGAAGCTTGCTGACCTACATTTACACAGGAGTACTGTGGAACATCAAAACATCCTGGGCAAACTTGAGGCAGGGACTTTAAGAGGGTTATGCAAGTTTGCTTAAGGCAACATGGCTGTTTCACGGTGCTTCTGTGGACAGGTGAGACAAAACTAGAACATAATGCTATGTTTGGAGGGAAGAACACCAAAACTTAATCTAAAACCGTGAAGCATGGTGGAGGGAGCACCATGGTTTAGGGCTGTTTTGCTGCCTCAGAACCTGGACGATCATTGAGGTGTATCAAACTATGTAACAGGAGAATGTATGAAGAGAC
This sequence comes from Salminus brasiliensis, assembly GCF_030463535.1. Taxonomy (NCBI): domain Eukaryota; kingdom Metazoa; phylum Chordata; class Actinopteri; order Characiformes; family Bryconidae; genus Salminus; species Salminus brasiliensis. Next base: position 86,965,699 of record NC_132878.1, read on the forward strand.
GTTGGGTAATGCAACAAGACAATGACCCAAAGCACAGAACTAAAGAATGGTGGTGAAAGATCATTTGTGTTTTGGAATGGCCAAATCAGAGTCCTGACGTTAACCCGAGGCGCTAATAGTACATTTATCACATAACGAAAACATTTTACATAACATTTAAACAAGTGAGCTTAAACTGAAGACAGATCACAAATGTCTATCAAAGCTTGGCACAAAAAGATAATGTCAGAAGCCGATCTGGTCAGACTACTGACTGTAAGACATTTACAAGATGCCAGATGTGAGAATAAAGTAAGCAGACAGGGTTACAATGTCCAGAAGGAAATTAAGAGTGGAGTTCATGCAGGTCATGCAGGTCACTAAGCTGCTTCTAAAGTCTGTTATTAATGTTCATTAGATCGGTCTATTAGGTATTTTACTCATGTCCTAATGGTCAGTATACTCTGTGTAGGTTAAATGTCTCACACATACCCTGTATAGCAGGTCCCCAGGCAAACAGGTAGTACCAGCTGAGATGCAGGTCCACCAGTGTCTCCTCCCGTGGGACGTGCAATGGACGTTTGAAGCGGCAAGTGACCCTGTTGTTCTCAAAGATTCCCTCCTCGTCCCGCGCTGGGTTCCGCTTGATCTCTTTAGCCCACTGGCCCACATTATAAAAGTGATGGATCCTCACACGCCCGTTATCATCATGAACACAGCCCATGACATCATCTCCTCCCTTCAAAGACACATCAAAATAGGGTCAGGTCACGCAACATTTCTGTAAAACCAATGAAGAAGCAAACAGTGTGCCCAAGTGAGCAAGTGTGTCAAAAACACTCACTAAACAGTGACAAGAACTGAGGAAAAGTAAAGGATAAATAACAGGACTTGGTCAGTTTATGGTGCTAAATGAATACAGCTTTGTTGGTCTAGCTTTGCTGATAAGCTTTCATATTTTTATACATTACATTTTCCTTACAGTGAACACATTTATATTACATTGATTTTGTAGCATTAATGCTGTAATATACACCAATCAGCCACAACGTTAGCACCACCTGCCTAATACTGAGTAAGTCCCACCACAACAGATCTGACATTTACATTTATGGCATTTAGCTGACGCTCTTATCCAGAGCGACTTACAAGGTTACTCATATTACAGAGGTGGGTCAATGCTAGGTGTAGTGCAGCATACATAGTCACCCATACCAGGAATCGAACCCCAGTCTCCCACACGGTGTGGTAGCTCAATGGCAGGTAGTGGTGTTATCTGTTGCGCCACACCAACCATCTGACCATTTAAGGCATAAACTCCTCTGAAGGGACCTGACCCATCCTCCTCTGATCAGAACTATTTAAACATTATTGATAAAATTTACCAAACCATATACAACAGATAGTTAATAGTGGTGATATTAATAGTTTAATTTAAGTTGTGAGGTGAGGCCTCCATTGATCTCCATGCACTTTTGATAGGTACTATTTGCTGCATCTGCCACAAGATCTGCCTGATGTTTTGGAGATGTTCGTTCCCATCAAAATTCGGTTCTTATGGCTTAGCAGCTTAGATTCTTTTGCTCTTCTATTTTTCCTGCTTTTAATACATCACCTTCAAGAACTGGCTGTTCACCTGCTGCTTTTATATCCATGCCATGACAAATGTTTTTCACTTTTTTCACTAGTACTAATGATATGGCTGATCAGTGAAGGTTTGGTGTTAATTCAGCTAATTCATGCAAATAACACTCAACATTTTCTCACTGGAGTCTCAAACTGTAAAAAATAGCAACCATGTATTTTGGAGTGTAGCAGGCAGATTTCCTTTATTTTTAGGCTAACGGCTTGATAGATTAGCCAGGTAGGTTCCCTCCTATGCAGATTGCCCACCCAACCATTACTAGCCTTATTTACCGTAGTGTAATACTGCATGTTGTATGACATATTAAGTCCGTAATACAATCTTCAGCAGTTCCGTTTACATGTACTTGTATCCTATTATTATGTGCACCTCAAACCTAGATTCTGTTCTTTCAATTGCCAGAACCATGCTGTGGTATTGTTTACTCCTCTATCACCATTATGATAATTAATAACTATAACTAATTTAGGGTTTCTTTGGAATTTGTTTTGTTGTGCTTCAGATAGTAATCAATAATCTACCCAAATAAATTTGTAACAACCCTCCCAACCCTGAGCATAGCTAACAGCACATCTCTCCTCTCATACATTTTAATCTACTCTTCTTATTTATTTACCATTTTCTTGTCAGAAGAAAAGCCCACTGCAACCCAGCCATCTGTGTCTGCGCTCATCTCAAACTCCACATCTGTGCCGATGCGCCTGTAGCTCAAGAAGTAATCACACGTTTCTGCATCACAGCCAGGCTTTCCGTACCTACACACACACATACACACACACACACACACACACACACATACACACAGATAAACAGACAGAGAAACAGAGACAAAGCTTGAGCGCTGTTATCTGGAGCTTCAGCCGTCCAAGTTTATACATATTTAACAATGTTCAATCTTCCACTGAATGCTTTTAGCCTAAAGGATTCAACATTAGTAACACTTGACTGGACCGGAATAAGCACATTGCCCTTAACCAAATCAGATAATGGAGTATTACTGCAAAATAAGCAATAGCACAGAGCACAAACCAGACATCAGTCTTAAAATACACTAAATATTAGTTTAGCAAACACTGGGCCAGATGCAAGTAGGCAGTAACAGCACTATACCACACAAAAAGTGCATCACAGTGTTGAAGTCCTATTTATAAAGGGATGGTGGTGTTCCTCAGCATGATACTCTCTTTTTAACACTGCTTTATTTTTACACAGGCTCATAGTAATCAAATTCAACATGTTAATGAACTAATGCAAATGAACTCATTAAACCCTCTACATAGGCCTTCACTTCAGTTCTTCACCCTCATAACTGCAATCCTCTCATAGTCCCTAAAATAGAACCCTGTGGGACACCACAAAATATCTTAAACTGTTACTAAATAAACCATAGTAGTTTCTGCATTATGATAATAACAGAATAATAAACCTAAGGTTGATTTATGGTTAATTACCAACACCCAGCATCGGTTTGATTGTTAAAATAGGCCAAAAACCTCAGAATCAGAACTGTGGATTCTAATAACAGAAGCGAGGAAGTACTGTAAGAAAAATATACAACATTTGTGGTGTTTGTCAAAAAGTTAATTCCAAACAGATCGGAATGAGTTTACAATTTTGCAATAGTACCCCATTACAGTAATACTGGATTAGGAACAGGGCTGGGCAATATGGTAAAACCATGATATCACTTATTTAAAGGCGTTTTCCTGATATGCAATATTTATCACAATATTCTTACATGTAGACAAAATGTACCAATAGCAGCAGACTTTAAAGACTGACATCCAAATCCTGTCATTTACTTTGTGATACAGTGATTTTTATTCAAGATCTGATGCACACCATCCAGTTAGACAGGACTAATAATCTTTGGCTGATCAGCATTTCAGAAAAAAAAATGTGTAAGTTAGACTTTTCTCACCTGATACAGCCTTTTGTTACTCCACAGTCGCTGACTTTGATGCGGGCAAACGGGTCAACAGGTGGTGCAGTTGGAAAGGGGTAACCTGGGTGACACACATCAAACAACACATCAAACAACACATGCTAGAGTCCATTAGAGATAACCTTGAGCTATGATACTCAAATTGTCAAAGACGGGAGATAGATACAAATGTACTCTATATCTGTGTTGGGTCAAATCTGAGGATCCCAGGCTTCGGGATTTGAAAACTTTCCAGGCTATGGATTTTGCGAAATGGTACAAAATATGACAATTATTATGACAATTTCCTTTGTTTTCGTAACTTGTACTGATACTAGTAAACATGTTCTCGCTGTTCTCTCTGGTGAGACACACCCTGCAAAACAATACAAAGAAATGGTAGAAATGGTAGTAGTTTTAGACGTATAGTAGTGCTGGGCGATATGACCTCAAATTAATCCAATTACAATTAATTTAACAATTTATCTTAATTACAATTCACAAGCAATTCTTTTTTATGAATTCTTTTTTATATGTAGTTGCCATATCTCAGATTGGACAGGGTAATGGATGTGGTAGTATGTTTTTAAAGGGGCAGTACATTAAAAAACAGACACAGTGGGGAAAGTAGTGACAGAGTTTGTAAAAATTAAACAAAATAATCAAAATTATTACAATATTATGATGGTTAGATTAATCTTCTAGTAATTCACCCAGTGCACAGGATGGCGTCTCTTCATTTCCGGCTTATGGTTGGTATGCATTACTGTTTCCGGTTGTAGTATTTGTGAGAAGAATTGAGAGAAGCTGTGGATAGTGATCATGAGTGTTTTTAAGATAAAAGAGAAACTATTAAAATATCAACATTAAGAGAAGATGACGTCTCTACATTGTTGCATGTCTCTGTGTGCCAATTCTTCAAGGGACAACTCAGAGATTAGCTTTCATAGGTTTCCAGTGGATCCTGAGGAGCGGCTCAGCGGCTTACAAAGGTTCGTAGTGACAATTTCAGTCCCCTTCAAAGTACTTGCGTCTGTAGTAGGCATTTCAACACAGGCGAGTGTGTTTGGAAAGAGAAACTCAACAAAGGAGCGGTGCCTTGTCTTTTTATCTTAGAGCTCAGTTGCATTTAATACACATTCAGTTAAATGTCAAGTCAGCATCTACAAGACATCTACAGTCGACCATCAACCATTAATTCTAACAGCTGTAAGAAAGACAGGCAAGTATAGAGTTTATTTATCTTCAAATAAAAAATTGTGCAACTAGCCAATTTCCCAGCCCTATCTTATACTGACTGATGTCAGTCTAATAACAGTCCATGCAATAAGGGAGAGCAGGGCACATCTCTGCTACAAAGAAAATTGTGAAGTTTCTTTCCAGCACTTCAGTTTCCGAAGTGTGTAAAGATGCACAATGAGCTCTGCATACTAAATTACACCACATATACATCATTGTACTGTTTAAAATTTATATAATCTGAGAGATGTTTACATCGCTATTTACATATAGACACTGGATAAGATGGGTGTTGAAGTGTAGTGTGAGTGGGGAGAAGTCTTTGGTGGGTGCAGTGTGAATGAGCAGTTGGCCACAGTTCCAGTAAGTAAACTGGTAAAATTAGATAACAACTCATCCCATAAGTGGGGTTAAATGTAACAGATTGAGGGCTTAGTTAGCTTAGTAATGTCTGGTAATTTCATAGACAACTACAACACAAATGAGCTTAATACATAAATATGATTCATTTATGAGGTAGCTAAATAGAATAAGTACTACCCTGATAAACTCAAAATATGTACAGGATGTCATTTACAGGACATTTCTGATGAATCTGTGGAAAAAACATCCAAACCATTCAGAAATGAATCCCATAAATGAATCCCATACTGAATTTATATGGATTTACATTTACATTTAAGGCATTTAGCAGACGCTCTTATCCAGAGCGACTTACAAAAGTGCTTTACTATTTACTTAATAAAAACCTCAGCTAGTTTGAATGGACTAAAAATTCAAAGATACCTCTAAGTTAGGACACTAATTAACCATTAAATTTACCATTAAAACACACTGGGGTTAATTAAATGCACAACTCAAAAACACTTATGATGCAAACGGTTACTTTTATGATATACACTATGGTGAATATTGTCAAATATCTGTCTGAATATTGTCAAAATTCATAGATTGCTTTATGGAAATATGAGAAAATGACCTATAGCAAGTTCTCCTCGAACTTGCTTGAAAAATTGATCACATTTCACATTATTTTTATTTCATATTTAATCAATTAAACATTGCAGTCAATAGAATGGCTTTAGATGACACAAAGTGTGACTCTACATGCAGTCATACAGCCTAGACCTGTGGAGAGACCCCCCCCCCCCAAAAAAAAGTCCATCCACTGCAGAACAGAGCAAGGCCTGTTCCATTGAGAGCGAGAAGGGGGCGGGGCTTAGCCGCGGGGTGCTGACCAAGGTGCTGAATGAACGAGATCGAGATCATCTGCTTCACGAAACCCTACCATGATCTTTAAACCCTCAAAACACCAAAACCATGAGCAGATTTCGTTTATTACACTAGCTATTGATTCCCAACAGACCTGCCAGCAACACTATCCCACCACGTCATTCCTGTCAGCCTAGTCAATCGAGGGGCTTCACAGGGAAAACAACAACAGCCCTAAAGCCTGAAATATAAGCAGTGGAGCTCAAACTGGAGCTTTAGCGGCATCTAACACCTCCAAAGCTTTCATTTTCGTCCCTATCCCCTCCAGTTTGCTGAGAAGTAGGCTATTCCCCTCTTACCTTCATCCGAAAGGTACCTGGACTCCAGAAATTCGGAGGCAAAGGTACTGTAGGAATCTTTATGGTGGTCTTTGTGCCCCGGTTCTCCATGCTCTCCATGGCCGGCCCGGAGAGCGTTGTCGTCGGTAGGGCTGGCGAGGCATGCCAGCCAGAGACTGGGCTCCAACAGCAGAGCAAGCTGCAGGAGAAACATCACCACAGGCTTCTGGTCAGGTTTAGTCCACGAACAGAGGAAGAGGGACTCACGTCTGGGGTCGCATTTGGTCCTCAGGTCTCACATTACACTGTTTAGCTCATCCTAAGCGGATTGAATCTTGTTTAGGGAAAGCAGCTGGATTAATAAGGAGGATAAAAGAGATAGTAGCATCGACGAGACTGCGCCAACGAGGGGGATTTGAGGCCGGGGGGCTCAGTAATGAGGAAGGCTAAACCAATCGGCTCAGGGAGAGATTTGTACCACGTCTAACGGTGTTTAGGCAAAGCAGTGTAAGCTCTGTGAGAAAAGAAAGAGGTGTAGTCTGGAGCAGTGATTTAACCTCGGCTAATTATGAAATAGTGCAGATATGTTGGTTGTGTGTTTTGTTAAACCTTAGTTTTACTCATGTCCTCCCCCTCTCTCATTGCACAATTCCCTCCCCCTCCCCACGTCAGATGATGACTGACACACTGGGGTCCCAATGAGAGGCGTGTTTACAATCTCCTTCAGTGGCTTATTTACTAGCTCCAGGACCATTAGCCTAGCCTCCTCGCTAATACAGCCTCATTAGTACCGTGTATGACATATGAGCTAGATTTAACCCAGCCAGCTCCCCAAATCAGATATTACACTACTCCTGCTACTAGATCATCTATAGCCTAGTTACTGATCATCTTGATACACCATGTGTCACAGGTGTCCAATTGTTTGTGGACACCCATTCTAATGAATGCATTCAGCTGTTTTAAGTTGCACCAGTGGGACAAAGCTTTGGGACACCTGATCATTTATTGTTTCTTCTGAAATCAGGGATATTAAAGAGTAATTAAGATTTTATCCTGATACTGTCCAGGGAAGGCCTTTTCTAGTTTTTGTAGCATTGCTGTGAGGATTTGATTGCATATAGCAACAAGAGCATTAGTGAGATCAAAATGCTGGATGATCCCCACCCCACCTCATCATCCCCAACTCCCCAACCCATCCCAGAAGTATTGGATGGATCAACACAGTTCCACTGCTCCACATTTCAATGCTGATGGGCTTCATATACCTTTCTCTTCTTCAAAAAACCCTCTCTACAGGGACATGACAAGCTGCATGTGGTGGAGCATCAAGTAGCAAGAATGCATTCATTGCATTGCAAAAGGGATGTCCACAAACATCTGGACATATAGTGTATATTATTTAAAGTTTTTAGCATTATTAATTGTGTAATTGTCACACTGATGTTGCAGATGTCTTAAAAACTCTTAAAAATGTGTATTACATATGATACACATCAAAGGGTTTTATGGCATATAAGAAGGTAAAATGCATAAGATATAAGCCTTAGTACAACTGGCTTCTCTACGCTGGCTTCCTGTAGCTGCTGCCCGCATCAGATTCAAAACCCTGACACTGGCCTACAAAGCCAAGAATGGACCAGCCCCTCCGTACTTGATGGCAATGGTCAAAAGCTGATCAGTACCAAGAGCCCTTTGAGCTTCAAGTACGGCTCGGCTCGACCCAACATCCATTAAGATCCATGGAAGACAAGCGTCCAGGCTTTTTTCTGTCCTGGCACCAAAGTGGTTGGACGGATTTCCCCTTCCTCTTCAAACGCAGACTACAGACCCTTCTCTTCCAAAAGTACCTGGGCAAAGTGTAGTGTCGTGTCTTGCCTATACAAACTAGCTAAGGGTATTTTCTGAGTAAACAGTGAAGCACTTTTGTAAGCTAAGTTTGCAAATATTTATACACCTTTTATTATATAAAAAAACATTTACTAGCCTTTATTGGTCCAAACTAGAGCCAAAAAGTTGAAAGTGTGCTTTACTTACCATATAAATATTTAATAACAGTATTTTACGCAACAGAGAGCTGTATAGATGCAGATGTTGCTTAAGGATACCTCATCAATGAATATGCTCTTATCTATTTGTAACCTACAGTGTTTACAATGAGAGCCAACAGTCCTATTATAAACACATGCAGGCCACATACTATCCTTGCAACCTAATTGATATAGTATAGGAATAGTTTCAATGCTGTGGAAAATGGATGGAAAGTATTTGTGTCCTTTTAGATTCATTGAAGTATTTTTGATGACACTACAGGTAGGACTATTCATATCACACAGCAATGAAATCAGTGTAGACCAGTGTAAAATCAATGTAAAAAGCTGATGAAGGCAAGATGGCAGGATTAAAAAGAGGAACTTATTACAGTAACAGGTAGACAGGTAGAGGTAGGGTTCCCATAGCTCTCTGTACTCTCATGTTAATTGACCACAGAGCCCATGGTAAACAAACAGGAGTTAATACGGGTGATTGAAAACCACCACAGGCGAAAGTTCCTTATTAGGCTTGACACCACCAACAAAATGACAGCCAATGCTCAGAGGTTTACTGCTTCTGGTAATCGTTCAGAAAGGTGGAAGCTTCAGTTAAGCCATGCCATGATTTTAGTGGTTCTTAGGGAGTTTATTGATCACTTGCCAAGATATAGGATTGATCTGCATTTGGCAAATATGGATAAAACATGGCAAATATATTCACAATATGGGAATTGTGGCCCAATGCGCACATATTTGTCTTATCCAGCAAGGTCAAATGTTTAAAACCATTAGTGAACAGATTCTCTGTTAGTCATGTTAAATATTTTGCATCTTATTTTCTGTCCACTTTTGTCGGCTATTTAATGTTTGGGCGGCTTCTATGTTCCTGTGTGTTTCTCTGGAGGCTTTGCCTTTTGCCAGGCTGCCAAATAAGAAGCAATTCTTAATGACTTTGCCTGGTTAAAAAGGTTAAATAAAACAAAAACGATATACTTTTCTAAAATAATACAGTTTAATACATGATTCATTGGCAATTATTTTATAACCATCTAATAATCTGAGTGAAAAGCCTCTGATGAGTAGACCAGATTCACCAGACCATCATCTGAACACAAGCTTCAATGGAAAAGATGCTGCTTTGTCACAAAAAAACAAATAATTGGAATCTGTTACTCAGTTTTCTGCCGGACACAGTAGGGGGCACTAGAAAATTCAGGGGTCCAGTACAACCCCATCATTAAGATGTGTAGCAGTGGAACTGTGTTCTCTGGAATAATGGTACTCCATCCAGTATTTTAGGATGAGTTGGGGATGAGGTGGTGTGGTGATCATCCAACATCCTGACCTCACTAAAGCTCTTGTCGCTGAATGCAGTCAAATTCTCCCAGCGATGCTCCAAAATCTAGTAGAAAGCCTTCTTCCCTGGACAGTAGGAACAGTTACTCCAACACTTTTTAATACCTTCTATTTCATTTATAATTCATGCACAGGTGTCTCAATACTTTTAAAGGTGAAGGTGCACGTATTTGTCACTGAACAGTGTACAGTGTACAGCGAAATGTGTCCTCCGCATTTAACCCATCTGGTAGTGAACATACACACACACACACACACACACACACACACACACACACACACACACCCAGAGCGGTGGGCAGCCAACTCCAGCGCCCGGGGAGCAGAGAGGGTAAAGGGCCTTGCTCAAGGGCCCAACAGTGGCAGCTTGCCGAGCCCGGGAATCGAACCCACAACCCTGTTATCAATATCCCGCCGCTCTAACCGCTGAGCCACCACTGCCCCCAATATAGCAATATTTTGCCAATATAGTGTCTCTAGATAGCAAATATCTACTGATACCAATATGATTTTAATGATATTGAGCATCTCTAATTGGAGTTTCTTTCTTCTATAGCCTCTAAGAAAGGGTCAGCATGGAAGAACGGTTCAAGATCAGGTGGGATTGCAGACATGGACACTGCCCACATTTATAAGTCCACCTATTAACCTCTTAAAAGCTGTGGCTGTTTTTATAGAAGTGAGAAACTCAAGTAAGTAGTGTAGTAGGTTTATATTAGTGGTGTCAATCGATCAAAAAGTGAATCACAACAATATTCATTATATATTAATTATGTATTATATATTGATTAATTAATCACAAGTTTAAATGCTAGCTAGAAGGTCCTTGAATTTATGGGCGGGAAAACAAATAGCTAAATGAGTGGTATGCCTTATAAACTGGCTAGAGGATTTCAGAAGATTTTTGTTCTTATAATATCTCTTAAATATCTTTTAAGATCTTTAGCCTTAAACAGGACAAAGCTCGGACACAGAAGCTTTAACAGAGAAAATGCTTCAGTGACTTTTTAAGAGATAAATGGATGATCAGTCATTGGGCTGGATTAAGCTAAAAGCTAAGAGAGGAGCAGCTGTGTGTGTGTGTGTGTGATAGAGAGAGGGAAAGAAAGAAATTAGGGATTTAATTAAATTTAAATTAATTTAAATAATTGAATTTTATATTTCAGCATAAACAAAGTGTAACCTACTGCTCTTTAGAGAGATTGACCTACGGTAGGAAATTGGTAAGATGGTCAAATTTGGTAAGATGATTAATTTGGGTTAAAGAATTTGGGTTAAAGGTTCAAACGTTAACGTTGACAGCAGTAGTTATATAGTAGTAGCAGCAGTAATATACCTGTCTACTGCAGACTAGTCACTAGATGGCAGTGTTGGTTCAGCAGCTGGGTGATGCCCTCCTTTGTCTTTAAGTTGCATTTCATCACTATAGTGAGAAAGCCAACTCTTATTGTCAGTACAGAAATAAAATATCTGGGACCTTGATAAAATATAATAAGCCCTAAAGGAACACCAATGTCCATTTCATACAAGAAAAGTAAATAAAAAACATACTAACTATAAATATAAAAAAAAACTCATTCACTGAATGGCCAAAATATTGGTATACCATTACACCTACTTTACACCTACAGGAGCTTTTATGACCATTATAAATCCATAGCCATTAATATAGAGTTGGTCTCCATATCTGTCACTTCGTGGCTCAGCTGCTGTGGTTCCTAAACGCTTCCACTTTTCAATAATACCCCTCACAGTTGATGGTTGATTTCTAGGAGGGAAGAAATTTCACCAGCTGACTTGTTGCAACAGTGAATGAAACACCCAAATTCAATGACTAATAGGTGTCCCAATACTTTTGTCAACGTAGTGTATTTAAGGAAAGGCATGAATCAAAAGAGAAGGAGCTCAGCCTGGCCGATAAACTCAGTAAAGCCACCAGTAAAATATGGTTTGCGTTGTGGGTTGGTGTTTTTAGAGACTCTCAAACTGGCCAAAACCTACATAGCTAACAATAGGCCTCATTCAGCAATATCTTCCTAAGAACTTTCTTAAATTAGTTCTTGAGAAAAGGCCTAACAGAAAGTGTATGTCAGACTCAGGATGTGTTTTTAAACCACATAATTGTTTACAGCTCTGCTCTTATAATGATGGATCCCATTGTCTGTGCGAATTGTCTAAATCCGTTATAGGACTGCATTGATAAATGTCTGAATCTTCGTGGAAATTGCGTCAGTGGGTTTAAAGGCCCAAAAATGACACACAGCCAGCACAACTGCCTTAAATCATATATGCAAACACATTTTTTTTACTAAGAGCTTGGCGTACATCAGATCTGTGTAGATTTGTGTCTTTAACAGAAAGCCATTTTTACTGATGCTCTGATCCCAGGTTGTGATATAGCTGTGTGTGATGGCTCCATCAAGCAAGAACCAGCATATCCACTCTTACACTGTAGCCTATTTTATTGAGACAGAATGGACCAGATGTTCTATGTTCTAGATGCCTAGTTCAAATCCTGGTCATGCTGCTAGTCATCGGCAGCCGGGCCCTGAGAGAGCACAATTGGTCTTGCTCTCTCCATGGTGGGTAGATGGCGCTTTCTCCCCACAGTGCTGGCCGGTGCCGATGCGTCAGAGCCAATGTAAGTTTTCAGTGCTTTCCTCTCAATCTTTAAATCTAAGCTGAAAACTTTTGGTAATTAATGTTTCTTAGATAAGGGCTGCAGGTCCAGGGGTTCGCAGACCCAGGGAATTGTAGTACACTGATATGCTGGAGCTGTCGTCTCGCTGCTTACACGCGATCACTCAGGTTTGTTGACGGTGGAGCAGATAGATGCTGGTGTTCTCAGGGTGCTCCCGTGTCCGTATTACCTTCTGGCTCTCTCCTTTTAATTATGCTGTGATAATCAGACCTGCCGGAGTCTTCAGACATACCCAGATGCTGATTCTCAACATTCTCTGCACTCCATAAAATTAAAAATAAAATAAATCTTTTCTCTCTTTACCTTCTTCGAGTAAATGGCCACCCAGCCCGACCTGCTGGAAGATTGCCCGCTGAGGTCCCCTCTACCTGCGTCTAACCAGCTGCCACCTACCAGTCCGGCCAGCGGGTTCCCCCCCAACCCGCCACCACCCATGGCTCACCCGCCTGCCGCTGCTGCCTGTTTGGTGGCCGTGCTGAAACCTAGATGGACTCGTGTCTGTCTGTCACTATTAATATCACCACTATCAACTTTCTGTTGTATCTGCTTTGGTAATTTTTATCATTAATGTTTAAATAGTTCTGACCAGAGGAGGATGGGTCCCCCTTGTGAGTCTTGGTTCCTCCCAAGGTTTCTTCCTCCAGCTCTGAGGGAGTTTTTCCTTGCCACTGTCGCCGTTGGCTTGCTCACGGGGGTCTTTGACGCTTCATGTTATTTCTTCTTTCTTCTCTGTCTCTGTCCTTTATTAAGTACTAATTATGTAAAGCTGCTTTGTGACGACAACAGTTGTAAAAAGCTATACAAATAAATTTGACTTGACTTGACTTGACTCTAAACACGTTGGTACTCAGACAATGAATTGGTGGCAGCTCGAAAAAAGTGGCGATGGCTGCGCACATGTCGGAGGAGGCGTCTGCCGGTCTTCACCCTCCCAGTGTTGGGAATATGGCATGTGATAGGGGGAGAATATGTATGTGTTGGGAGAAACTGGGAAACAGAATTATGAATTTCCTATGACACTTCAGCCATAATTCTGTGATTGTTATTTTTTCATTTTTTCCACATCATTTGTACCTGCCATCAGACTTTTATATCCAACTTTGAGATGTTTCAAACATTTTCAGTCTTTCTTTTACTTTGACCTCTAAGACCTTGAGGCATTTGGTTGGTTGGAGGTTTTCCTTCTCCTGTAAAGTTGGCAGTTTGGAGGTCTGAGGTTTTGACTCTGATGTCTATAATGCAGACAGAAATATGAAGGCAAGAATTGTTTAAAATTAAAAATGGAAATGTTTAATAAAAATTATAATATGGACCATTTACCAGTACAGCATAAATGTCCTGTGTGAGTGTAGTGTAGAGTTTTGTGAATGGACTTGAGACTGAACTGAAGGCAGATTTCTCTAATCTGAGTTAAATAGAACTGAACAAAATTCAGTCAAATTGGGAAAAAAGAGAATAGCTATTTGCATATCTTCACTGCAGCAGATCCTGCGTTTAAATTGTGATGCTGATGATAAAATCAGAACAAAAACATTGTATCTGACATTACAAAAGAATGCACGTTCACTACATGTGAAATGGGAGAGGTCAGCCCACAATTCCCATATCTGTGCACTCCCATTTTTAATGGATGGTTGGTTGAAGAACTATTGCGGTGCATTGATGTGCAGATGAAAAACCTTCACATGATGTATAGGTTCCAAGCCAGGAACCATTTGGGAATGTCCATCCATTCATCCATCCATCCATCCATCCATCTTCTTATATGCTTTTCACTGGTCAGGTTTGAGGTGGGTCTGGAGCTTAGTAGGCTTACTAAGGTAGAAACAGCTCCTGAACAGAGTGCCAGACCATCATTTGAGAACATTTGTACTTTTAAAAATGACGTTTTAAAATGTTTAAGAATGTAGATGATACACTTCCATTAATTTATACAAAGATACAAATTAAAATGTATCTGAAAAGTGTACCATCCACCCATCGTCAGCACCGATGGGTCTGGAGCCTACCTGGAGTTAGTGGGTGCAAGGCAAGAGACACCAGTCCATTGCAGGGCACTGCACACAAGCATTCAGTCACACACTCCTTTATACAATTTAGCATAGCCAATTCACCTACTGTGTGTATTTCTTGAGTCCCTGGAACCCCGTATGGACATGGGGAAAACACACCGAACTCCTCAAAGACAGTAACTGGAGCAAGAATCAAACCTACAACTCTAGGCCTCTGGAGATGTATGGCACATTTACTACCTGTGAGGCCACCATGCTGCTCTTAATGCATTTCATTTATGAAAATTAATGAGGAAAAAGTATATGAAGCATACGTTTAGATTAATTTGTGTGTGGGGGGGGCCCCTCTGTATTAAACAGTAATGCAAAATAGATGAATAAATAAATAACTCATGGATAATCATAGATCTTTGGACCCCACTGTATGTATAATGAAAAAATTCCCCTCTGAGTTAACAGTCTATTCCACAAGAGTCACTGAAACCCCAGCAGATCCAAAAGTCTCACAGCGCTGAAGACCGCTGGAACTGAGTTTACTTAAAAATGGGATAAAGGGCATGAAAAATGGTCAGAAACCCTCTTTCACACTTGACCCTAAAACCTCTCTCCTTCTAACCTCTTCTGCCCAAACCCAAGCGCAGCGGAATCAATCCCTCTCATTCTCACTGGACATGGCTAATTAACCATTGCTAAGCAGGGCTATTAAAGTCTACTTAAACTCTGACCATCTGTAATAGCCTCGGCCTATCACCAGCCACACACACAGATCTAATAGCTTTACCCAATTACCACTGAAGCGCTGGGGGAGAGAGGACGATGAGATCCACTAACCTGGTAATGAAGAACCTACGGCATACCTGTCTTATCTTAATAACCTTATATACACACACACACAGTCTCACAGACATATGCACACACACACATACACACACCAATCTGCTAAATGTCAATTGTGTTTCTTCTGGGAGAGTGTGTGAGTGGCAAGTAGACAATGGCCGGAGGTTCCATTCACAAACTTGTAAAAGAGAGAGAGAGAGAGAGAGAGAGAGAGAGAGAGAATATATGTGCTTCAATACATCCTCATGACCAGCAGCATGTTTACAGCGTGCTCCATTTACACAGCCTATTTGCTTTAAAGGCCCAATCAGGATTATTTTAAAGCTAAATTGAATGCAAATAACATGCAAATCAATGAAGCTCACTAAGTTTATATAACAGACCAATTTGCTTTATGCTGAAAAAAAAATATTATTATAAATTACATTATTATAACTGAAATGAACTTGATATACTTTTTTGCATGTATTATACAACAATGGCCAATAAACAAACACAAAAACATACAGAAAACACTTAAGCTGGAATATGTTCACAACCAAATTGAGATTCTGCAACAGTTTACAATTGCAGTTCTCATGTTCTACCTTCAGCACCTTCACCTACCTAAGCAATTTGCTGAAATTTAACCCTAAAGACAGATTTCTTTCCATTTAGAGCAGCATTATGCGTAAATTGGTATTTCTTGCTCCTGGGCTCCCCTACAGTCGGGAAGTGTAATTTGCACTTCATGAGTCATCACTATAGGACACGTTTTTCTGGACGAGCTGAGAGCATTTGGACTGAGGTGGTGGAGTAATATTGCAGGGTTTTACACGAATATGGCTTGGGGTGTGCAGTGTTATGCGGTTCTCGCAAGCCTTGGCTTGCACACTTCACCAAAGTTACATAATGCAGTGTGCTAAACCCATGATTAGCAATGATAGCTGCACTAATCTCCCTATTCTCCCAGGTCAGTGGAGCATCACTGTGTTTTTAATGCTGTTATTTTAAGGTCAAAAATCTACATAATGCTGCTTTAAACAGTTGTATATGCTGTTGTAGCTAAGTAGGAGTGTATCATCATGCTCCACCCAATGATTGTAAAAATCATACACACCAATCAGTCATAACATTGAAACTACCTGTGTTATAACACCTGCTTGTTGAAACATCTCTGACCCATTGATGGTGCCCTGTGGTATCTGGACACCTTCATCCTTTAGCAAGTTGTAAGTTTTGAGGTATGTTCGGTTGTGCTTCCTTGGGCACCTTCTGGTAGATACTGACCACTGCATACCAGGAACACATCACAAGACCCGCCTGATGTTTTTGGACCCAGTTGTCTAGTCATCACAATTTAATTCTTGTCAAAGTGGCTCAGATTCTAACGATTGACCATTTTTCCATGCTTCCATCATCTTCAAGAACTGACTGCCAACCCTGGACGGACAGACGCCACCAGATAATAGATGTTCTTCACATTGCTCGCTCTGGTTCATACAACTGTTTGGATTCTTGTTACAGTGGAGGCATTCGAGGGGAACTGGAGCTCCACTTCACTGTTGCTTTTGTTAGTTTGCTGCTGGTTCATTGATCCAAAGGTCTATCATGAGCACTGTCCAGTGTAGTCTATGCTCTTAAAAATTAAGGTGCTCCAAATGGTTCTTTGAGTTTAGGTCACTCTAGGTAATAGAGTAAGGTAATAGAGTAATACGACCTAAGAATTCCTAAGAATTGTTGGTATATAAGTCTTGTTTGTAATAGAGATGGGTGAGGGTGAAGAACCTTTACACTGGAAAGGGGTCTTCACACTCACACATCTCTGTTACAAACATGGGACCTGATTTACCAACAATTCTTAGAAATTCCTAGGTCTTCCTAGAACCCACTTACCCAGTTTTCACTAAGGTTTCTTTTTTGGGCTCTGTTATGAGGACACTGAGATCCACCATTCTAAGAGCAGAGCTGTGAACAAGTCTGCGCTTTAAAAAAAACACACCATGAATCTTACGTAGACTTTTCTCAGGATTTAATTCACAAACAATTCTTAGAAAGACACTAGTGAATTAAACCCCATGTTCTTTATGGAACCAAGTTTTCATTTTAGGAGCGTGTACTTTGTACTTATAGCGTATGGCTGATTACACCATAGACAAGGATGTTCACACATGTCCTCATAATTAGAAAAGAAAAGAAAACCAGTCGACGCAAAATGCAAGTTCTGAAGCAGCCACCCATTAGCTTCTATTATAGGTAAGTTTTGAGGCAGCTGGTATTCTGTATTCCTTTATTAAATATAGACAACCCCTACATAATGACTGTCTGTGGCAAATGGCCACAATATAGATAGAGATAGAGAGCTAGAGCTAGAGATAGATAGAGCCAAAAGATTTGTGGTTAAAAATCCTGGAGTATCCATTAATAAGAGTTTTAATGCTGACCCGCTGTACACACTGACTACAGGGCATATATACAGTATATAAGGAGGCTCTGGTACCCTGTTGTCATGTTTAACTGGGACCACTTACGCCTGTTACAACTGTCATCATAAACTATATAAAAGCACTATTTGCTTTGAAGTCAAAATACACACAACTATGCACGTGCCTGCAGCCACCGTCACCACCCCCTCCACACACACGCATGGCTTCTGACAATAAAAGGGGGCCTATTGTTCAGTATAGTGAGCGTGTGTGTGAGGCTTCATCTTCACTTGTCAAAAGTCCTTACAGGCTGACGGCAAAGCAAGCACTGCTGACATACCCATCACTCTTGCTGACATGCTGACACACTCACTCTCGCTCCCTCTCACATGCACACACACACACACACACACACACACACTTGTTTTTATACACTGTGAGAACAAAGTCTATATGGGTGCTTTATGTGAAATCTACGTACAAGTACCTAAATAACAATAATTTTGACAGGCTGGAACCCATTGGACATCACCAAATGCTGAGTTTCCTCCTTTGAGATGCTTTTGCTGTTTACTGGTTTGTGGGTCTTTCTGCCTTCAGTCTTGTCTTCAGTACTTGAGAAAACCTGCTCAAATGGGTTGGGCTCAGGGGACATGCAGTATGTTTTGGGTCATTGTCCATCTGTACTGTGAAGCTCCATTCTATCAATTTTGCAGCTGTTGACTGCAAAATTGATAGGATGGAGCTTCACAGTGATGGGTATTGACTGCAGTGTAGCTCTATACACTGCTACTTTTATCAGCAGCCACAACCTCAATAAACACCAGTGACCCAGTTCCATTGGCAATCAAACATGCCCATGCCATAACAGTGCCTCCACCATGTTTGACAGATGATGTGATATGCTTTGGATCATGAACCCTTGCTTTCCTTCTGCATACTCAACTTAATCTCAGTTTTCTCTGCCCAAAGCACTTTTTTCCAGATCCTGGTCAGGCTTTTTCAGATGTTTTCTGGCAGTCTAATCTGGCTTCCGTTCTTGAGTGTTATCAGTGGTTTGCATCTTTAAGTAAACCCTCTGTATTGACATTCATGAAGGCGTCTCTTGATTGTAGACTTTGACAATGACATGCCTACACCTCCTCCAGACTGTTCTTGGCTTGACTGAATGTTCTGAAGGGGGTTTTCTTTACCAGTAAAAGAATTCTGTGATCATCTACTTTTACTCTTTTTGACGTCTTGTGGTCGTCCAGCTTTTTTTTGTGCTGCTGAGCTCAGTCTTTCTTTTTAGGAATAAACTCTTGATTTGGCCACTCCTAAAGTTTCTGTCTCTCTGGTAGGTGTGTTTAGTTTTTTTTCATCCCAATAATAGCCTCCTTCACTTATATTAACACCTCTTTGGACTACATATGTAGAGCTCCCATAAACAGCTAAATTCAAATTCAACACTTGGAATCAACTTCAGATATTTTATATTCTTAATTTGTCACAAATTAATGAGAGAAAATGCTTATTTAGAAAATGCTTAGTCCAATTACTTTTGAGCCTGTAAGATAAAGTATGGGCTATGTAAAAACTATGCTATTTCCTAAATACTTAACTCTATATTTTTGTAAACCCCCATTAAATCTAAATGTCCACACTTTAGTCATACAGTATGTAATTATAATTATATACAAAATGTGTGTGTATTATATATATATATATATATATATATATATATATATATATATATATATATATATATATAAACCAGAAGTTTACATACACTATATAAAAAGACACATCTGCATTTTTCTCACTGTCTGACATTAATTTAGAATAGGTCAATTAGGATTACCAAAATTATTTATATTATTATTTCCAGAATAATGAGAGAGGGGATTTTTTAGACAAAAGTCTAAATACACTAAGATTACTATGCCTTTAAACAATTTGGGACAGCCCATATGATGATGTCATGTCTTTGGAAACATCTGAGTTAATTAGAAACACACCTGTGGATGTATTTTAAGGCACACCTGAAACACAGCTTGAAACAGCTTCTTTATATAACATCATGGAAAGTTGAGCCAAGATATCAGGAAGAGAATTGTGGACTTGCACAAGTCTGGCTCATCCTTGGGTGCAATTTCCAGATGTCTGAAGCTGCCTCAATCATCTGTACAAACAATTATACGCAAGTACAAACAAGATGGGAACGTCCAGGACCACTCAGGAATCATATCGCTTTGAAAGGAGACAGGTTCTGAAAAGGGGGAAGCTTGCAAACCTGAGAACACCATCCCAACTGTGAAACACGGGGGTGGCAGCATCATGTTGCGGGTTGTTTTGCTGCATAAGGGGCTTTGTGCACTTTACAAAATAGATGGTGTCATGAGGAAAGAACATTATGTGGAAATCCTGAAGCAACATCTCAAGACATCAGCCAGGAAGTTAAAGCTTGGGTACAAATGGGTCTTCCAAATGGACAATGACCCGAAGCATACTGCCAAACTGGTTACAAAGTGGCTTAAGGATAACAAAGTCAATGTTTTGGAGTGGCCATCACAAAGCCCTGATCTTAGTCCTATTTAAAATGTATGGGCAAAGCTAAAAAAAGGCATGTGCGAGCAAGGCGGCCTACAAACATGGCTCAGTTACACCAGTTCTGTCAGGAGGAATGGGCCAAAATTCCTGCCAACTATTGTGAGAAGCTTGTGGAAGGATATCCAAAATGTTTGACCCAAGTCATACAGTTTAAGGGCAATTGTACCAAATACTAATGAAATGTATTTAAACTTTTGACTTTGAAAGTACTAAAAATGAGAAAATAGAAATAATTGTGGTAATTATATATATATATACAGTTGAAACCAGAAGTTTACACACACACACACACACACACACACACACACACACACACATATATATTTTTTGGTGCCAATAGGCTCATCTTTATCTGCTTCAGAGAGTCCTTTTCTATTGCCAGTACTTCTCTACATGGACTAGACAAGCTATGTGGGTGCATTTGCACGTCTGTAACATTGGTTAGAAGGGGTGTTCGCAAACATTTGGACATGTAGTGTATATTGCTATATGTAATTTACGCATTCTCTATTTTAAGTCTGAAAATGTATGGGAAAAAACGACAAACACTTTGTTTGCTACGTATGATGTCTCCCTCTCTCATACACACAGTTACACACACACACACCACACACACACACACACAAAGGGATCGATTGACATCTGTGTTGCTCACCGTGGACAGGCCTGTCTGCTAGGCCCTAATCTCGGTGAGTCCCCGCTTTCCCTGGGAGCCCATTATGGGCGTGCGCTGTGTGTTAGCCCATTAATCTGCTGATGGTGTGGCACGCTAGATTCCTTCCCCACTAGCTCCCAAGGGAGGGTGTTGTAGTGATAGATTGAGCTGTGTCTGTGTGTGTGTGTGTGTGTGTGTGTGTGTGTGTGTGCATGTGTATATACGTGAGCCATCTTCATCTCTTTGTTCGACCGGAATAAAGAGAAAAGACACAGCAACAATATCCCACTTTGGTCTCTCTCTCTCCCTCTCTCTCCCTCCTCTCTCACTCTGTGTCTCTCTCTCATTTAGAGTCTGGTCACAGCTTTCTCTCTTCTATCTGGCTGCTGCTTGATTGTTATTTGATCCTGCATTATTCAGTGAATCCAGATAGAGCTAAAGTGTCACAAGTTTGTCTTTGTATGTAAGCAGGACTCTCGGATATACACTTTCACAACATTAGGAAACTTGAAATCAATGTTTTGAGTAATATAAAGCCAGTCTGGTTATAGACAGATGTATAAAAGGAGGATTATATATAGATGTAGATTCTGTGTGGGAAGCTGTAAACAATTAGTGAGTGATGAGCTAATGAGAGAGTGATGAACAGGGCTGTAGATGATTCTATAACCATCAGTAAAGATGTAAAGCATCAAGAATGAGAATGAGAAGGTCTTGTATGGGAAAGTACAGACAAACAAGGGGTACAATGAGATTAAATTTTAGACTGATATGATTTTTACCCAATTGTCTTCAATTTTTTGATAGCCCAACACACTTGTTAGTACTCTCCCCTATCACTTGCATGCTCCCGACACTGGACACTGGAGGGTGAGGACTGATACATTCCTCCAACACCAGCCACAGCCTCTTTTCAAACTGCAGCAGACTCGTCATTAGTCAACCAATGCGATGGAACTAGCTCTGGGTAATGCCGGGTACCTAGCTCTGATTCAATGGCTAGCAGAAGCCTGTGCCAGCCAGCATCACACTGATTTGATGTGGAAAGTGAGCAAGCCATCAACCCAACCGGAGAGAGCAAGGCCATTTGTGCTCCATCTGGCTCTGGCTGCTGATGGTAGACAGTATCAGCAGCTAAATTCGAATCAGGGATCTTTGGGTCATAGTGGCAGCGCCTTAGTGCGCTGAACCACTCGGAGCCTGGGACATAGACTTGTACATATTTTATACAAAATAAGTTCAATTTACAAGTTAAATCTTTCGATTAATCAAAAACATGCTACAGATTAATGTAAATAAAATATGTTTTAAATTATTACCATTCTAATATTAGCGCTTCAATTTTGAGGTCAAAATGAAATGTGTCATTTGACATGGCCTCTTAATGCTAATCATATTTTCTCTAGATTTTTTCTCCATATTTAGTTTGGAGAGCAAGTCTGGTCCAAACAACAAAGAATTGACCAAGTCCTGAAGGCCATAGCAGACATCATCCACAGTGAGATCAGCCACTGCAAGCACCTCCTCCCAGTAAAGAAGACCATTGCTTTTGTCAGGCTTGGGGAGAAGATACCATCAGGTGCCAGGGCCACCTCCTCTGGCCTCCTTTGAGACTGTAAGCTGAAAGTTTACCCGGGAAGCAAAAGAAGTTCCCGGAAACTGCTGCCCAGATGACGCTAAGGCCAGACATTGTAGTGATTTCAGAAGCCTCCAAGCAGATCATACTCCTTGAACTCACTATTCCCTGGGAGGAGCGCCTGGAGGAGGCCAGCGAGAGACAGAGGGCAAGGTACGCTGAGCTGGTGGAACAATGTAGAAGCAGTGGGTGCGTGCCTATCAAGGTGGGATGCAGAGGTTTCGCGGGGTAGTCCCTCTGCAGGGCCTAAAACATGCTCAGCATTACAGGTGTCAGTAGGCGAAGGGCCATGAAGTTGGCCACCGCGGCAGCATAAGTTGCTTCAAAGAAACTATGGATCAGGAGAGGAGAGCCATGGGTACTTGAACTATAAGTGTCTGATTGTTGAAAGAGCCAAAATGCTTGATGACCCCAGGAAACGCCACCGATGATGTGTCCGGGTGCCTCAAACAATGTATGCTGAAGGTACTGAATTCATTGTGTTTGCCTATATATGCATACTATACAGTATATGACTTTTCTGTCAATATTATAGAATAGTGATTAGAGCTAAGCCTTCAGTTCAAAGTATAAAAAAGACTAAAATGACTAATGTGACATATTCAGAATTAATCAAACACCTCACAGGAGCTATCACTGACTTCCAGCTGGGCTTATCACCAAAATGAGTTTGAGCTTACTGTAAAAAGGGCATGTCATTCTAGCTACAGACATTTTTTTTTATTTGAGTTGTCTTTTAAGTTTTTACTTTTTTTCCCACTGCAGCAGCGCCATCCTGTGGCTGCGTTCAGGCATCTCTTTAAGAAATTTCATCTGGTTCAGAAGTCTAATACACTGTGTTCGAATCTCGAGCCATGCTGCTTTACCATTAGCGGCCGGAGTCTGAAAGAGCACAATTGGTCATGCTCTCTTTGGGTGGGGAGGTGGCGCTCTCACCCCTCACAACTTATAGAGATGTTGGCTGGCAGAGGCGACTGTTAGGTGGTGCGGCAGAGGTGGGGACCTGCCACTTTCCTAAGAGCGTGTCGGCTGCCTGGCGATGTCACATGGGTGGCAGTTTGAAAAAAGGGGGTGGCTGGCATCGCATGTATTGGAGGAGATGTTTTCTTGAAGCCCTTACACTCGTAGTGTCAGGGGTGGGTTAATTGGCAGTACAAAATTGGCTGCAATATGTGCCATCTAATGTTTAAATACAACAAGCATGATGATTCTTTAAAATATATATATATATATGTATTTAACATCTTACTAAATAAAGAAATAATGATGATTTTTCAAACTTTCGAGCGGCAGTGTACATCTGTCTCATCACTGCTGTGTTTGCAGTTCTGTGGTTTTTCCCCGTTCTTTGATAATACAGGTGTACTCGGCTAAGCCGACAGGTTCGACAGTGGCTGTTGGAACACAAACACCAGCGTGTTCCAATCAATAGCGTCATTAAACGTGAATTAGTGCTAACTTGATCAAACAGCGCACTTTAGCGCCAATCAATTACCATGGTAACCGCAAGGGGCCGTCTGGCTGACACGAGGGCCCACTCGATCCTCAGCAGGAGATGCCAATCACTCTCCACAGCCTGCAGCGCAGTACGAGAGGGAGGAAAAGATGAGGGAAAGAAGCGATAGATAAAGAGAAGTAGTCTCCATGGCTCGATCCTTCAGCCCATCTCCAACCTCAAGATGAACTTGTAGGATGGGAATGGGAGGGGAGGGGGGGCAGAATTCATTTCTTGAAGCAGAGAGGAGAGTGGGTGGAGGGATGGTATCGCTGGATGTGGTACTTGCATTCACTGCTGTCATTATCCTGTCCAGAGAAAGAGAGAGAGAGAGAGAGAGAGAGAGAGAGGGAGGGAGGGAGAGAAAGAGTAAACGGGAGGGCCAATTGATCTGCTCACGCGCTGTAAAATCTACCACATGTCCGATTCCACGTCCAAAATGTTACCACACACTGTGCAAAACACATCTGCTTTCAAACAGTCAACTACCACAGTGATGTGCCTTAGCTACGAAAAGCCCTTTTTACAGGGAAAGGTAATTGTGAGTAGTTCTTAATCTCTCAAAAGAGGTAAAGTTAAATGTCCTAGAGTAGAATTGCTATCTAAGGAATAGCATCTCGGCTCAGCTAAACATTTATACACAACGTTGTGTGTTGCTGAATGTGCCACTGCAGACCATTACAACGTGCCATTAGAAGACTGTTCCTTGCTTTGAGTAATTTGAAGGTCTAAATCAGAGGTCCACAGTCAGGCAGGCCGGACCAGTTCTCTCTTGAAAAACTGACCACCTTCCATTTCTTTGGGAAGGAAACATGCTTACAGTAGGACAGTCCTGGCTTGGCTGAAGCATGTAGCTAGTGGACGAGCACGGTTGATTGACTGACAATTTTCTCTCTGATAAAAGACAACTGAGCCTTTTCCTAAACCTACATACCACAGCTCTGCCCCATCACCCTGTGTTTGCATTAGCAGGCCACAGAGCAACAGACAACTAGTCATTTCCTAACAGAGCAGGTGATTGTACCTGTGATTTAGTGCCATGCAACACAATGACAACGCACATACAGATGAATCATTTGAAGTAAACGATTGGCTTGAACCAATTGCGGACAGGGAGGTCAGTGGTGCATAGTCTGCACTGGTTTACAATTGCCAACTAGTTACCTCCTCAGCTTCAGAACTAACTCTGCCTCTTTGCCTTCTCAGAGTAAATGGCCACCCAGCCCGACCTGCTGGAAGACTGCCTGCTGGAAGGCCCTCCTACCCACCACCACCCATAACAGACCAGCGGCACACCCTCCTACTACTGCTACCTGTCTAATGACCATGTTAAAACCTAAATGGACTCTTAGCTATCTGCCACTATTAATATTATTACCACTATTAACTATCATTACTCTGACCATCACTGCCATGACTATATTAAGTTCTATTACACCATAATTAATATATTATGATTATGATCAGAGCAGTTCAACAGTATAGATGGTTTGGTAACTTTTATTAATAATTGTTTAATTAGTTCTGAACAGAAGGTTTCTTCCTCCAGCTCTGAGGGAGCTGGCTTGCTCACTGGGGGTCTTTGATCCTTCATGTCTTACGTTATTTCTTTTTTGTCTCTGTCTCTAATTATGTAAAGCTGCTTTGTGACGACAACAGTTGTAAAGACTTGACTTATAGGAGCAGGCTAACAAATTCCCCAACTGCTGAGAACCTCAGCTGTTATTTGTAGTTTTATATGAAAGTTCAGTGTGTGGTCATGTACTGTGGTGAGTATGCAAGGATCTGATTATGTTCACTTTTGTGTTTCTACTGGTTATCGTTGCTGGCTAATTGAGAAATTACAGCCAAGCTAAGCATAGGGTCCACTGAGCCCCATTCTGGCACCTCAGGCTAAAACTCAGACTCTAAAGATCTCAGCTGAGTTTAACTCTTCATCTTTTTGTGTCTTTAGGTCAGTGTCCATGGGGTTAGGAAGAATTTACTTTATGGGGTGCTCTCCCCTCTAACTTGCTTGGTTTGGACATTCAGACTTTTCAGTTCAGTTGCAAACTAAAATAGCAGGTGTGAAAGGTGCCTAAGACCACCAAATAACCAAAATTTGATCTGACCAAAAGAGGTGGTCTTTCACACTGCAAATGAACCAAACCATGTTCCAGTTTAATCCAGACACACCCCTCTACAAACCAAACGATTTCAAGTATAGGGAGACACAGCCCTTGTAGGTGATCACAACAGGTACAGTATATATTACAAAGCTCTGTAGTGCACTCGCTAAACTGTGAGTGCTAAACTGCTAAACTAAAAGTCCAGAAATGCATTTAAGAGTGTTTTGTTTTTCTTTAGGGGAGGTTTAAAGTGTGAATTCCTCCTCTTGACTGTATGTGGAGCCCAGCAGTACAAATTCCAGCATAACACTGCTTTAAATCTGGCACTGCACTGAAATTCTGTTACCTTCACACTGTAATCTGTGTCAAAACAGTCAGTTTTGCTCATCACCTCTTTCCCGCAGTGCTCTAGAGCCAAAGGAACTGGCGCAAGGTGTAGCTACAAGCCCACAGGACTGCATGTGGTCCGTAAGTATTTGACATATTGCGCCTGTACACTGATCTCCCCCCACTCCCCACTATGGAGACAGCTTATCTTAATGAGTGACCAAAGAACCAATGTAGCAAGATCATTACTGTAATCACAGGCACTGATGAGGTAGGTTATCTTTATCATTACACTCACATACACACATTGGTATAAAGGATGCCCTGTCCGTATGTGCATTGGGATAATTGATGCAGATATGAAAATAACCTCTGATGGCACAGCAGATCCTGCTCTAATTGGCCTGCGTAAAAGTGATGAATACGTACCATCGGATATTATAACTCCTGCAGTAAACAGTGCGCACCTAATCTATTTTACCAGGCCTCTGAAGCGCTGGCCAAAGATTACAAAGAACGTGGACATACTTTAATAGAATGAATGCAATCAAGAACTGATGTTTTAAAATTCAAGCAAGAAATAGAAATAAGATATATAGAGATATATAATTTATATATAGATATAAAATATAAGGAAGAAAAAATAAGATATTAATTTTAATATTAATACTAAAATGATTCATATGAATTTAATTGAAGACAATTTAAACAACTTTATTACTTTAGTTTTTATTTTCATTTTAGTTTCATTTTCCCTTATTCCTTTTATTCCTACCTAAAATTACTTATATATATAATGTGTTACTATTATGATTATTGTTCTGTAAAAATATCTGTAATATCTGCTACTGCTTCTAGAAGATTCACAATAAGAAATTGTTATTCTTGCTTATGTACTACTACTACTACCCCTACTACTATCACTACAATCACTGAAATATTTATTTATATTAAAAATGTTGTGATTTAAAATTTTAGATATTTTAATAGCTCACAAAGACATGCACGGTTCGC
Source organism: Salminus brasiliensis (assembly GCF_030463535.1). Classification (NCBI taxonomy): domain Eukaryota; kingdom Metazoa; phylum Chordata; class Actinopteri; order Characiformes; family Bryconidae; genus Salminus; species Salminus brasiliensis. The sequence continues at coordinate 86,993,204 of NC_132878.1, forward strand.
CACAAGCTGTGGTTGTAGCATATCTTCGCTGTCTAATGAAAAAAAATGTATCTCCAAAGTGGTGAATTTACAGGAGAAGGCAAAAACAATCTTAACTTTGATTGGAAGTCAATGTAAAATAAAAGTTTATTCCAGGTAATTTAGTGCATTTCTATTGGTCGTGTTTACACAGAGTAAAAACAGACGAAAATGGAAATACATGTTTTTCATTGGACAGCAGCGATATGTTCGTCTTTTATCTGGCAACAAAAATAATCTACTAATTACAACTAAAATACTGCACTGCACTGCAATCACTAAGTTTGCGCTAGTCCTGAGCTGAGCAGAGATGAACACATAAATTAAGCAATTACTCCATAGCCATCAGCCATGGCCGTTATATGCAGGTGAGTATACAGTATACCAACATGGCATAATGCCACAGCAAGAACATTTTCAGGTCAGTTTATGCAGAATTTGTTCCAGGTTCATAAACTTGGTTCATAAATCTTCTAGCAGCACTGTAGCTGCATTTAGATGACGATGCACGTTTTAGCCATTGTGTACTGCACAACTCTACACTAGCCCAGCTAGGTTGCATGCTTTCCTTAGACAGCTATCCCCCTCTGTAAATCACAGTGTTGCCAACTGCTCAGTAAGGAAAGTAGCTATTGGCTGTCCTAAAAGTCATTAATGACGTCATCTCCTCCTTGCATAATGGTCCAAATTGTCTAAATATATTAGAACTGCAAATGAACTCTGAAGAAATGAACTTCTTCTGTTGATTCCTTTTTTTGCCTTTTATTTACGCTTTCACTTCCTGAAATAACCTAATGACTTAAATGCTTTGTCTAGACCCACATTACATAAACCATTTTTACATACATTACATAAATACATTTTGTTTGGTGTTGTTAAATGTTAGAATATTAAATTTAATCAAAAGACTGTTATCAAAAGACTGCTACTCCACGCTCAACCCTCCTCCTTTATCCGGGCTTGGGAGCGGCAAAGTGGCCTTAAAAGAGACACTTTGGCAAAGTGACTCAGAGTTTTTTAGTTTTCTTCCTTTTTTTAGTGTTTTAGTGTTGAGGTGAGTGAGTGAGGGACTGAGACTGTGTGAGTTAAATGCAGTGGCTTAGTGTCGTGTCTCTCTAAAGACACATTGGCAGTAGTAGCTCAGCGGTTAGAGCGCCGGGATATTGATAACAGGGTTGTGGGTTTGATTCCCGGGCTCGGCAAGCTGCCGCTGTTGGGCCCTTGAGCAAGGCCCTTTACCCTCTCTGCTCCCCGGGCGCTGGAGTTGGCTGCCCACCGCTCTGGGTGTGTGTCTGTACTTACTGCCCCTAACACATGTGTGAGTGTGTGTTCACTACCAGATGGGTTAAATGCGGAGGACACATTTTGCTGTACACTGTACAGTGACAAATACGTGCACCTTTACATTTATATTTACATCCCGCTCTGTAAATAGGGTGCGGGACCAGCGGCGGCTTTGGGCATGCGCAGTTCATTTGCATTGTGGACATGGAGTGCGGGAAGCTGTGAGTCTTGTTTTGCAGAAAGAAATATATATCTATACTGTATATACAATATCTATATTGTGTGTATATATATATATATATATATATATATATATATATATAGTATAGTATAGATATAGTATATACAGTATAGATATATCAGCATATATATATATATATATATACAGTACTTTACTTCTTATTTATATTGTGTATATAGTGTAATTTATTTATCTGCGTTTTATCTGCTAATAAAGGATTATCTTATCTATATATATATATATATATATATATATATATATATATATATATGTATATATATATATATATATATATATATATATATATATATATATATATACAGTAACTTCTCAAGGTTTCTTCCTCTCGACCTGAGGGAGTTTTTCCTTGCCACTGTTGCCACTAGCTTTCTCAAAAGAGGCTCGGACACGGATCTCTGTAAAGCTGCTTTGTGACAACATTCGTTGTAAAAAGCTTGGATAAAGAAAATGTTACGGAATTGAATTGAATCAAGTCTATACAAACTAGCTAAGGATATTTTCTGAGTAAACAGTGAAGCACTTTTGTAAGTCACTCTGGAGGAGAGTGTCTGCTAAATACCTTCAATGTAAACATAAATATTTATCAGGTTTTGTCATATTTTAAAAATCAAACTAAATGGAAATGTCTGAAGTTTAATTAATTTAATGTAAATGTAATGAATCAGGTAACTTAGCTTATCATATATATTTGTATTGTTTATAATTCTGAATATAATCATTAAAGTGGAGTCAACCTCTAGGGCTTTCTTATAAAAACAATATTTATGACTATATTGGATACAAATAAATATAAATCTGTATTTCTTCACTAAATGTATGAACACAGAGTGAGCTGGATAAGATAAAATGTTTAAGTCTAATTTTCTAAGACTCAGACTTTGGCACTGTACTGTAACACAGAAGAGATGAAAAGATAATAGTAGAGAAATGGCCTGATGAAGTGTGCGACAAAAGCAGAAGCAAATGAAAATAGAAGCTCTGTGAGCTTTTGTCCAGGCTGACCCGTCTCCACTGACCTCCAGTATCCCATCCTCCCCCAGCGGAGTGCTGTACAGATGTCTGTGGTACTGCAGAGTGCAGTGATTTCCCATGTGTTCTCCCCACCCCTGAACCTCCGATTCTCTCTCTTTCCTCTCCCTCATCTCCAAAAGCTTAAAGATTCCTGGCTGGGATTCAGATGGTAATTGAATATGGTTCGCGTCTGTTCAGATGATGGCAGAGAAAGAGAGTGGGGGCTGGGCTGAATTAGGCTTGAACACCTGTTGCTTTGCGGTAAATGTGAAGATATCTCCCCAAACTGTCAATTTATGATATTTTTACTAACTCAATTGCAGATCAAACTCGCTACAGCGCTACAGGTGTCCAAATACATCAGCATATCGTGACGCATCAACCTGAACGTGTTGCTTCAAGTGAATTGATCTTTACCGTGAGGAACCCTCAGGGCGTTTGAGGCCTTCAGAGAAGGCCTAATGATTTCTAGGACCTAAAATATGATCTTTTTTTTGCATTTGTTGTATTTAAATTCCACTTGTACATAATGTTCAAATATGATACATATTTTAGACCAACTCTGCGTCAGAGCAATCTACACAGTCATTGTAAAAGTGCTACATACAAGGTGAAATATGTGGTAATGTCTGTTATAAGAGCTATAGAAATAATCCAAGTACAAGGTCTTTTACAAGTCTAAAATATCCATGGTTGATCTAAAACAGCCAAAAATATGCTGGACATTGTGGCTACTCAGCAGGGGTTTCTAATAAAGTGGCCATTAAGTATATAACATGCAGTGAGTAGCCAGTGCAGTAAAATCAGCCTTGATAGATTAAACACACTCATGAAGAAAAATCTATAAAGCTCTACTTACAACACACACATGCTTGCACACACACACACACACACCAGAGAGATATGGGGGGTTACCCTCTGACAGAGCCCTAAGCTGTGATTATCTGTGCAGGCAGCAAAGGGACCTCTCACGGGCATCCTAACCCCTGCCTGCCGATAATTAGCCCCAGTTAATTACAACCCTACTGCAGGTTAAGCTAGTGAAAACCACCCAAGAGATACCGGCATACTATACCCCCCCGCACACACACACACCCACACACACACACACCTCCTGAGACTGGTTTTATGAGCTCAGTGTCCAGGTACAGAGCGAAGTCTGACCAGTGTCAATATCGGAACTGACAGCTGACAACTCAAGGCCCTGGACATGCACACACACACACACACACACACACACATATAGAACAGGCATCTGTGAGCAACTCTAAGAGGCAATACAAGAAGATCTGGCTGGAAAATGGCTTGAGGTCCTTCTGTTCTGGGGAGATTTCTGTCTTTCTCTCATAAACCTTAGAGAAATCTTTGAGGTTTTGTCGTTGACATTAACATCCAGACAAGCCCTGGGTCTCTCCTGTTTCATAAAAAAATTAATTGTTGCTTCTACCAAAACATGCGATAACGACCATTTTAATAAAATAAAATCTCTATATCTGTTTTTCAGTTCCCTGATGATCTCATAATTCCAAGGACCCCGTGACATTTGGGGAAAATTATAAATAGAATGACACCAGTGTGTGAAAACACCTCAGGGCAATCGGGGGTCCCTAGGCTGGTCAGTGTTGGCTGCCTGTCAACTCACTTGCCCAAGCAGTACAGATAGCTTCATCGTCCTCAAAATGGTACAGTGACAAGGTGGAAATATTTAATATCTTGCTCTGATAATTAATCAAAGCTCTACTCGGACAGGATTGAAATTGTACAGGGTCTTGAGGTACTTTTTCAGGTACAACCTTTTCAGGGTGCTCCCATGTCTGTGTTACCTTCTGGTTCTCTCCTTTTAATTAGGCTGTTATAGTCAGACCTGCCGGAGTCATCAGACACACTCTGATACTGCTCAACATTCTCTGCTCTCCATAAAATTCCTCTCAGAACTAACTCTCTCTTTTTACCTTCTCAGAGTAAATGGCCACCCGGCCCGACCTGCTGGAAGATTTCCTGCTGAGGTCCCCTCTACCTGCGTCAAACCAGCTGCCACCTACCGGTCCAACCAGCAGGCCCCCACACCTACCAGCGTCTCACCCGCCTACCACTGCTACCTGTTTAGTGACCATGTTAAAACCATTTTTAACTATCTGTTGTATCTGGTTTGGTCATTTTTATCATTAATGTTTAAATAGTTCTGACCAGAGGAGGATGGGTCGGGTCCCCCTTGTGAGTATTGGTTCCTCCCAAGGTTTCTTCCTCCAGCTCTGAGGGAGTTTTTCCTTGCCACTGTCGCCGTTGGCTTGCTCACTGGGGGTCTTTGATCCTTCATGTCTTACGTTATTTTCTTCTTTCTTTTTTGTCTCTGTTTTTTATTAATCACTAATTATGTAAAGCTGCTTTGTGACGACAACAGTTGTAAAAAGCTATACAAATAAATCTGACTTGACTTGACTTGACTTTTCTCTTTGTACCGCCACCAGGATCAGCCAAGTCTGTGTTATTTGCCCTCTGGGAAAATTACAAGCGAGTTACCTGCTGTTTTTTACTGAACACAGCGCTACTCCATACACCACAAGGCCAAGGGGTTTCTAGTGCCTGAATGTCTGAGTCTCGTGGTCACATGGATGATCACATTCATGAAACGTTGCGTCCAAACGGTTGAAGGGACGCTGGCCTTTACTTCAGTTCAGGGTAAAACAAAGTTCCAAAGTTAGTCTGTTTTCTTTTTGGTAAGTAATTCATAAATTTCACAAAAAAAATTCTAACACAAAGCAACATCCGCCTGGAGAATCACAGATCCAGCTTACACCTGGTAATTCGGAGAGGAATTTTTGATAATTCAGATTTCCCCAGGTGTAAACACCCCCAAGATGCTCTGTGAACCGATTACGATCGGATCACTCAAACCATATTTAGCGGTGGATAGAGACGGATCTCATCCACATTTAATACAAGTGTAAATGGATTGTGTTTTCTGTGATCAGATTCCGTCAGGTGAGCAGAAATACATCTGTCAAAAAAAACCATTACCACTCAGCGTTTGTGCTTAGCACCAGTAAATGAGATCCCTGAGGAGGTTTTGGGAGGTTCTTCAGTTTGAAACTGTTGATGAACCTCTTAAGGTGCTTAAAGTAACCTTCAATAAACATTTCTTCTCTAGAAACCTTTTCTTAAAGGTTCTTCAAAGCACCTTAAGAGGTTCCTCTGCAGTTTCAAATTGAAGAACCTCCAAAATTTCCTTAAGGATTTTATACTTTTAACAGTGAGAGTTTTCCCCCCTGGCATTGTAACACACGTCTGTTCACACTGGGGATGCACAAGTGTAAACAGAATACGGTGAAAGTAAATCCAGATACTATTCGGGTACAAAACGCATGTTAATATTAATGAGATTTATTTTCTCAGACTGGACCAGATCAGACCATCACTGGATGTATTGAAATTTAATGGATTTAATGGATTTAATTTATATGGTAAAGTCCTTGGGCATTTCTCACTTACACAGGAGCTCCTCCTGCTTCCGCCCTCATTGGCCATGTCTGTGTTTTTCTCCCTCCTCCTCTGAGAAAATAACAGGCTGAATTACGTGCTGTTTTCAGGTCTGATCATGTTAGTCTTTATAGGCAGATGTCTCCTCACGTTGGAAAAAAAAAGGTTCATAGGTGTGCATGTGAAAATGCCTATTCACAGCGAAGAACCTGTAAAAAAAGATTAACCCAAGAACCCCATGCATCTTTAATCCCGTCCGACAGGTGCTTTACATGAACGCCCTGAACGCACATATCCATCAAAGAGCCTTTGTTTGATATTATGCATTTCTGAATCGCAAAATCACATTATGAAATGAACTGAAAGGAGGCCCAGCGTGGCTCTTTTACTATTCGAACATTAATGTTGTAGATAGATTTAACTTTTTTTGTCATTGTTTAGCTCAAGACTGCTTGTGTAAATGTGATCTGGGGACCATGTGACTTCATCTGGGCTCACTGCAATATCTGTCCTTATCTTGCCGAGTACACAATGAGGCATAACCTCATTTACAAGGATCAATTACTTCAAACCTCCTTTCCTTCCTTCTCACTCTCTGTATCCTTTTCTGTATTCCCGAACAGTGGAACACTACCAGCACACTGACACACACACACACACACACAGACACACCAACAAATGCTGCCCTATCTGGAGTAGCCATTAAAATCTCACGGCATGTTAACTTTTCATGTTCTCTGGGGAAGCGGTATACACACGGCTGTTTAATACAATCCAATTAACTGCAGGAAATTAGCAATTAGCCAATTAGCAGTTCCACACTGAAGAGAAGACTCATCAGGGTGTTTCTAATCCACACCTCTGGAACCTGTTAAAGCTGAGCGCCAGCTGACGGCTTAATCCACACACACATACGCACACATGCTCACACACACACACACACACACACACACACACACAAACCTAGAAGGCACACAGGATAAAACAGCCTTATTAGAGGATCAGCTATCACTGATACTGAGAGAGTTACAGTAGCAGCTGCACATTATTACAAACACTAATAAGAATGAATAGATAGTATTATTAGTAGTATAGTAGTAGTATAGTTCTCACACACATTCACACTTGCTTTTTTTATACAATGTCAGAATGTGGGGGCAAAAATAAAATTAAAAAATGAATGAGTGTTTTTAATAAAATCAAATTTATTTGTTTGCAGATTAAAGCGCTGATGTCCTCCATTTATACTGTAGTTTTTATTGTTCATTTTTTAGTCTTACATATTAGTCTCATGCACAATTACTTAATAAAATATATTGTTATTATATATAAATATGAAAGATTTTGTTTGAAATATAAATAAAAATAATAATAATAAAAAGTGAGGACTTGGTCCTGACATTGTAGGTTTTTCTCCAGTTGTCTTACAAAGTGTAAACATATAGGCAATCACATATAAACACAACTGCAAGAAGGTCCTGGAATGCATAAACTCTGTTTAAGGCACAACAGATTGCATTTATTCAGTATTTTAAGTTGTTCTTTAATGTATAAATAGTAAGCATATGACCTGTTTGTTTTGGAGGAAACAGAAAGATGAGATGGTAAAAGGTGATTGGCTGGGGTTAGCTTTTACAGTACATTACATTACATTACATTGAAGGTATTTAACCAGAGTGACTTACAAAAGTGCAAAAGCATAAACACTTAATTCGCACCTTGGTTGACCCCTAATGGACATCACTAGAATGCATTTCTGGACTTTTCAGAGATACAGAACCGTCACTGAAAGTGAAAGAAGCATGTGGGCCGAGGCTGTACAATAGAATTACAGGATTTTACTCCAATATGACTCTTACGCAGTTCTCTTACGCAGGGTGTTGTCCTGCCCTCTTCTCTACAGTTCCATGGTGCATTAGGAAGGACAGAGACCCCTGTTACACACAGTGGGGCATCAGTATGATTTTAAAGCAGTTTAAGTTAAAACGCTACATAATGCTGCTTTAAAAGCAGTTTGCTAACAGTATCTCTCCCTATTTTCATTCACTCACACTCGCACACACATACATACACTGGTTTGTCAGTTTGCCAAGTTACGAGCACTTCCAAAACAGATGCTCGATTACTAATAAAAATCAATGGTCCACATTATCTCAACAGCCGCCTCGCGCCCCTCTCAGCTCAACAGCTTCGCACGCAGCCTCTTAATTAAATCGCTGGTGTGAACATTCCTTTCGCCTTTCCAATCTCACTGACACGCCAGGCAAACACACACGCACGCACAATTAAGTGTTGTCTTACTCATGAGGTCGCACATTTAGCTGCAGTGTGTGTGTGTGTGTAAGGAAGTGTGTGTTTGTGTTGGCTGGCTTTTTGAATGAGTGCTTGGCCCCCTTTGACCTCTCTCTTGGCCGTCTCTGTAATTCGCGCGCTTCCATTAACCGCTGTATTGATAACGGTCATTAGCATATTTATGGTGACGGCAGGGCTGTTATTGTTTGCACGGGTTATTAATCTTCTTTCCGAGCAGCTGATCTGACAGCTCAATCTATTCTGCCATCGCACCGCGCGCCCGCTCGTGCCACGCACAGCTTTTGTCCCGGGGTAAATAGGCAGCGCGCGCGTGTGTGTGCAGTGTGTGTTCATGGTGTGTGTACACAGGGGATTTTGATTGACGTGACCCCTCCTCAGGTGAGCGCTTCCTCCAGCTGGGCCGAGCCTTCTCTGGCATCACTGACACCCCGCCAACCGCTGCCAGGCTCGCACGATTGTTCTTACTGATTACACTCCCCTGGGACACACACACACACACACACACACACACACACACACACATTTCCCCTTAATAAACATACACCAGTGCTCAAAAGTTTGGAATTGGTATCCACTTGGGTTAGATGTAAAAATGTCATTATACACTGTATGGACAAAAGTATTGGGACACATCTCGTAATCATTGTATTCAGGTGTTTCATTTAGTCCCATTGCCACACATGTATAAAATCAGTTGGTGAAATGTCTTCCTTCATAGATACACCACCATCAGCTGTGAGGGGTATTATTGAAAAGTGGAAGCGTTTAGGAACCACAGCAATTCAGCCACAAAGGGACAAATCACGTAATGTTACAGAGCGGGGTTGTTGAGTGCTGAGAAGCGTAGTGCATACAAGTCTCCAATGCTCTGCTGACTTAATAGCTGCAGAGCTCCAAACCTGCTGTTAGAGCTGCAAAGGGGTGACAAACTTCATATTAACGGATTTAGAATGGGATGTCATGAAAGCTCCTGTAGGTGAATCATGTACTTTGTCCAAATGGAGTATCAGTTGATCAGTTGCAAAGGGTCAAATAACAGTGGCATTGTATCACTCTCAGATTAAAAAAAAATCTGAGCTTACTGATCAAAACAGCTCTCACACACTCTCTCTATCCCTCAGACAGAATCTGCACTCAGCCTACATAAAAGTCAATCTGATGTGCGTTATGTAGTGATAGAAAACACAGCATTGCTTAAACTCTGCAGATTTGATAATAGCGTTGATCCAGCACTACAAAGCACCTTTGCCTTACTTGGACATGCATGTGGTAGCAAATTTGTAGGAAATTTGAGTTAAGGAAGTGAATTTCTTTAAAGACTATTTTCATTCCAGCATACAGGGACATTTTTGAAAGGTGAGCTTTTTCAAGTGCTATCCCCATGATTGCATTTTAAACACCACACATACGAGCACCTAAATAGCTACCTGACTGAGGGGATGCTTTATATAGCCTATGCTATATATGCTATACCAGCTGTACTCTTATAGCCAGTGTTTTATCTGTTGCTCAATGAATGTGACTGTTTATTTCCGGCTGAAAGAAAGCCTTCAGACTCCAGTTTCCCCATTTTGTGTTTTCTACATTTGTTGGATGTAATTGCTCTCTACATTGTGACATTGTTTTAGCATAAATGAGCAAAACAATGTGCTCAAAAATACGGAATACACTTTCACGTGGCAATTTATTTACAGTTAAATATGTGTTTACCTTCAAGTAAAAGTCACTATTGCAGATCAATATCTGTATCTGCATTTCAAGGGTTTAAAACATAAAATACAATAATTGTGCTGATAAGAATGAGAACCATACATAATTCTCCTATATCCTCCGAAGGCAAGTTTTAACTGAGGTGTTTCTGAAAACTCTACTCTGGACTACTCCACTGACTGTAATGTGAATTTGCAATCACCAGATTAATTTGCTCTGAAAGAAGGTTCTACAAAATCTTCAAAGAACGAGCCTTTCATTATAGAACAGGACATACCTGTGCTACCTGAAGTAAATAGAGTGTTTTAAATGAAGGAACTGTTCAGAACCTGATCAATTTGACAAGAACCAGATTGTGATAGCTGGAGGACTGGATTAAAACACCAGGCAGGTCTTGTGTGGTGTTCATGGTATGTAGTGGATATTACTTACCAAAATGCTCCAATGGGTGAACTGGGTCATGGTTGATACATGTGGTGAGTAAAGGTAACCTCATCTGGTCCGATACCACAGAAAAAATACTGTAGCACAAACTGCACAAACAGTTAGGCTGGCTATGTCTTGTGGAGTCCATGCCTCGATCCAGTCAGCAGCAGCACAAGGGAGACCTATAGAATAATTGGCAGATGGTTTTAATGCTGTGGCTGATTTGTATATACTTTTATTCATGCTATACAGTGTGTCATTTGCAAATCAACTTATATAGACGTGTTTTGTTGTTGACAAAGATAATGGCACTAAGGGATCACATTATTCACCCCCCTATATTAAGTATGTTTTTTTTTAATGCTGGACTTAAAGGGCTACATAATCACAATAATAAAATAAAAAAGTGATTAAGTAATTAAGTGATTAAATGATTGAAACTTATAGTAGTAAAAGAAAAAGTAGGTTTTCTATTGGCTAAGTGCTGCATGTAGATACATAAGGTGGTTTGGTTAGTTACTGCATGTTTTCTTGGGTTTTGGGGACAGCTGAATATCTGGATTGGAATATCTGGATTGCTGTGTGTGTCTGTGTGTGTCTGCCTGAGGGGAGAGGGTGAGGGGGACCAAAGCATCTAATCGGGGGTCCCAGGCCAGCGGGGAATACTGTGGGTGTCACTCTCTCCTGATGATTGACAGCTTGTTGATTAGGGGTCGGCTGAGGGCTGGAAATCAGCCAGGACCACTGGGGGCAATCAGCGGCACCGCCATTCACAGTCTCCCTCTTACACAGTCTCACACACACACCCCTCCCCGCACTTAGCACTCCGGTGGGAAGTGACTAGATCTGATCATCCACAAGTAAAATCACCTGCACTTAAAAAGAACAGATAAAAAGGAGAAAGCTCACAGGAGACACACCAGCGGGGTCAGTTTTAGAGCCCTGACCCAAAATACACAGAAGTTCACCTGTTAGTTTACTATAAGCACACTCGAAGGCAAATAAACTAGGGGTGTAAAAAAGCATGTTTTGGAATCGATTCTAATAAATTGCGATGATATTCAGTAAAGTATGAGTTCATTCATTGGCCAAACTAAAATTCTCAGGCCGCTTTTCAGATGTACAAGAAGAACACAGCTTTGTCTGACTGTGTAAATTACCCTCCAGTCACATTTATATCAAAGTGTATTAATGGTCATTATATTTATGCAGTACAACTTAATACTTCTCTTCGCATATCCCAGCTTAGATATCTCCAAGGGTCAGAGCACAGTGTCAGGCATGGTGCTGAAGCCTTCAATATGGTGACCATGCATCTGCTTTTTCCCCAGACATGTCCTCTTTTTAGGATGTGAAAAATGCATCCGGCTGGGGATTTACATTTACATTTACAGCATTTAGCTGACGCTCTTATCCAGAGCGACTTACAAGGTAACTCATATTACAGAAGAGGGCCAATGTAGTGTTAGGAGTCTTGCCCAAGGACTCTTATTAGTGTAGCGCAGCCCAGGAATCGAACCCCAGTCTCCCACATGGTGTGGTAGCTCACTGGCAGGTAGTGGTGTTATCTGTTGTGCTACACCAACCATCATCTTTCATTATAACTATTGGTGTAGATGTATCTGCTTCTACATCAACCATTGGTCAAACTGCTTAAATCCTGCCTTCTCGCTGCCACTGTTGGAGATCAAAAATTGTATAATTTTTGTATATGTATAAACATCTTTTTACAATGACTTCCATTTATCGTTTTTTCCCTGTCCTGTAAAATTGCCATTTTGGAGATACAAGGTTGACAGTGACTATAATTAGAAACAACATACCTTGGGCCTTCTGAAAGTCCTGCATACCAGCTGTATTCACAACAGTAGTCTAGCCAAGTTTCAGTCAGTTGTTAGAAATGGTAAGCACTGTATGTTAAAGTACAGTGTCTTTTATAAGCTAACAGTGTCTTTTACATGCTGTTTGCCTAAAGAACAGCTCAATAAAACGTCTTATCCATCACAGCTAGCTTGGCGCTAGCTAACAAACTATTAGAATTCCAATCAGGGCGCTAAAGAAACTTAGCATTACAGTAAGTACAGAGGTGGGGTTTTCATCCTTGTTTGTGACTCAGTTTTGACATGTATAGCCCAAACTAGACCAACTAGAAACCTAGATCTAACTGTCATTGTTCACAACTTAAAATATCTAAAAATAATATTGATTTGTACCAAAATGATCAAACTGAATCACAGAAAGTCACAGGAGATTTGATGATGCTCTGAACCAGTTAGAACGAGCTTGAGTTATCTACCTCTAACACGCACAGAGTGATGTGAACTCATGCTCAAACTCATCAGCTATGTCCATGCACACATTCAGTGACACCCCTTTAAGAACAGCTCCTGCAGTGGCCCTGAACCCTAAGCTCCAAACTGGGGGTATGGAGTCAATCACAGTAATCCCCTGTGCATTCGTCAAATGCAGATTGAACCTTTTTCGCTCTAAAAGAACATTGTTCGGAAACCGTTTCTTTGTCCATGGTGATAAATATCTGCTTTTATTGAGGCCATCATTCTGCTCGTAACGTCGCACGGTGATATATTATTGATTGCTTTATTAAAACACCCAGGCGAGATTGTTTTATACTACAAATGTAAATCAAAACTCACTCCTCACACTACACCAATTACCCAGGGCCCAAATATGCTAATGTAGCAGAATATTTTATAGAAGCACTAAAATCTCAAATCCATAATTTGTTAGTGTATTTCATGTAAGAAAACACTAAAAGGCAAGCTATGAATACAAATTGTTGGGAGCTAATCTGTTATATGGAGCAGTGATGAGCGATAAGCGTGAGAGAGAGCACATAGGAAAGACAAAAGGGGAATGTTTAAGCCGTGTCTGAAACACAGACACTGGTAGGAATTCATAGAGGTATAAGTTATTATAGCATGTGGGCTACCATAAATGAGATGATATTTCACTGGAAATGGTGAATCCTTGCGAAGTCATCACCCTGCTGTACCGAATATGTGTGCTTGTGCATCTTGCATATCTAGGGTTCATGTTCTGCATGCTTTCTGGATCTTATTTTTTTCTTCAAGGTTCCCTTTTAAAGTTTATGTGGGTTTATGTACTGAAAATAGTCTGAATTCATTTTTACACAAGCGTGTACGTCCACCTGCTTCATCCTTTAAAATTCAACAGGCTGTTTGTTACTGTACCTTTAAGACAAATATATGCAAATAGCCTCTGTTCTGATTGGCTGCTCTGTATTGTGATTGTACTGTATCTAAATGTGAGTTCATGACATCATAAAAACATAAAGACATTTTAACAAAGTTTACATTCGGCATTAAACTCAGGTACAGATACTGGATGAGTAGTTCTAGATCTCAGAGGTATTGGACAGAGGTAACTCCATAGAGCTTTACAGCTTTATAGTGCAGTGTTGGGGGGAGTCATACCACTCTGATGCATGGCATTGGTGACTTTAGGCTGATATACAGCTTCTCCACAGTGTCCCATACTATTGCCAGCAATGGATGCGTCTCACAGTAGACAAGGCCACTAAATAGAAAGTGTCTGTATACTTTTGGACATGTAGTGTATTTGTTTCTACAAGTGCAAGGTGAGTTGTTTGCCTGTCTGATTTGCCAATAAAAGGGAATGATGTGATGAGATGATGTAGAGATTATATCTACTGCAGTGGTCCTGGCTTTCAGCACTTGTGTAGGAAATATAAGCAGGATCAGGAAGGTAAGTGTTTTTCTACTTGAAATAGAGGATATTATGGTACCAGGGACATTAACTTTGGAAGTGTCAGAAAGGAACAACAAGTGGAGACAAACTAAAATTAGCCACAAGAAACTATTGTGGGGACCAAGCACTGTATGACATGGCCTTTAACCACTACAAATATAAACATCCTAACTTACACAGTCAGGTAAATGATGGGTTGGGATGAGTTGGAGTTGGCCTTGTGATCTAATGCTCTCTAATGTTCTTGTGGCTGAATGCAATCAAATTCTTCCTCTTTCCTTTCCGTCAGCCTTCTTAGATGAATAGAGGCTGTTGCTGCAGCAAATTGAGGTCATTTTAAACCCTTAGTTCAGAACAATGTTGGATTAGCAGGTGTCTACAAAAGTAGACATATAGAATACCTACAATTATTAAAACAGCCACATATTTACCTTTCCAAACTCAACATTTTAAAGCATACTAACATGTACTAAGTCATGTCAGGTCAATTAGTATTTGGACAGAAATACATTTTTTTACTTATCTAAATCTGAAATTAATCACATATAAATTTGATGTAATTGTATTCTTTTGGCCTTAAAAGTTTAGGGGATTTGACAAAAAATACTGCATAAACCATTTAAGAATTACACCCAATTATAAATATTTTCTTTTCATGAAATAGAGGGATTATGTTCAGTTCTTCACAGTCAACAACTGCAATAACTGAGTGTCAGAATAAATAAGCAGAGAAAATGTTAAATTACTCAAAAGCAGCAACAGCGGAGATCAAGTGCTATATACCTTGTCCTTCAAATACTACAAATACCTAACTAGCCCGAATGTTTAATTGTAGCTCCTAATATACCTGGAGTTGGTATAAAGTAACATATGGACAGTTTGAGCCTCTACTCAAGGCCACTGTACATCAGCTTTATGGTTTGATTTTGTTTAAGAACACCTTGGTACCCAGTTAGATGGATATTAGGCCCGATTTCCATCCATGGCTCACACATCCAATCAGATAGACTGCTTTGTAAGTTGGTCATGTTTGTTTAAACAATTTACTAGAAATCACAAACAAACATATGACAGATTTGTAGGCCTACGGTGTTAATTGTGCAACTCGAAGTAATCATTTTGCAGACCAGCTGGGAGTATGTTAGGTCACATACAGCTAAACCTCAAAGGGAAACCTCAAAATCAATCAAACTATCAAGTACCAACTAGAAACCTAGTATATAAATATAATATATTTATAAAAAAAGCAAAAATAATTTTAATACAAAGTTATTATTCAAATTTAAAACAGTGATAATATCTGAACTTTGAGAGCATGCAAAAATCACTATGGTTAAATAAGCTTGAAAGCCAATCACAACTTTTGTGTCTTGGCAGGCTCTCCTCTTGTCTTTCACATTGCTGTTGGGTGACTTTATGACATTCTGCAAATTTAGGAAACTCAGCATTGTTTGATTAAATACCTGGAATTAACTGGCTGACATACACGCAGAGATGCAAATTTAAGAAAAAAAAATGAAGTGGTCTCTTCATTTTTCCGGAGCTGTATTCACCTCTGAAATCAAACCGCCACTGTTTTTCACCAACCAAAAGCCGACCAAATAGCAAAAGAAGAGTGCAGCAATGCTCGGTAACCTCCACTTGCTCTGAAGGTTATGCAGTCTGACCTGGTTAACGCTTCCATTTGATTTACGCCTTTGCAGGCCTCATAAGCCCTCTCTTATAATGCATGATTACGACCCAATCAGTGCCCAGGTAAAAATAAGCTCTTCATATTTAATGCGGGCCGTGTTAATGAGCAAACGCTGCTCTGGAACTGCCAACAAAACAGATGAACTGGCCACGGTAGCGATATATCTGACGGTCTCCATTATGGAATTAAAGATGAGGGTGTTTAAGTCCTATGTAATAAAACCCATGTGTGGGACATAAACCTGCATGCTCTGCATTGTGGGCAGTTGCCTTCTCAACAGTACTGCAAGCAGAATTCTCTTGAATAAGAATGCAGATATACATTATTATAAAAACTGTATCAGAGGTGTAATTCATTGGAACTGCATTCTCTCATCAATAAATGGGTTGAGAGTATTTAGAGTTGCGTTTGTGATCTAATGCTCTTTAATGCTCTTTTTTCCCATCCTTTCAGTCTTACTAGATGAGTAGAGGCTGTTGCTGCAGCATATGGAGAACCATCTAAAATCTTAGTACAGAGGAATGTTGGATTAGCAGGTGTCTACAAGCTTGGACATAAAGAATACCTATAATAATAAAACCACATCATAATAAAACACAACAAAACCACAAAGACACATTATTTTCAAAAATACAATATAAATAAAATAAGATCAAAATAAAATAAGTTAATTGTTTAAGTTTCCAAAAGGGGAAATACCCAAATAAGCCCACACACGGTCCAAGCCCCCCTGTAAAATGTCAAAATTTGAGTAATTCAAAGGAAATCGCTTTCTTTTGTGTCCGAACAAAAATAATTATTTTAGTAATCATTGAATTATTTTAATTTAATTGAGATCAATTATTATTTAATTAGTGTGAACGTTGAGGGACTGTCAAAGTAACACACAGAAAAATCACCATGAAAATGGTTTACACCCTCATGGTTTAACCTTACAGACTTGCTAATGCTGCTTCAGGAAGAGAATGATAATTATTGAATTATCAATACAGTTTCTAATGCAAGCAATCAATAAAATCCTTATGGATTTGTGTACTTTTTTGTGTGTAATTTAGAGCATTTCTATTGGTGCTTTCATCCAGAATTATTTACACAGTGGACAGAGCAGCTACAAGGTTCGAACCATGGAGAAAACTAAAAATTGACGTAAATGGAGATACGTGTTTTTCATTGGACAGCAGCGAAATACACAAATAATATAAAACCTACTGATGTTAAAAGAGAGCATAATCTATCATTTTCACTATGCATCACAAAAACAGATGAAATACATATGAATAATATGTTTCCTTTGATGTAGAGGCTTATTAGAGGCTCTTCTTAGGTAAAACATCTTATCTTGCTACAGTAGAATCTTTACACCTATGAATTCCTGCTGTTTAGTGCAGTTTTATCTCACATGAACATGAACTGAACCATTCAATAGTTTATACATTTACCATATTTAACATCTACTTTCCACTACTTGTGCTTTAAAATGTCTTTAAAAAACATATTACACTGTTCCCTCCCATACTGTCATTTGCGTCCGAGTCACTGTGCATGAATATACTCAATATTTAGTATTTAAAATGTTCTTTATGTAGCAAATATCTGATTATCTAACTTTTTAACTTGTGAAGCTGAAGAAGATATATTTTATGCCGACTTTAATCTGCTGAAGTTATTGTTGTGCTGTTGTGTGGATAGGAAAAGCTATGTTTCTGTATGCTATGTATGTGTCAATGCTTGGCATCAAAACAGAGAGGTAAATAGCACAAACTCAAAAGCGAAAAAGATATTGAATATAAAATGTTGTAAATTACTATGTGATTAAATATGTAATGTCATTATATTTTAATAGAAAATTATACATGATTATTTTTATAATAACATTTGTATAACTCTTTATAAGGGTTAAATAGCCAACGAATGGTCAACATTCTAAAATAATTTATAAAATAAAAATGCTGCTTATGTATTGACAACCCAACAACACTGTGTGCATCATTTCTTTTTAATGATGACCTCAGTTTCATATCAATAGCATCCATGAGAAACAGAGTCACAGAGAGTCAGTAACAATCCCAAAAACCAATACAGAATTGTGCCCCTTTGTCTCTAAAAGAACTTTCCTTGCAGTTAACTAACTTATGAGCTCCACTAGTTTCAGGCTGAAATAACAGCCGCTATTGTTATTACTGAACAAAGGCTGAGATGCTTTAAGACGGAGCGGGGCACAGAAATACTCCCCATCGATTCCTGCCCCAGAAACTCTCTAATGGTCCGCAGGCAAAAGACACACACACACACACACACACACACACACACACACACACACACACACACACACACCTCTTACTCACACTCGCACCCACACTCGCACCCACACTCTTCAGGGTCCTAAGATGACACACGCGATCAATGTAGCCAGCAAACAGTAATTCATTAACCTCTCAGTCAGACGGCTGCTCCACATTCTGGCCCTATCCAAGCTAAGGTCCGCATTGTCCCCCCAGCCGGAGTCCTAGACAGGTTAAAACTGCCCATTCGTTCACTGCTCTTTCCTCTAATTAACGAGCGCATTCTTTCATTGGTCCCTCCAAGGCAACCTGCACAGAGGAATGCTGCGGGTGCTGGAGCAGAGCCATTCAGTCCTGGTGATGTCATACCATCAAGCGCTCAGGCTGAGGATGTGCCTGTGGAGCTGGTCAGTGAAGGCCTGCAGAGAGAAGCGCTCCATGACTCTGTCCCGGCCTGCCTGGCCCATGCGTTGCTTGAGTCCCGGATCTGTCAAAAAGCGTTCCATTGCTTCTGAGAAGCTTTCTGGTGTGGGATCACACAAGAAGCCAGTTTCCCCATGCGCCACAGATTCTAATGGCCCACCAGAGCTAACAGCAATAACAGGACAGCGGGTGTACATGGCCTCCACCGGCACGATGCCGAAGTGTTCGTTGCTGGGTGTGTAGAGCACGCAGCAGCTACCTTGGAGGAGGGCCACTTTCTGCTGATCTGAAAAAGAGCGCAGGAAGGTGATGTGCTCTTCCAGGCCCAAAGAGGCCGCCAACAAGCGCAGTTCTTCGTAGTGCTGGACATTCTCGACCACACGCTCATCGTATCCTCCCGCCATCACCAGATGGACCTGGTCCCACTGCCTAGAGGAAACTCGGTCCCTCAAAGCGCCTAACGCCTGCAAAGCCAGTGGCAGGTTCTTCTTTCGCTCGTAGCGGTTAATCGACAGAAAAAGGACACGCCGGCCCTCAGGAAGAAGACCAGAGAGATCTCGTTCCACTTCTATGTCAAAAGAAGCAAAGTTCAAAGAAGGGTACAGGACATCTGTGTGGATCCCGGCCAGGTTGGGGAAGGTCTGTTTGAAAATGCCGGCGGTGAACTTGCTGTTGACTACGATGCGGTCAGCCATGCCAGTGGTCAGCTCCTCCAGGCGGTCGATGGGTGCGCGGTAGAGACGCTTCAGCAGCGAGCGGCGCTGGGTCAGTAACTGGTCGGGAAAGTGGCAGTAGAACAGGACCTTCTTCCTGTGGCGCGCCAGACGCAGGACAGGGATGCATGCTGACACCTAACAGAAGCAGAGGCAGAATAACAGAATAGTTCATTCATAGTTTATTAAGCACTTTTTAAAAAGCATTTTAATATTCAAATAATGTACTCTACATGGACAAAAGTACTGGGACACCTGCTTATGAACTGTTTATTCTGAAATCAAAGGTATTTAAAAAGAGTTTATCCTGCTTCTGTTGGAGTAACTGTCTCTACTGTCCATGGAAGGCTTTCTACGAGATTTTGGATGAATGTTAGCGATGTCATGATGGTGAATAATAAGCCCCTCTAACCTCATCCCAAACTCCCCACCTCTTACTAAGAGGTCTTCAAAACTAGGGGTCTTTATACCACTCTAGCCCACTAAACAAGCTATGTGTATTTGCATTTGCACATCTGTGTCAGCAATGGGTGCAACTTAAAGTAGCTGAATACATTCATTAGAAAGGGTGTCCACAAACATTTGGACATATTTTTTATGTGTAAAAAAATTGTGTACGAGGCTTAATCTGGGCAAGTATTTATCCAATAGCAATGGTTAAAATACCACAACCTCTGTGTTTTAAGAGCGTCAGATGGAACAATACAGTGGCAGACTGTACAGTGGCAGACTCAGAATAAGAGAAGAAAATCAAGTGGTCAGTTACCTGATCACAGAAGACAACGTCAAACTCCTCGCCACTCAGGAACACCAGGTAAAACGCTACACAAATCATGCGTAGGTAAGCGCAGAGAGCATGGAAGTACCCAAACACACTGTTGGGTAACCAGTCGCCCACACACATGACAGGAAGGTCCGATGAGAGCGTCTCTGAGAAGCAGTGTTGTGGGTCATAGTGTGCTGTCCAGATCTTGACGCTGCAGCCGCGAGAGATCAACGCCACGGCAGCATCCACCACCAGGCGCTCTGCACCTCCTATACCAAGATCAGGGTGCAAGAACGCCACCCGGACCATCCTGCTGCAAAACAGGCCAAAGCAAAGGACAAAAAGTCCAATAGAGTCAATTATTTAAAGTGATTGTTTGATGAAACATAAATACATTTCCACTTATACAGTCCACTTCCAGATTTAGATGACCATGATGATAGTTACCCTAGGAGGGGTAGGTCTACAAACTTTGCTACAGTAGTCTCACTGTCAAAATTATGACATTAATGAATAAACAATAGCACTTTCATGTTGGCAAAATACATTGTCAGCAGGGCGCTTGCTTACTAAAGTGTAAAAGTCAGGATACTGAACTGTTTACCACAGTGCAGTACTGAATAAGCCTTGAACTTTTCAGTAGCTATTTATCTTGTTCTGTCTTTCCACATAGCAAACACACACACACACACATATACAGATGAATTCTGAACTGCTATCCAAATACTATAATATGGACCCCCTAAAGTAATAAAATAGCAAACCAATACCTCCAATTAATAACAATTCAGTCATTAATAACATTAGTCATTAATAACAATACAACTCATTTTAAAGCAACACTAAGCAGCTTTAACTGCTAACTGTACAATTTAACTTTGGTGAAGCAGGCAGGACACTGCTTGCTAGAACTGCATAACGCTACCTAACCCAGGTTGTGTTTAAGTAAAACCCTGTAATATTACTCTACTGTAGGGGTGGGCAAGGGTGGGCAAGGGTGGGCAACACAGTTTACTGATTTCCCTGCTCTAACAGACGTGCTAAACCGGTCAATTATAAGGTGAGTTGACTCAGGTGTGCTTGAGCAGAAAAATCCAGCCCCCCAGGACCAGAATTGCCCATCCCTGCTCTGCTGCGACAGTCAACATGCTCTTTTTACGGTCGGTGACCGTAGTTAACGGTAGGCATCTCTTACCTAGTTCAGCAAACGGTGTCCTTTAATTGGGAATTAAAGTCCAAAATACCCTTCCTGGCTGTAGGGGGAGCCCAGGAGCAAGAAAGGCCAATTTTCCATAGTGTTGCTTTAACAGTCCGTTTTCTCAATGTAATAAATCGTTAGGAAATTGAGGGAACAATTTATTGATAAAGGGAAATTATTAAGGGAAATTATTTATTAAATCGAGGGAGCGAATATGATTTATTATTATTATTATTATTTCCTACCCTAATACTTTGTACTATCTCTTGCTCAATACAGCAATGCTTATTCAAATTATCTGCTGTCTATTCAGTTAAATTGGACTAACTACACCGTTTTTAATAAAACATGCAGTGATCACTGTGCTTTAATCACAGGAAATGTCCACAATATGCTCAGAATAAGCATACTGTATATCACGATATAATAAACAGTGTCATATTGCCCTCCTCTAACCAGAGCCCTGCTGATAACTGACAACAGACTGTTGGGATGAATACATGACATTATAAACACGAGATCTTGTGTCGAGATTATATCATCCACAGCTGTCTAGGCAAAGTGAAGTTTTATTAAAGTTAGCTCAGCAGAACTACCAGATCACCATCGCTCTGAATGAAGGCTTATATGACCCCCAAGTCAAAACCTAACCCCCGTAGTTCTGCCTATACCACGTTCAGACACCGCTGCATTCTGCCAGCAGTAATGTCAGATTATGCGACAGTTCAGATCTATAAGAATAATAAAGAGCCTGTAATTAGACACTCACCCTGGGTCACTGAATTTGGCTGCTTACGGTGGCACTACAGTGCTGCCATAGAGGCTCAATCGCCGTAAATGGAGGCTAACATTGCACGGAAGCCGGGCTGACACGTGGAAACCACTGCCTGGCGGAGCCAACATGGCCCCTGGCTCCTCACCGCGCATAAGACACGTCACTCTACCTGTTTACAAACTGTAAAATAATACAAATAATACAGCTATGAATGGCTAGATATGTTAAATATATGTTTTAACTGGTCAATGCCTAACCTCGCCCCTTAATAAGCCATAAACATCGCACTATTATTGTCTTGCGTGGAGTTTTAATTCAGGCGCTACTCGGGCTACTCTAGAGGGTCCTTCCTAGTGTTGTCGTGGCCTTCCCAGTCTCTTCGACTCTGCAGCTTCCCTACGCTCCCAGTTCATTCAGAGAGCCGGGCTTTCCCAACAAGTCTCACTCTACAGAGCTACAGAAACCCTCTAGACAAAATGGTAAGAAGTTCTTAGTGTTGTATTTGGTTTATATGTGGCTTTTCTTGGCAGAGAATTTGCTTTTTCGAGCTCGTATCTCCGTTTCTTTCGGTTTGACGGACACAGCCAGGTAGCAGCTAGTCAGTAGTGTCACTAAGCGCAGTACCTCTCTCTTTTAAGCTGTTAATGTTTAAATATATGTATTATAATTGTCTAAAGTTGTTATTTTGGCTTATTTACACCAGTTAATGCCTGTCGAAATGAGAGATACCTGCTGTTCTCTCAGTATACAGTTAGTCCACGTTCGCATACGTGGCTTTACATTAGTGGGCCACCAGTACTGTTAGCTAGAACTGCAGTACATCTGCACTGCCCTATAACACAGCCCCTATTATCAGATTATCACATAATCTTTTGTCTAATATATTCGTACATATTGGATTTCTTAACACTAGCATCCTCTAGTTTCTGTTTATTCTGTGTATATTCAGTTTATGTAGTTCTGTGTATTTAATATGAGTGCTATCCTGCTGTGGAGTGATTACCTGAGCCTCACCACAAGCATTTTAATGTCCTGAGATGTTGCACAAATGGCCGTTCAAACCTGGCCTTGACTTTTATTTTGTCTCTCTGGTCTTTTTCAGCCTGGACCTGCAGCAAGTGCATCCAATGTGGGCGCCTCCGGACGCTCCCCCAGTAAGACAGTGGCCCCTCGTGCAGCCGGCTCAACAGTCAGACAGAGGTATGGGGACTGACTGAACCTCGGCACATTCCCATCAATGCTTCCTTTTAGATATGCTGGATTATGGTCACAATGTCTAAAATACTGAAATCATCATGACCTTCCTGATGCTGGAAGAACATATGTCATTCAGTAGCACATGGGTGTGTTCACTATCCAGAGCACAGATTTTGATTTTTTTTTTTAAGCTACCTGAGCCTCATCCAGCCAAACACCGACCAGTAGTTTGGTGTAGGCACTGGTAGAATAAATGACCGCACACGATGCTACACCAGGACTCCTAACATTACAGTCTTGGATGTTAAGAATAATTTTGGGTAGTGAGTACAAGCTGGGTGGGTGCTTGACAGTCTGGTTAGATCAATTTCAGACCTGCTTCTAAAGGGTTAGATGGCAGATAAGAATTTCTTAGTGGTTGTGTGGTGAACACACTTAGTCTTGATTAGATCAGCCACTAGAAATTAGAGTACCTGATCTTAAGTGGTCTTGGCCACACCACTGTTTGTAAGCTAATGACTACTGATAGTCAATGGCTTTGTGTGCTGGTTCCATGCCTGTATTCCTTACTTTCATAAACTACCCAGTTTAATTACTTATTATGCAAAGATTGGTTTAGTGTGTATAATTACTGGCTATAATAGAGACCATTTAATAGTTTAAATATTACTTTTCATTGTAATAAGACTATTTAATTTAAACCTTTCTTGTTTTTCAGGAAAGCAACTGGTGGTGGTGCACGGTCTGCAGGCAGAGCTACAGCATCAGCAGGCACAGGTGGCATGTGGCGCTTCTACACAGAGGACTCGCCGGGACTCAAAGTGTGAGTGAAATAACACATAGACAAGTATACACACTATTATGGTGTTTTTCTACCAAGCAGTGCAGTACATTACGGCTACTATTTTGATTTCAGAATTGTTCAAACCCTGGTTGAGTATCTGTGTCCTTTTTCTATAACAAAACCAGTACCAGTACAATATGTCTCCCTCTGCTATCTTAACCTCTGTGTGGGGCAATACACATACAGCATCCATTACATACTATTTAGCTGAAATGCTTTTAACAGCTCAGTACATCTGTGTGTTTAGTGAAGTAACCATGTGCTACGTGCTAAAACAGATCCGAAAAGCCAATTTATTATAGTAGTTTTCCACAAGTTAATACAGTTCTCTGGGGTCCTAATGAAATGTCTCTGACATGCGTTGATCAAACTACCACAAGAGTTTAGCTTCACAGCACCATTCTCACCTTATCTAAACAACCCTATTCAGAATGGCCCAGTTTAAGTGATTGTTGATGACAATAAGACACTGCTCACCCTAAACCCCCACAAAGCTATGCCACAAAAAGGGTTCTGGGCCAGTGTGAACTTTACATGATTGGTACAATCATATGTTGCTCATACTCTGTTGTAAGTTTTCTCCTTATGAACATCTGCGGTTATCAGATATCCATAACTGTGGCTCACTAGAGCTTTTCAAATGAGCAGTAAATTTTGGTGAAGCAAAATTCATATATATATATATATATATATATATATATATTTTTTTTTTTTTTACTTTTTTTTAATGACCCCAAAACGAGGGGAACCAAAATCAGCACGGGTACTCAAGCAGTGGGAAAAATGAAAGATCACAGCTTTGCGGGTGTACCACGCTGCTCTGCACCATCTGGTGAAAAGTTCCATTAGTCATTCTCTACAAGCTTAGTCAGGTTTTTACACTTATATCACTTCCAAGTGCAACAAGTGCACAAACCGACTAGTTTAGATTTAGATCCGCATCAAACACTAAATAGTGGACCATGTGCAGTACCAGTCAGTAATAAGGGTCAGCTAGTAAATTGTTACTGTTCTGTGAAGGTTTCTTTTTTGTAAAATGGTGAAGTTTCCCTGAAAGCAGTGCAGCTGGTTATACAGCAGCATTATCACAACATGTGGTAAACTAACGGGGTACTGAATAGTTGCAAATGCAGACCACAGAAATATTTAAAGCGGGGTAATCAATGGTTTAACCTCTAAATTTGTAGCATCAGATAGACACTATAAAGTAATTAGTCCAAGCTTTAAGCAGGCCTGTAAATTTAATCTGAGCTCAGACCTAATTGAAGAACATTTGGTCCAAACCTGAGCCACAGCACCAAGATTTAAAGACAAACCTGACTATAACTCAGCAGAATGATTTCTTAGACCAGCTCAGCTTTAAAAATACAGCCATTAAGCAGTGCCTTCAAACAACTGGCTAAACTTATATGTGTGGTATTCACATGACCTTGTTGGCTAATGCCAGTTCACTTAAGGTAATTCTAGATGGGAGGGTGAAACCAAAACAGGGATCATTTCAGATCAGAACTCCTGCTCGCAAATAGCCTGTGAGTAGCCTAAATAAGACCCCAACATATCCTCGAGAAATGATGACCGGACCTGATCCAGCCAAAAGTGAATAGACGGGAGTTGTTGGATTTGGACAGCAGTTTTACTGCTAGTTAAGTAAAAAGGCATAATCCTGAAATGGTTCTGGATTTATGACCTTGTCCTACTGTAAATATTTACTGCTTCATTTTTGTACGATGAGGTAATAAATAAATGAATAGAGGTGCTTAATCTGTTGAAAACACACACACAAACACACACACACAGCCACTCATTTTTAATTCATCCCCTCAGCTCAACAGGAAGTGACACGGAAGGGCGGGGCAGGGGGATCTAGGAGCTTTAGCATTTATGAGGATAAACATGAAATTTTAACGACAGGAAATTGGCCTCTTGGGCTCAACCTCCGTCTTTATTTGATCTCTCGCCTGCTGATTGCCCTCCTACAGATGTGTTTGTGTGTGCACTTCTGCACTCCTTTAGTTCTACCCCAGTCTTAAACTTAACATTGAAATGTGCACAAGATTGATCAGTACTTTAGTTGTGAACATTGCTGTCCTGATCTTCATCTATGAAAATGCACATCTAGCAAATGATGAGATTTTTCTTCTTAAGGCTGCAATTTAAAAAAAAAAAGTTAATATTAATACTTTAAGATGTAAAAAGATTAAATTGAGTCTGGAAGGGTGTGATCTGGTGCAAAATGTTTATTCTCACAAAACATGCAAATGTTGGGACCCCATCTGCCACGTTTTTATTTATTTATTTATTTATTCTTTATATATCCGTACATACAGAGATAAAAAGGCTTGCGTGAGCATGCTAGCCACATATGGGGCTACAGTACAGCTTTTTTTAATTTATTTTTTTTATAAATGTTTTTTTTTTTTTTTGAAAAAAAGTGATATTTTCTTTTATAGAAAACTAAATTTTCACTTATTTACTAAAATTTAGTAATCCTTATGAATACTAAAATACCAAAAACATGGTCAGAATTTCTATCCATAAAATAAAACCTAAAATACCATCCAAAAAGAAAACTTGAAAATTATTGGCTATGTTGAGAGCCATGTAAGAGTTATCAGTAGCAGTTCGATGGGCTGATCTAGAGTTACTTTTACTGGGTTGAAGTGTGAGTGTGTGAGTGTGTGTGTGTTTTGGAGCTTAATTAAAGTTCTGTCTGAAAAGGTCACATCAATTAAAGCCTGGGGGGTGGGCCTTGAGTCGGCATGGTTACATGGCTGCCTAGCGACCCAGGGGATGGTCAATTCCTACTTTAATAAAGCCCCTCGTTAGCCGCCCTGCTCGTTAGCGCTGTGCCACTCACCGGCATTTATAATCCTAATTACGCCTCTTCTACGTCACATGACCAAAATGAGCCACCCTGATTGGCCCATGGGAAAGAAACATAGATTGACTAAAGCTGTCAGTCATGAAAGTCGAGGAACTTTATCTATACACTATACCTAAGTAATCCTCTGTGAGATTTGTTTGTATTTATGCTCAGATAAATAAATAATAATAAATGCCCATACAAAAAGAAGACTTAAGCATTTAAATGTAATAACTGCAATGTGCACTATATGTCCAAATGTTTGTGGACACCCCTTTTAATAAATGCATCCCGCTACCTTAAGTTGAACCCCTGGCTGACACAGTTGTGCACATTACACAGCTTGTCCAGTCCAAAGTGTTGCAACAGAATAGGACTCTCTAGAGCAGATCAGCAGAACCTATTGGAACCCATTCCTAGTCCTGGGTGTGGGCTAGCGGGGTATAGAGACATCCCAGCATTGAGCTGTGGAGCAGTGGAGCTTTGTTCTCTTGAAGGATGGTGCTTTATCCAGTACTCCAAAAGCAGTGCTCCAAATTCTAGTAGAAACTAAAACTTGACACTCTTGATTTCAGAAGGTATCATAAGCGAGCAGGTGTCCCAATAATTTTGTCCATGTAGTGCAGTATCATGGAATTGGAGTGTGAAGAAGCTGAAAATGAATAAGACTGTTAAAAAAAAACCTGTACCCAACCATTCAACTTCCACAGGTGGTGGGAGGCTCTCTGCAGAAACTAAGCAGTAGCCTGATGCTCACCACTAGGGGTCCTTCTGTCAGCGTGAACTGTTCAGTTTAGCTTTGACATGTAACACTGCAATACTAATGTCGCACTCTCTCTCTCTCTCTGTTTTGCTTTCTCTCCTTAGTGGACCAGTGCCAGTGCTGGTAATGAGTCTGCTCTTCATCGCATCTGTCTTCATGCTGCACATATGGGGAAAGTACACCCGCTCCTAAACCCCAGTGACCTTTCACCTTGGATCCCAAACTCCTCTATGATTACGACTTAAGCCATTGGACACGGACCAAACTCTGACCCTCGAACACCCTAAACCGTTTTCATTTGTTTCAACAGCCATTTCAGAGGGTTCAAATCCATGCCCCTTCCAGCTTCAGCAAAGGTTTCTTACCCACTACAAGTGTATTCATTTCTTATACATTTTTTTTTTTCTTTTTTTTTTTTTTTTTTCTCTTCAGCTGTTCTGGAGCAGGACGTGTATGTAGTATTTTTTTTTTGCTAAACTTTGTACAAACAATTATGAAGAACTGTACAATAAAAAAACAAAACCACAGAATGACACC
Organism: Salminus brasiliensis; assembly: GCF_030463535.1. Taxonomy (NCBI): domain Eukaryota; kingdom Metazoa; phylum Chordata; class Actinopteri; order Characiformes; family Bryconidae; genus Salminus; species Salminus brasiliensis. The sequence goes on from NC_132878.1 coordinate 87,021,509, forward strand.
TGTTGACTGACTGGCTGTTTTTCCCCATTCCTTCTAAACAGAAAGAAAAACTGTTCTCGGTGGCTAATTTGCATAACCTCAGCTTGCATTGCAAGAAGGTGCTATGCAAATTCACATTCCAGACATGTGTTGATGGGGCTCCACCTGTCTCAGAGCATTGTGAAAAAGCATGCACATGCGGTAGCCTGCAGCTCTGCAATCACAACTTCTTTAAAACTGGTCGGATCAGCTCTGAACGTTGAGGACACACTCCTGTCCAGATGACACACTGAGCAGGATTTAATTAGTGGATGATTCACAGTTGTTTGGTGTGAAATTGTGTAATGTAGAGAAACTAACCGCCTGTCTTTAGTGGTGGTGATCAGAGCAGATATACAGTAGTCAGATGTACCTATTCTATTGTCTGTGTAAATGACCACTGTTTGTTTGTGTGGTGATGTTCAGGGGAAATTGCTCTGTGTGTACGGGTCTGTTTTAGAAAAGCTACATTACAGGTCAAAACTATTGTGCAGAACAATTGTAAAACAATGTCGTAAGCCTCCAGCAGTGTTTTACCTGTAGTCATTTCACATAACCTTACACTCTTCAGCCGTCAGCTTCCCATCACCAGTGCTGTGAGCAACAGTGTGTGTGCGCACGTGTGCATACTCTGTTCATTTTAGGCCTAAACCTTTGCGCGAAACTATTGCTAAACAATATCTCAAGCCATAGACAGACGTGTGGTTCCATTCACCACCACCACTGTAAACAATTCTGACCTGGTAAGTTTCTCTAAAATAGAGCGTTTCACATCAAGCCACTTTGAATGACTTGTTTGTATCCTAACCACTGAATTATGAAGAAATTCTAAAACGCTGGAGGAAATCCCCTTTTCAAGGTAATCAGAAACTACATAGATTAGCCATAACATTATCCTACCACCTGCCTAATACTGAATAGACCACTCTTGTCTAGGTCACCACAGCAGATTTGAGCATTTGAGGCATGGACTCCACAAGACTTCTTAAGGAATCCTGTGGTATCTGGCACAAAGATGCTAGGAACAGTTTCTGTTAAGTCCTGTAAGTTGTGAGAGGCCTCAATGGATCGAATCAATGAGCCTTAGGTGCCCATGACCCCATCACTGGTTCACTGGTTGTCCTTTCTTGAATCACTTTTGGTAGGTACTGACCACTCCATATCAGGAACATCCCACAAGACCTGCCTGACGATTCCACCTGGAGATGATCTGATCCGGCGGGTCTAGCCATCATAATTTGGCTCTTGTCAAAGTTGCTAGATCACTTTCAAGAACTGACTATTCACTTGCTGCCTAATACTGTATATACACCCTTTGCCAGATGCCACTGTAGATAAGATAATGTAGACTTTAGCTGTTGTGGGAGGTTGTTGTATAGTTGGTGTGGTGTAGTGAGGGATAACCATGGCCTTTTACATGGCAGGCTGGGCTTTGATTCCTTGACTACACCAATAGCAGCCCTTGGGCAAGACTCCTAACACTACATTCGTCTACCTGTATAACCTAATTTGAAGGTAAGTTGCTGTGGATAAAAGTGTTAGATTCAATAGAGCATCAAATACTGTAAACGTACTTTTTATCCATTAACATTCGCTCAAAGCAAAAATGATTTAAGTCATAAAAGGAGACGCCGGCTGAGAAGGCGTCTAGCAGTAAGCCTCCACTTTAATACGCTCCCTTGATAAACTTCCTTTGAAAGAATTTAATGTGGCCATCAAATTAATTATGAGTAAAATGCCACGCCGACCAGACCCGAAGCGCTAAAACTCTGAAATGGCAAGAGGAGGAATGCATTTTACATTAGTCACAGAAAAATAAAAATAATACAGCAAGAGAAGCACAGATGAGCATTAGACTTCTTCTTGTAGTCAATAAGCAATTTGTGGCCTTCTGTTGAGAGGAATATGGTAAAGTTCATTTTCTAAAGATGTTTATACTTTATTTGTATGACACCATTACATTCCCATTAGAACTGTCATTAGACTGGCTTGTGGCCTCAGAGATTAGGAACCTAGGAACCTAGACTAATAAGCTTGTTCATTTCCATTCCTCCAAAAGCACTAACCGCACTCAACACTGAATAGAGGATATTTAACAGTGGCTTGTAAACACACAAAATCCTGGAATGCTTTCTTTTACACTGTGCAAAAGTGGGTCATCTGATAGTAAGTACCAAGAAGACTAAGTAGTCTAAATTACGCTGAAATACCCAACAGGTCCCTTTTCTACTAAGGGGGGAACAGGACATGGTAAAATAGTACAAATCATAGTACAGTCATTGTTTTCCTTTACGCCCTAGATTCCCTTTTGTATTTAGGCAGTTGAAAGAGTCATACTATATACAGTGGCATGCTATAGTTTGGGCACACTTCAGTGCTCAATTTCTCTTGATATACAATCGATAAGTGAGTAGAAGATGAGCTGATCTCCAAAAGACAGAAATACACTGTTTTCTACATTTTAAGGAAACTTAGTGTAATATACTTTTCTTATTTTGTACAATTTTAGATTATAAAAAGGGGAAATGAGCATCATGCAAAAGTTTGGGTACCTCAAAGGATTTGTCTCGGACCTTAATTGGCTTGTTAGGACTATGGCTTGTTTCCAGTCATTGTTAAGAAAGACCAGGGGAAGTTCAAAGTTCAGCTTTATTAGTACTGATTCCTAAAAAACGGATTGTCTCAACAATCAGCAGCCACAGGCTCTTTTAAGCAGCTGCCTAGTATTCTGCAAATGAAAAGAATAGATGTCCACAAAACAGGAGAGGGCTGAAATAAAGTGTAGCGTTTTTTTAATAGTCAACAGGAATGGTGGAGGTCAAGTTGAGGTCGGGAGGAAAGAAAGCTATCAACAATTATTCAAGTATTAGTCGTTCTACTGTGTCCTTAGATAGAACATCTAGCTAGAAATGTGAATCACTTTTACCATGTTACAGGAAATTGTAACACTGCTCTTTGGAGATTGCCCCACATGCTGAGATGATACCTATAACCTAATGACACCTACAACCTTTCAGTGTGATTTCATATCTTAGAGCTTGTCATCACATTAACCAAACAAATTACTTGAGTTCATTTTCCAATGAACCCTGATCCAGATTCAGGATGATGCACAGAACGTAGGGCCCTGTAGAAGAAAAGGGTTATCCCAAATGCAATATCTCTCTCTATTTGAACTTCTCTTAAATACTCTATTAAATAATGGTTTTCCTGAACTAAAGAGCTGTAGATTGCTCATTTGTAGAGTTGCTGCTCTCCTGAAAGAACATTGCCAGTCACTTCCTCACATAAATGCCTGTAGGGGGCACTACACATCACTATACACACTGAACTTGCACTCTTCATGGGCCCGGGGAGTCTTCGCTCCATTGCTTGACTGTGTGTGTATGTGTGTGTGTTCTTCATTATTCATGCCCTGAATAATGAGGGTTAGGTTTCCCACTGGTCCACTCTAATCCCAGCCATGGCCCACACAGCCAGAATAATTCAGCCTCGACTTAAAAATAAATCCATACCAGGAGAGAGACAGAATATGTGTGTGTCTGTGTATGTGTACACTTTGGTGGACATTGTTGGATGCATACACTAGGGTGAATGTGTCACTTACCTTATGCTAGGAGCAGCACACACACACACACACACACAAAACTTGACTCAGGAACTTTTAATTCATAGACCATATGCTCAGATGTTTATCCAGCATTTCCTCTGAAATCATGGGAATTAACAGAGAGTTTGCCCCCCTTAGCTGCAGTAACAGCCAATGCTCTTCTGGGAAGGCACGACTACACTGGATATTGGCACTTTTCATTGAGAATGTGACTGCATTCAGGCACAGGAGGATTAGTGAGGTCAGGGGCTGAAGTTGATGGTTAGTTCTGGATCTCATACACTACTCCAGTTTATCCCGAAGGTACTGGATGGAGGTCGATCACGGCAGAGAAGGCCGTTCCACTGCTCAACAGCTCAAAGCCAGGGGGCTTTATATCCCTCTAACCCAAACCTGGCATTAGGCATGGTGAACTTACGGTCATGTGCTGTACCTCCAGATCATCATGGCAGTGCTTTTCGCAGGAGATTATACAGGTGTGTGTGTAACTGAACACCTGTTTCAGCAGTTGGTGCAGCTTAAAGGGGAAGTTCTACAGTTCTAAAATCTGTGGTGATGATAGGAAGCGGGGGGACACAGATATGCCCATTTTATTTACTATCCAAAATGACCAGTAAACCTACACACACCGATCAGCCATAAAATTAACACCACCTCCTTGTTTCTAAACACTGTCCATTGTAGAAGCACTCCAGATCTAGAGACTGTAGTCCGTCTGTTTCTCTGCTTACTCTGTTAGCCTTTTTCTACCCTATTCTTCAATGGTCATGACCCCACAGCACCACCATACAGCAGCTATTATTTGGGTTGTGGGTCATTCACAGCACTGTGGTGACACTGAGTTTTTAAACACCTCAGTGTCACGACTGGACTGAGAACAGTCCACCAACCAGAAATATCCAGCCAGCAGCGTCCTGTGAGCAGCGTCCTGTGACCACTGATGAAGGACTAGAGGATGACCAACACCAACTGTGCAGCAACAGAAGTGCTTCTCTCTCTGACTTTACATCTACAAGGTAGACCAACTAGGTGGGAGTGTCTAATAGAGTGGACAGTGTGTGGACACAACACACACTACAACACATTTTATCCAGTTGTCTTCCCCAATTTTAGACCAACCTACTCATTAGTACTCTCCCCTATCACATGTAATGCTCCCAGCACTAGGAGGGTAAGGATTGACAACAGAAGCACAACCAGCCACCGCCTCCGTTGCAACGTCGCAGGGCCAGGTACCCAGCTCTAATGCATTGGCTAGTATTACACTAAAGGGATGTGGAGAGAGAGCAAGGCCAATTGTGCTCTCTCAGCCTCTGGCTGTTGATGTCAAGCAGCATGGCTGACTCTGTTTCTCTTGAATGTTGCGCTTATTTCAAATCACTCTGAAGGACTTAATTTACATCTAAATGATTGACTAATGCAGGAATATTTGATTTGATCAATGAAATCACCCATAAAGTGTTAGACTTCAGATTAGAAGCTGTGTCTGGATGCTTTGAACATGTTAATCAGTTTTTACGAGGATTCTGGTGTTCACAAGTGTTTTGTTATTTTTGATTTGTGCAATTTACAAAGTCAATGGGATCCATCATTATAAGAGCAGAGCTGAGAACAATTCTGCACTGATACAGAACAAATTTACGAAAATTCTTAGGAAGATATTGGTAATTGAGGCCCAGCGAGGTTAGTAGGTCGTAAAACACCTGCAGTTAAAACTGCCTTCAGGAGAACTTGTTAAATGTTCTAGCTAGCAAAGTCAAATGGAGCTGCTTTTCATGACTTTGTTCTTTGTTTTTTTCCCTTTTGACTTGGTTTGGAGCTTGAATCTGTTCTTACCTGGAAGACTACATGTAAATTTGCAATACACAACAATGAAGTTTCTCTTAACTCTTGAGTTTTTTCTTCTATTTATTTTTCGGTATGCATTTTTTTTCTGGTAACCATTTCCTGTGTGCTTAACCACTGCCTGTGTAGAGGGACAGCCCCCAGAATAAACTCATACACACATACACATATACATACACCTATATATACACATACTTACACCTCCAATAACATGCACTGCAGGCATGGATTACATAAAGACTTCAGAAAAGGCTAAAGGTTTCACACTGGCAAACATTGAGAATGCTTTTCAGTCCAACATCTTGCAAACCAGTATTCTCCCTGTAACACACACACACACACACACACACACACAAGGACACACATATACATGCATATGCTCATTTCCACAGAGGGAGAGTCACAGGAAAGAGTTTTAAATAGGTCAGTGTCTACACTGATATCATCCAGGGCGCCCGCTGACATCGACCCTCTTTCTTTACTCATCCAATCAGTCCATGCGGAGGTGTGCATGGGGGGGGGGCGCTATCGTTAAGGAAAGCAACAGTGGAGTGGACCTGGGGTGGGAAAGCCCCACTTTCGCAGATATTTAAGTTAGAGTGGAAAACCAAGTTGGGCCCACTGTGAGATTATGCGTACTAGGAAAAGAAAACGTCTCACCAACCCCCCCACCCCCACCCCCCCCAAAACGGCCAAGAATGGACTCTTCCACGATAGGGGGAAATGCTGTACATCAGCAGAACCAAACAGGAAGGACGGGTGGGGGCTTAGGTGTGAGCTGCACCTTTCATACATTTGTATGGCCAAGTCTGCATGATGCATATACTGCCCTTTACTAATGAGTCACCTATTGCTGGGCTTTTTGTTTGCGATCACAGCAGCAAAAGCCGATGTATAGTAGTATCATAATTGCTAAAATGTTAACTGGCACTTCTTCTATCATAATTTTCAACCAGATTTATGGTCATTGTTGATGTATATTTTCACTCAGGATATCAGAAATGATGACTTAGCTCCGCCTATTCATACTGCACTTCTCAGGAGTGTTTCAGCACGAAATGCTTCATTAATGAGGCCTAATGCAGGACAGCCAATCAGAACAAAGCTCATTTATCATATGTCTTAAAGGCACAGTAAAATAAACAGTCTGTGAAATTCTGGGGGATAAAGATAGGTTGGAAAATTGTCAAAAATTTCAACATATTGATTTATGACCATTTATGTTTTTTTATTTTTGGGGGTTTTCAAAAATCAACCCAGCATCAATATTACACATACAGGGTCTGAAATATGCTTATACACCCACTTTGATTTTTTTTAGACTAATAATTCAGTGGTGCTGAAAGCTCTAAACATTATTTAACTTGCCAAGGCCCCTTAACTTACTGTTAGTGATCATGATGGACTACAGCTGGTAGCTTCTTTTCTCCACATAAAAGTGTTTTTTTCACAACACTCATTGGATTGACCAACACAGTACAATGGGAAAGTCCAAGGAGCTCAGTGTAGATCTAAGAAGGGTCATTGATCATAGATTTGAAGTCAGGAATGTCTCTTGGAACCTTTTTGGAACAACGGCAGATTTCCAAATCCTGAGTTTGCAAGTTACTGGTGTAGACAACTTGCCAAGGTCTGGAAGGAGACCCAAACTGTCACCCCCCAGCTGAGAGGGCACTGGTGTAGGTGGTCAGGAACAACCCCAGAAAGATTGATAGGTTACACTAATAAATGAAACTTGTATGAAAATGGAATATCTCTGTGTAATTCAATACAATTCAAAGGACAATGGTTGTAGAACAATAATGACTGAACAAACAATTGACACCTTAATTGACTAAAAGGCTCTTGTATATGGTTCTTTGTAGTAAAGTATTCATGCCTATTGCAGACATTATGCTGTGTAGAACGTCACACTTCATACTCCTAGAGTAAAAAAGTTCCAAAATGAGTGAATTTAACTCATTGGCTAATTCTGAAGTTCTTCACGAGCTGAACTGGGTTTTCGAGCAGGGAAAGTACTAGAGTTTGCTGTGCTGTGGCCTTCTGTGACCACAGTGTGACACCTGTGACCTAAATCTTGATGTAAACGCGCGTAGGTTGCCATAAACATGCACTTATGGACACCCTCATTAATCACAGTAGAAGAGGATGAAGGAGAGCAAGTGGAAACTCAGCAATATGAAACCTATTTTACCTTCAAAGTACTGTTTTACTTTCAGAACAGGGCTGACTGTCTTTAGTTACGTCTGTGTCTCTGCTTGTGTTACGTTTTGGGATGTGTTATTGTGTCTGTGTGTCTTGTAGCTGTGTGTGTATGTGTGGGTTTGTTTTCATGCATTTTCAGGACAAATCATCTCCTGCTATTGTACGAAAACCAGAGAACAAAATGTTTTTCAATTTTAAGGGCGTTTTCACACTTGACATGAGTCCGCACCCAGGACCGATTCTGGGCTCATTTGGGGGAGGAACCCATTGTCGTTGGTTTGCTTTCACGCAGAAGAATCCCAAACGAACCGTGGACCGATTGCATAACTTCGATCCACACTTTTCTGCACGCTTTTTCGCAAAGCAGTAGAAGCCTAGACTCATCTGTTTATTGCTTTTTTTTATAATTGACCTTGGATACAAAGACATAAGCGGTGAAGAACAGAGCCTTCTGGAGTAACAACATTTCACTGTGCAGGAACACCTGCAAACAAGCAGCTGTTCTGGTAGGACAAGGTTTTTAGCCATGCTGGCGATAAGGTGAAGCAGTCACGTGACAAACTGAACCATTCGCACAACCCCTTACACGGTGCCGGGAGAGTATAGCTTCCTCATCTGCAGCAGACCCCAGACAACTCCTCAAAAACAGCTTTCAGTCTTGAGCAAACTCACCTGGGTCCAGAAAAAGCTCTAGTGTGAAAACTCCCTAAAACTAAAAGACCAAAATAATTTCAAGCCATTTTGGTTACTGAGGTTACAGTAAATGTTAGGTTAGGTTAGGAAAGTCAATGATAAAAAAACCAGACAATGATAAAAAAATAGGTTTTCAAAAAATGATTAGGAGTCAGAGAAAATGGGACTAACAACCATACAAGACCTGGTAGATTACCAACCAAACCTGCATGGAGAGAGAGGTGAAAATTAAGCTCCACTCTTACATCAAAACTGAACAAATCTTGTGAAAGCTGCTCTTCCTTCCACTGTGGGAAGACTACTCAGCACTGTGGGTCTGAAAGGATGTGAAGCTTTTACTGAGAAAAGGAAATGGACCAAGAAGCTACAGGTATTCTCAGAACAATGAAGTAGAAAACACCGCTACCGTCCCTGTGCCCTGTGACAGTCTAGCTTACCATACTACACCAATAAGAGTCCTTGGGAAAGCCTAAAGCCCCTCCTCCACCTAATCTAACGGCCAATAAATTCCATTTCTACCTTGTTCCCACGTTCTTGACAAAGTTAACGCAACCCACCACCACCCTGTCTCCTCCCAATAACTCCACCATATCTCTCAGTCCTAACTCCACTTTTCAGAGAGAGCACAGAGCAAAAACCACCCAAAGTCTAGCATAAAGTTCTATGGGCTCGCCTCCTCTCTTACAGTCAGTGAAAGTTTCCTAAAGAGAATAATAAAGGTAAAAGTGGATGCACTAAATACTAAAATATCCATTCATCTACTCATCTGCTTCGTGAGAAGGTCACTTTGGGGATGGAGCTTCCCTAGAATTACCGGGTGTAAGACAGGAATACCCTGTGGCCAGGGCGCAAGTCACACTGACATACACTATGGGCACAAAAGTATCCAGACACTCCTTTTAATAAGTGAATTCAGCTACTTTATGGTTCACCCATTACTAACACAGGCAGCCCTTGGTTGAGCATGCAAAGCTGGTTTAATAGACAAGCATTGCCAGTATAACAGGATGCTCTGGAGTAGTCATGCATAAGCTAAAGTCACCATACCCAATGCCATCTTGTAGATAGAGGGGTATAAAGCCCTGCAGCACTGGGCTGGGGAGCAGTGGAACTGCTTCTCAACTTATTAAATGAGATAGTCTCTAACTTGTATTTTTGCTGTTGTAACAGAACCTCATATCTTCGATATGATCTGAAATTATAATGCAAATTAAAGTAACTCTATGTAAAATGGTCAGTTCTTGCACCTGAGCCCCCCCTATAGTTCATGTGTAATTTGCGCTTTGAGCCACCACTAAAGGACATGTTTTTCTGGATGAGCTGAGAGATACAGAACCGTCACTGAAAGTAAAGAAACTTGTAGACTGAGGTAGTAAAGTTATAATACAGGATTTTACACAAATATGACTTGTTACACAGTTTGCATCTGTGTTATCCTCAAGTCACATAATGGAGTTAGCAGCATGCCAATCCAGGAGTAGCTATGACAGTGAAGCTTTACTCCCTATTACAGGTCAGTGGAGCATCACAATGATTCTGAAGCTGTTAGTTTAAGGTAACAATATTGCATAATGTTGCTTTAATTCTACAATATTTTATCTGATGTAATTCTAGATCATGCATTTAGTCAATTCAGCATAAAATATTCTCCTAATTTATCGCAGCTGGTGTTCTATAGAAAAAATAAATAAACCAAGTTTGCTATGGGAGAATATAATACACATACGATGATATATGACCCAGCGTCCTGATAAGGTACAAAACAAACCTGTGTGCTTGTGCTGTCGCCTGCTGCATATATGGCTCAGTGGACCTGGAGCAGTATTGGAATCCCTTGCTCCCCTCAGGGATGCAGAGCGGGCAACTGGTGTGGAATGGCGAGAAGAAGTGTGTGTGTGTGTGTGTGTGTGTGTGTGTGTGTGTGTGTGTGTGTGTGTGTGTGAGCGCGCAATTGTAGAGGAGCATGCCAGCGGAGAGTGCCTGGTTTTAATGGATCATATGGTTGATAAAGCATGGAATAGAGGGACAGCCGTTATCGATCCTACACTCAGGCCAGTGCTTCTGCACTCCTGTGGGACACACTAACACACACACATCCATTCACAGATGCACATTCTTTCTCTCTCTCTCTTTCTCTCTCTCTCTTTCTTTCTCTCTTTCTTTCTCGTGATGTCTCTCTGTCTCTTTTCTTATTACCCACCTGTCATATATTCACAAATGTCAAGTCAATGGTAGGAAACCACAAAAATAGCTCACCTATTGAAAAATGTAGCTTTGGGCCTGGCTAACATTCACCATCCACAAGGCCTAATTCTCCTGGGCCTAATTCTAACTTAACCTTAACCCAAAATATAATCCTAACTCTCATCCTGACCTTAAACCTTATCTTAACCTCAACTCAAAATCTAGTCCTAACCCTGGCCCTAATCCTAACCTTAACCTCAACCGAAAATCTAATCCTAGCCCTCATCTTGGCCTCTTATTGTCAGCCTATTCCAGTTAAGCTCCAGTTCCAGACTGGTGTCAGCAGCAGCAGGTCTATAACAGCTGGTTGAGGGTGTTGAGATGGTCTGTATTAGAGCTGTTAGAGTGATTTCTCAGGTGAACATCTACAGATCTGCATTTGGACTCTCCAAATAAAGTGAAGAACAGCTGAATTCAGTAGAAGTCTTTACTAAAAGTCCCTTGATTTCATCTAAAAAAGGCCGCTCCAAATAAACTGTCACATTTCTGGAATTATCCTCCTCCTTAATGCCCTACAGCTTGTTCAGTTACCAAGAAATCATCTACAGCAGTCACATTACAGTGATTTTACTGATGCACCTTGAATGCACATGACTTGAAGTAATGTCAAATATTCCTTGTGTTCATCTAATCTCTTAATTTTGCTTTGCATTATTTCAAATAAAATATTTTTAGGCTGAAACAACAAACCGGATATACCTTTTATAGTGTGTATCCGCAGCACAGTGGCTTTTATAATGCTGAAAATGTTGATGCTAAGCTTTTCTAAGGGTTAAGTAAGTGTATGGCTGGCACTTTAAAGCTCGAGTTGAGCTGGAAAGGTGAGAATATGGTATCAGCAGCTTTTAATTTGAGCGTTGGCATGTTGTCGGAGTGTGTTTGGCACGGCACAGGCTTTGCTGACTCGGGGTCCTGCTTTGGAGGGCCTGCTCCTCTGGAGCTGCGACAGATAGTGAGCCAGCCATGTGTCAGCCTTGTTGGCAGAGAGGAGAAAATAATTCCTTACAGCCCCCCGCCTCTCTGTGCTCTCTCTCTCTCACTCTCTCACTTGGTTTCTTTCAGGGCAGACAGGAATTCAATTAAATTCAGTAAAACATCTGAAACATATCTCTGCTGTAAGACAATGATTTAGGCCAAAATCTGCAAAATCGAATTCATCAAACAGGCAATCTAGATAAATGGCAGTAGACAACATGGAGGATGTGGTTCCATTCCCTTCTGTTCTATAGAAATGAATGAAGCCAAAATCGTCCGCCATGTTGTCAAATTTGCAACCAGAGTCAGCTCAATAGAGAGCAGAAGGAGAGCCAGGCTTGCCTTCTTATTTGATAGACCCACCCTTTCTCCCAGACTGCCTTAACTGAGCTTACAGTGTAGAAGTGAAGTGAATTTTTTCCATTAGACACCTAGTTTATCCAGTAAGTGTCTATTACATCTCAGCTGATCCATGTAATGAACAGAAAGGGTGCGATGCATGTCCTGCAGAGGGCCGCTTTCAGCCAAGGCTGTCAGTCACTTAATGTAACCCCGTCTTCTTACGATATTACAGTGTTATAACAGTGTTTAAAAACATTATCTGGAGGAAATGAGCCAATATTACCATAGGGAAAACGAACTGCTGAAATTAGACACTGGAGACGGAAAGGAGAAAAATGAGATGGGAAATGGGGATGTTCAGAGCTACACATCCTGCTGCAACCTGCCAGCAGAGGCCCTAGACCTGTGGCGGCTTCACTTTTGAGAGACGTTTGGCTGTCCATGTTTTCTACAGTCATTCGTATATTCATTCTGCACTAGAGCTATAAGGCTAAGTATTTAATACTAGACTAGTTCATATCCACCCACTGAGATAGTGCAGACTGCACACTTACTTAACTCATCACACGCCTCAAAACTGTGTAGATTTGTTAAGTGACCTCTGACAGTATCCCAAATCAAGCAGTCAATCAGCCAAGCCCTCTTTAGCCTTGCACTGGAGCTGAGAAGCTAATCTAGCTAACAACTCACAGAAGCTTATAACCACCAGATCAGCACTGTGCAACCTACCTGATTCATCACACCCGTGCCTCAAATCATGCTGAGGTGTTAACTAACCTCTAGAAGATTAGTTTATGTGGCTTCTGACTCTTTATTGAGTATGTGATGCAATGCAAGAAACCACATAAGCAAGTCTATTTCAGATTACCTAACCAAAGCATGTGATGATTTGGGCGGGCAGTTTGTCCAGTGCTAATTGGCGCAGTACAAGCTTTTATTGACTGCTAGCAACATTAGCTTCAGAGGTTCAGTACAAAACAAAAGAGGAAAGACCTTAAGCCTCAGCTGATTGACTGCATTTGGGATACTGTTTGAGATGACCTTGCGTTAATGTGATTTTGAGGCAAGAGTAAGTCTGCAGTCTGCACCATGGCAATGGGTGGATATGGTCTTGGATAAGCAGCTACTTTTGGGATGGGAGAAATAATGTATACCTTCAATTATTGGCTAAACTTCTAGCTTTTTAGGAGAGCAAGCTTTACAGTGCCAGGCAGATAATTGTACCAAGCATGGTGTGGAATTAGGAGACCACCTTTTACACAGAAGCCTCAACAACTGAATTTAGTATCAATTATTACAGTTATTCCATTATTCACCATCCCGGTAATCCCAATCACATTCAATAATGTTGAGGTCTGGACATAGTTCACTATTCTGAGAACACTAGCAGGTTCAGAAGTTTGATTTGCAGATGTTCTTCTTGTTTTGTCTGTTTTGTTTGTCTGTCATCTCACATCCTCTCAGTGCCACAGTGTTGAGTCATCTTCTCACGGTAGAAGGATGGGCACAGACACCTGTGGATTTGTTCAGATATGAAGCCAGAGTGAGAGGAGCTTGTTTTTGCTTCTTTATCTCAAAGATGAAAGATTTGTAGGGCCTGTTTTGGTGGTTTACTGGGTTTTGCATGGTTGTTAAGAGTCACAGTTTTTGTGAATCTTTTAATTGTTTTTTTTTTCAGGAGATACGTCTGAGAAGATTAGCCAAAAGTAATCTAAAAAACAATCCGCTTGCAACAGGAAGATCAACTAACCAAACTAATCAGTCAACTAACCTTTATTTTCACTGCTTTCCAGGAATAACCAGTTATTCCAATAACTTCCCTCTTCCTGATGCTAGCGTATTATTTTTTAGATTACTTTTGGCTAATTCTCAGACGCATCTCCTGAAAAAAAAACAAAAAAAAAATTCTATTTAACTGCTGTTTTGACTGGAAATAAAATAAATGAAGGGTGGCCACTGAGTGACAGTACTAATATTAGCAGTAGGTTGGTGTAGTGACGTGGGTGACAACACTGCCTTCTCTGTGGCAGACTAGGGTTCGATTTCCTAGGCTGGGCAAGCACATCACGCTACACCTATAAATGCCCCAGCGCAATTCTCCTACCTGTGAAACCTGATTCCAATGTAAGTCGCCCTGAATAAGAGCATCAGACAAGTGCTGTGCATGTAAATGTATTAGTGCTATAAGCACTAGTACCAGCCTTTTAAAACAATTCAGCTCCATAGTTCCATATTAGTCAGTTAAATCATTTATAGCAGGTTGTGGATAACAAGTTATAATCCGTCAATTTCTCAACCCAGTCTCTATCTGCTCTATCTGCGTTTTACCCCTGGCATAATTTCCCTCTTAGAAACACAGTTATAATAGAAGCCAAAGGGCAACCGCTTGAATGACGTGTCAGAATAATTGTCTATGGTGTGCTACAGTTGCAGCAATTAAAGATTATGGTGGAAAAAGGCTGGAGCATTTCTTTAAGATTAATTACTTAATTATAGGCCTGAGGGTCAAGTGAATAATCAATCAATCAATCAATCAATCAACTAACCTTCATTTTCACAATGAGTGTGACCCTAATTTTCAGTGTAGCTGAGAATTTGGAATAAACAAAGTTTTTATTCTTATCAACTTAAACAAAAATCAACTAAAATGGCAAATTTTCAAGGTCAAATTCAAACAATAGAGATAATCGAAGGTTTATTGATAAAATAGATGAAAATGCAGATGAATAGATAAAATAGATAAAAATAGAGATTAATATCAGGATCAGAATTAGAAATACTTTATTTTTTTATAAATAAAATCTTAAATAGATAAATAAGAGTTAAGCAGAAAAAAACGAAAACCACGAGCGGGAGCATCTGTAACAGGGTCCATGCATGGCAACAGTTATAGACATAATAGATAAAAATAGAGATTAATAGATATAATAGAAATAAATATAAGGTTAATAGATAAAATAGATATAAATAGAGATTCATATATATATAGTAGATAAAAATAGAAGATTTATCGGTAAAATAGATACAAATAGAGATTTAATAAATAAGACAGAGAAAAGAAAATAAATACAAAGAAGAAATAATAAACCAAAATGACAAATAAAAGCAAAATTGGGAGACAAAAACTCCTGTCATATGAATGAATATAAAAATCAACTTAAAAAATGTAATTAACTTTAAAAGAAAATAAATGTAAAATCAAATTAGGAAACTAAAATGAAGATAAAATGACTAAATGAATAATAATAAATAAATGAAAATAAATAAATGAAAATAAATTTAATTAAATGTTAAATGTGTACTGTGTGTATAGAAATTCAGAGGCGCCATCGTTTGACCACTGGGAGAGCACTAAGAGGGCAGGAGCGCTGCTCTGATGATGCGGCGCGTGTGACTGCCACTGGAATGTGGCACAGAGGGCGTGTGTCTAAGAGAGAGAGATGCCGTGGGTGTGTGACCAGCGGCGGTATGTGCTTCTTGTGTGACGCGAAGGGCACGAGGAGACCCCGAGCTGCAGCTTAATCCTGCCTAGGACAGTTTAGACATGGACAGTGGTGGGGTGGAGGGAGGGGAGCAGCTGGTCTCCCCAAACTGCTATTACTGTCTGTGCTTTCTAATATTAACCCCCTCCCCCTCCCCGTCCCCTCCACTTCGCTGGCATGGCCTGTCCCAGCCCGAGGTGAGAGCAAGTGTGTACGTTATTTTTAGTGTCTTTTTCCACTACTGCATCGGTACACTTGAGGAGCCTGGTCAGGAGGCGAGATGTAAGAGGGGCCTGCCTTATGAAACAGAGATGCAGGGTATGTAACGAATCCTCTGCCAAAAAACACACACAACATAACCCAGCACATGACAGTAACAGTATCACACCTTCCTAATTATACACACCAGAACAACTGAGAAAGCAGTCTTCCAGGCTTGAGCTCAGACTGAGTCAGGTGAAGTATTAGACCATGCTTAATTTGCCTATTGGCTTGTCTAAATTTGCAGACGGTTGTCCTCTCCATACTGCTCATATCCTGGTCATGCTGTTAGGATTGATTAGGTATGTTCCTGTCATTTTCTCCTTTATTCAGTCATGGACAATTCCCACCCACTAGCTAAGACTCCTCCCACCAAACAATGAAAGAATGAAGGCTGGCATGCGCTTCCTCCTAGTCACATTTAGCCAGCCAACCATTGCTGACGTGCTGGTGTGCAGTTAGAGACTGTAGCCCATCAGTTAGTCCACAGTTTGTGTTAGACGTCCACTAGCCAAAAACAGTACACCTACATTATATTGTGGATGTATAGGTAGGTTGTAGGTGGTTCTAATAATGTGGCTAGTGAATGGAAGAACAAAGCAGTTATAACAACAACAACAACAATAATAATAATAATAACAACAACACAATATAATAAAAGTAAAACATCAAATGGTTGCATAGCTTAATTGGTTCCCACTTTTAGGCAGTTGCTAAGCTGTCGCCATGTTGTTAAAACTGTATAG
Organism: Salminus brasiliensis; assembly: GCF_030463535.1. Lineage (NCBI taxonomy): Eukaryota > Metazoa > Chordata > Actinopteri > Characiformes > Bryconidae > Salminus > Salminus brasiliensis. The sequence goes on from NC_132878.1 coordinate 87,037,930, forward strand.
TATTGCAGGTGACTCCTATAGTGCTGCTAGCTGGTTGCTATGGAGTTGCTTAGTGGTTGCTATGGTATTCCAGGTATTTGCTAAGGTTGTTTCTATGGTGTCCTAGATGGTCACTACAAGGTTTCTAAATGGTTGCTAGGTGGCTGCTATGATGTTGCTAAGTGGTTCATATGGTGTTGTTAGGTGGCTGCCTTGGTCTCCCATGTGGTTAATAGGGCGTTGCTAAGTGGTTGCTAGTTGGTTGCTATGGTGTTACCAAGTGGTTGCTATGGTGTCGCTACATGGTTACCTTACTAGATGAGTGCTTTAGTGCTGCAAGGTGATTACTATAGTATTTAAAATGATTGCTATGGTATTGCTAAATGGTTGCTAGATGGGTGCTTCAGTGTTGCAAGGTGTTCACTACAGCATTTCGAGTGGTTGCTATGATGCTTCATAGTGGTTGCTAAGCAGGTGCTATGGTATTCCAGGTGGTTGTTCAGTTGTGGTCAAGTAGATGCTGTGGTTGGTTGGCTGTTCCTAGTGTATTTGTTTTATTGTGATAGAAGAAGGCTGCACCCCATTTTTGTACCCCACTGATTCCTATGGAAAAAAGTTCTGCTAAAAATCCAGGAACCGTACATCTGATCAACAAAGCTGTACACAAGCCTGAATCAGACTGATTAATCTGGAGTTGGACGGGTCAATATCTCAGAAAGTGTGGGACAAAATAAGTGGAAAACATTTGGCAGAAAAATAAGAAGAATGGGAAGAAGATGATGAACATAAATCGAATAACAATAAAGTTGCCCAAATAACATTATCAATAACAAATCATTATTTTTAATTATTATTTTTGCATCACAGATACTGCAAACATTCATCTCTCTCTCTCTCGCTGTAGTTCTCTCACTCTCTCCAGCAGTAGACGTGACATGAGAAATCCTCTAAGTGCTCCCAGGGGAACTGGGGCCACGAGGGTTACAGTGTGTGAGAGTGTATTTGTGTGTGTGGATGTCATGGACCTCCCATCCACCGTCATGATGTGAAGAGGTGGACGTAAAGAAAGAAGAGGGGGTGGCGTGACAGAGGGTGTCCCTGTCACGTCCCACATACACACTCTCACACACTCTGTTCCAGTGTCTACATTTAATCTGTCCTTCAACAGTACAGCACACTAGCCCACCCTCAACCCCCCCACTCCGTTCCAGTGTCCACACTTCCTCTGTCCTTCTGTAGTACAGCACAACAGCCCCCTCCCACCATTCTGTCATTTTAGAGCTCTTTAACTCTTTGAAGTAGTTGTTTTAGCCCAATTTTCATCCTACTTTTAGTCCTTTCCAATTGCCTCCCAGTATCTAGGACTACCCAGAAGGAGGAGGATTACATCATTACATAACACATGCTTTTCCTCAAGGAAACACAGAATGGTTGCACAGCTTAAGTGATTCCCACTTCATTTGATGTTGCTAGGTGGTTGCTGTGATATTTTACATTGTTGCTATGGTGCTGCAAGCTGGGTGCTGTGTGAGTGCTATGGTGTTGCTAGGTAGTTGCTTTAAATCCCAGGTGTGGAGTTGTTTAGTAGTTGAAAGGTGTTTACAATGGTGTCACTAGGTGGTTGCTAAGATGTTGTTATGATGTTGCTATGGTATCCCATGTGGTTGCTATGGTGTTGCTAAATGGCTTCTAGGTGGTTGCTAGGGTGTTACTAGGCAGTTGTTATGGTATACCAGGTGGTTGGTTTGGTGCTGCTAAAAGGTCACTATGGAATTGTTTAGTAGTTGCTAGGTGTTTGCAATGGTGTTGCTAGAAGGTGGCTGAGGTGTTGTTATGTGGTTGCTATGATGTTGCTAAATGGCATCTAAGTGGTTCATAGGGTGTTGATAGGCAGTTGCAATGGTATCCTAGGTGGTTGGTATGGTGCTGCTAGATGGTCACTATGGAGTTGTTTAGTAGTTGTTAGGTGTTTGCAATGGTGTCACTACGTGGTTGCTAGGCAGTTTCTATGGTATACCAGGTGGTTGACATGGTGCTAAATCATTGTTCCGCAGACTATAATCACATTACACACAGAACTCGATTTACAGACGATGGGCATTACACATCGACAGGTTTCAGTCTGCACCTCCAAATTGGGTTTGCTGCTTCTACAGTATAAAGAAAAGAGCAAACATGTTGAAAAGACGCAAAACAAGACTGCACACCAGCGGCGCAGATCCAGTTTCATTTTAGGGTGGGTCTGGTTACAGGTTGAGGGGGCCAGCTAGGAAGCATTATTGTCCCAGACACAATAGAGCTCAATAGAGCTAGGTAAACAGCAACCCATGCTAGGAACCAGCACAGCTCAGCAGTGCTACTGCAAGTTCTCACAGCTGCAGTCAAGATGCAGTCACATGCAGCTGCGTAAACCACTTCATGGTGATAGCTGCCGCCGAAACATGCTGATGATCAAAGAACGGCTGGTGGTCACTTTAAGGTCAATTGATGAAAGAAACAGTTCCAAAGTGACTTGAAAACCTTCTTCCACTGCCTTCCATAGAAGGTTTTTTCCTTCTCCTGTAAAGTTGCCATTTTAGAGATATGAGGTTTTTGTGCGACAGTGATGACACTTAAATTATCAATATACATTTGTATTACATACACGGCTCAGCCATAACATTAACATTAGTACCACTGACATTGACAAGACAAGACAAGACCACCATATTCATCATTAGTGTCGGACACAGAAGGAATTTGGCCTCCTTTAATCCATCCATGCAGTGAAAACACACACACACAGACTAGTGATCAAACACTCACAGTGACAGTTAGCACATGTGCCTGGAGCGGTGGGCAGCCATCGCTGCAGCACCTGGGGGGCCCAACAGTGGCACCTTGCCGAGCCCGGGTAATAAAACACCCACAACCCTGTCATCAATAGCCTCAGTGCTCTATCCGCTGAGCCACCACTGCCCCAGATGATTATCTACAGGTATCTGTTGATCTACTGGTATCTCCAAAACATCAGGCAGGCCTTGCAGAAGCCTTGTGGAGTCCATGCCTTTGGCTGGTGGTACTACCCACTTGGTCATACACACCAGTACTAATGTTATGGCTCATCAGCGTATAGTGCCCTGTAAAAAGAAAGCTGATACTGATGCTGATAGATACTGATGCTGATAAGCTGATAAGTTCACTTATGATGGCTATCTAAAAGTACAATATCTCAATAACTGAAGCAAACGCATTAAGAAATACGTAACCAAAATGTGGACCACCCTCTCTAAAATACAGGTACTACTAACAGATGTAATGACTGACCTCTCTTTACCAAAAATGCTTCTTCATGGAACCAAAAATGGTTCTTGTATGACATCGCTCAAATAACCCTTTTTAGCGCCTCTATTCTAAGAGTGTCCAATCTGTGCTTCTAATCTTTCCTAGTGAAAAATGTCCAACATAAGATGTTCACAAATCGATTTGTTTAAGTCTATGTAAACAGCAGCTAAAGTGGCCCACATTTTCCTACTACATTTTTATTTTGGGCTTTTCACACACACGTATGTGGCGTATATCCGTTATTCATCAAAATAGTTTACAATCCTAAACTGGCCTGCTCTCCAATTCCGATCTGGCTGTTCAGACTGAGTCGCAACACTGCATATCGGATGTATCTGATTTCAATACCACGTATGAAAGTGGCCCAAATACCAGATAAAAATACCAGCACTTATAAACTTCTAAATAAAGCACTTATTAGCTGCCCTCGTTTTAGCTTTTAATTTTTTTATTTTGTAGCGGATGGGACAGCAGTCATTTAAGTTGTCTCAGGCCTGGCAGAGAGGGGAAAGCACTGCACTGAACAGGGATGTTGCCCTGACCACACATGAATGATTCATGGCTCGGAAAAATACAAGCTTGCAGATTTTTCACACAGAAATTTGTTTATTTTAATGATTGATGACATGGAGGCAGACAGAGAACTGGGTGAGCAGTGGTGTGTGTGTGTGTGTTTGTTACTCCTGTCTTTATTTTATATGTGTGTGAACACTTCAAATAAGCTGTTTATAATATTCTGGTATATTTTTCTTTCTGTCCAACTCCAGCCTAGCATTTCTAACATAAACTGGTGCTTATTCGATGTGTAGAGTAACAGACAGACCAGCATGGCATTTGATTTTAAATAGAATATTTAATAAATCCTTATTGCAGTCTAAACTGCTTTATAAACGAGTATATTTGGTTACTAAGTATCCACATTTAAAAGCATTAACACTACAGTGCAATACATACTGGTTAAATGGTGCTTGGCACCCATAAATTGCGGCTATTTCTTTTTTTCTTTTTTTATAGAATTTGCAAGCTGCCATGTGTGAGAGGCTAACAGGCTTTATGAGTATGTGTATGTGTGTGTGTGTGTGTGTGTGTGTGTGTGCATCCATGTATAATTGAGCTGTTGGGAGTACAAGGTACAGTGGAGATTATTACATATTAATAAATCTGCAGTTTAGAGTCATTCCGTGATTTGTACCCCTGGGGAGGGAAAAAAAGATGCCTCAACTAAAGCAGAATAATGAGCTTCCTCCCACCATCCCTTAAACAGTCTGATTTATCCTCACATTAAATAAATTAGGGTCACTTACTGACATTTTAATGGTTGCTCTCTTCGTTGTTTGTAAGTCAGATATTCGTATGGGGCAGACCTGATCTTCTACAGACCTGCAAGAACAAGATGAATATCTCCTTTATCATTTTTAATAACTAACTGGCCTTTTCTTAAAACAGCTGAGTTCAGACTCAGAATGTTCTATCATGCTAAGATCCAGCTACTATAAATTTCACCCATTGCTGACACACATGTACAAATGCACATAAACAGATTGTCTAGTCCCTGTAGAGAAGAGAATCATGAACCTACTGGCACCATGCCTAATACCAGGCATGGGTTAGATAGGTATAAAGCACCCCAGTATTGAGCTGGGGAGCAGTGGAACTGTGTTCTCTGGAATGACGGATGGAGCTCCATCCAATACTTTTGGGATGAGTTGGGAATTGGGGATGAGGTGGGGCGTTGAAAATCCAACATCCTGACCCCAGTAACACTGTTGTCACTGAATACAATCAGATCCTCACAGCAATGCTCCAAAATCTAGCAGAAGGCCTTCTTTGGACAGTAGAGACAGTTACCCCATCAAAAGCAGGATCAACTCTTTTAAAATACCCTTGATTTCAGAAGAAACAATGAATGAGAAAGTGTCCCAATACTTTTGTCCACAACTTCTCAAATCATCCCAAAAGTGTCGAATGGATGCCTGGCAATAGGCATGGTGCCAGTAAGTTCATTCTTATCTGCTCCAGAGAGTCCTAATGTAGTGGCAATACTTCTCGACAGTGCACATCTGTGTCAGCAATGGGTGCAGCTAAAGTACCTGAAAGCATTCATTAGAAGAGGTGTCCACAAATATTTGGACATATAGTGTGAATGTGACTGTTACTAGTTCGGCAAAGTAAAATGACACAAATCCTGCAAAGATTGCCTGTTGGGTTAGCGCACTATGAGTGTTTGTGAATCTGGGTGCGTTGGATACGTGTGTGTGTGTGTGTGTGTCCTGGGCTGTTTAAGGCTCTGTGCTGAACGCTGGCCGTCATGCTGAGTTTATCTGTGCATGCGTCCGGAACGTGTAGCCTCACGCTGGGGTCTCCCCACTAATCAAATATGTATTACTTACAGAATAACATGGAAGCAGTGCAGCGGTGCAAGACACACACGTCCACACAGACAGACGCACACACACACACACAAGTCACACAAGTGTGACTCTACACAGAGCATATCTGTCTATCTTGATTTGCAGTATCCATTACTTTAAAGAAGATAAAGACGGGGACACTGTCTCACTGAGCCCGTAACATGATGCCTTTTCAAATACCTCTTAATCCTCACTATGTGTGTGTACATGGATCCGCTGGATGTGCATAGATGAATAAGAATGATGGAATATTCCATTAGACGCACTTAGGAGCACACACAAAACGTAGCTCGCTAATAATGAATGAAATCTACTAGGTGCCAATTAACCCTTAGAAGTTGCAAATGAAGTTGTAATTTTGCCTTTCATTTCCCATTTCAACACTGTCAAAAACCAACTTAAAGTGATACACTGATGGATTACAGAGGATTACATACATGCTGAGTAAATCTTAGTAAATAAGCCTCAACTGAAATTTCTTCAATATTTTGTATGATGTTTCCGTCCCTTTTTATTTCCATATACAGGTTAGGACCACGGGGGAAGGCCTCCCTATTATACTCCAGACCAATGACTGTGTAAAACATCTTCAGGACAGCGCAGCATGCCTCAAAAGTGAAGCCACCACAGGTCTACTGCCTCTGCTGGATGGCCCAACAGCGGTTCGGCAAGCTGCCACTGTTGGGCCCTTGAGTGGGCACCACAGTGATAGCTGCCCCCCGCTTTGGGCATGTGTGCTCACTGTCCCGGGGTGTATTTGATCACTAGTGTGTATGTGTGTCTATACTGCATGGATGGGTTGAAGGAGGATGCCAAATTCCATACACTATACTGTTATTACACATACACTACATGTCCAAATGTTTGTGGACACCCCTTCTAATGAATGCATTCAGCTATGCTAAGCTGCACCCATTGCTGACACAGTTGTGCTAATGCACTGAACAGACCCTCTGGAGCAGATAAACGAAAACCTATTGGTGCCATGATTAATGTCAGGCGTGGGCCAATAACAGCATTGAGCTGTGGAGCAGTGGAACTGTGAGGTGGTCATCCAACATCCCGACCTGACTAATCCTTTTGTTGCTGAATGCAATCAAATCCTCACAGCATTGCTTCAAAATCTAGTAGGAAGTCTGCTCTGGACAGTAGAGAAAAATACTCCAACAAAAGCAGGATAAACTCCTGTAATACTCCGGATTTCAGAAGAAAGAGGGAATGTGTAGGTGTCCCAATACTTTTGTCCATATGGTGTATATGTTACAGTTTCTATGTGGCAGTGGATATAAACCTTAATATAAACATATAGAAGCCTACAACACGTAAACTCCAGATGACTGTAATTAGATAAGGTCAGATACGGCTGATGTTACGTCGCTGCTACGCTTTGTCTGTTGAAGACTGCGTCCAGACTGCAGTAATGAGTTTCCTTCTGTGGGAAATCTGTGTGTGTGTGTGAGAGAGAGAGAGAGAGAGAGAGAGAGAGAGAGAGAGAGAGAGAGAGTCCAAGTCGGTATTATGTAATCTCCAGGCTCTCGGACCCTCCCACAGTTCATCACATCTGTGCGATGCAACTGCTTACATATGTGATGATCTCATCTGCATGGGACGTCCCAATCCGGGTGACCTCATCAGCGCCCTGCACGCACGGATCAGCGTCGAGCACTGACCACATCTCTGCAGACGCTTGACCTCTGACCCAGACAGGGCCTGACTATTGCGCATCAGGGATCAAAGGAATGTACATATTGTGCCAGAATTTCCTTTGAGTGTGTGTGTGTATCAGGATGTGTGTGAGAGTGTGTGTTTATGTAAGTGTGTGAGTTTGCCTCACTATCCCAAACTACGCGGGCCTGTGATGTCACAGTTTTGCTGAGCAGTAAGTTCTTACCCACAGACCCCCGAGACAAATGGGAAAAAGACAAATGGGAAAAGTTCTTACCCTCACACACGCACTTGTGTGCACACACACACACACACACACCCACACTCACACACACATGCAGGCCTTTAAGTACAGAGGCCTTCAAACACACTTAAACCACACAAACAGCTTAAAGAAAGGATGCTCACGCAAGGGCCACTACGGCTGACGTTGGCCGGCCCGCGCTTTCTTTTCTCTCCTCCGCTTGACTTTCACTTCGTCATCGCGATCCACTCACACATTCACACACACACACGTACACACATACGCATGCACCACAGACAGTGGGCCACTGGGCTTACGGCCTGCAGACCACAATCTGGGCAAGAGTCCACCTGACTACAGGAAACTGGGAAGTAAAAAAAAACACCAAAAAGGCCTTTCAAGGGTATTGTGGTGGCTGACCACTGTGAGCAATCTGGACAGGACGGATAAACGAAAAGTGTGTCAGCACTCACTTACACTTCAAATAAATCTTTCTGTTATCTTCTGTTGCACTGTGCTGATTTGTGCAATTTAAAGAGCCCATAGCCTGAAAACCTCATCTCCCTGAACCTGCAATGCCATAGAGGAACCAGCTTTGTTTCCAGTGAAGAACCATGTTTGTAGTAGAGATGTGAGAGAGTGTGTTATAACAGTTCTCTAGCAATTTAACGGTTCTTTACGCTCACATATGCCCAAAAGTTTGTGGACACCCCTTCTAATGAATGTATTCAGCTACTTTAAGTTACACCCATTGCTGACACAGATGTGCAAATGCATACACACAGCTTGTTCAGTCCCTGTAGAGACGTATTGCCAATAGAATAGGACTCTTTGGAGCAGATAAAAATCTTTTGGCACCGTGCCCAATGCCATACGTGGGCTAGATGGGTATAAAGCCCCCCCCCCCCCCCCCCCCCCCAGCATATAAATTTGGATTACATAATGATGTGAGTAATAATTGGAGCATATTGAACACATTATAAGAGAGTTACCCAATATGCCTTCACATATGTGTTTGTGTGTATGTGTGTGTGTGTGTGTGTGTGAGAGAGAGAGAGAGAGAGAGAGAGAGAGAGAGAGAGAGAGCCTGTGAGTCTATGTTTTTGGTGCCTGAGAAGTTGGCTATAATAAATGTGATCTGACAGAAAGAGTCTGAAAGCAAAAGTCAGTCTGGGGCATAAAGTGAGCACATAAATACACACACACACACACACACACACACACACACACACATACACACTTGATTGTCCCTCAAAACACAGCCCAAGGGAAACAAGTGTAAGTCATGACAGAACATAGCAACTAAATGAGAGACCCTGGGCTGCCATAAAACCCCTCAAATGTATATTCCTCATAAGCAATCCTCATCCAAACACTGCTACACACACATACACACAAACAAACCCATATCAGGTCATGGGGTTTCCTCTGTCTGGAGGACAGAGCTTAACAGCAAAATATCAGTTTTGGCCATAAAGTGAGCAACACACACACACATGCATACAAACACACACACACAACAGCATTGAGTCTGGTGGATCATCTACTTGCCACCATGAACACCCAAAGCTGTGTGCTCAGACAAGAATCTCTAAATACTGCAGTGGATGAGAAAAGAAAGAGAGCCTTAGGGGTCTAAGGTGGTTTTTGATGATGGTCAGGTGGTTGGAAAGGTGGTCATTCGTGAAAAAAACCTACCCTTCACTGGTAAGCCTGCTGATTAAGCAGTTCTTGACCATGTTTCATATGTGTTTGATGAACTAAATGATCTGGCAGCATCACCAACTTCAAGGGAAAGCCTGAAAAACTGATGGGCTAGTTTGGTAAAGCTGGTCAACCAGCTTGGTCATGCTGGTCTTGCTGGTCAAGCAGCCTGGTAATGCTGGTTGACCAGTGTGGTTTAAGTGTGTCATGCTAGTCAACCAGCTTGGTCATACTGTTTGTCTATGTCATGTTGCAAATCGGACTACAGATTTCTCCTGTACAACATCCAGAGAATTCGACCCTTCCTCTCTAAAGAGTCGCCCAGGTGCTCGTTCAGTCCCTCGTCACTTCAAGATTTGACTACTGCAACTCCCTTCTGTCTGGTCGTCCTTTGTGCACCATCAGGCCCCTGGATGCAGTGGTGCGGGTCGTCATCAACGTTTCTAAATTCAGCCATGTGTCCAGGCTTTTTTCTGTCCTGGCACCAAAGTGGTGGAACCAACTTCCTCTGGGTGGCCGAACAACAGAGTCACTCACTGTCTTCAAACGCAGACTGAAGACCCTCCTCTTCTAAGATTACTTGGGCGAAGTGTAGAGTTGAGAATTGTGGTCTCCATGCTGACTTTTGTGTTTAATAGATGCTTAAAGGTCTCTTTGGATCTATAAAAACTAGCTAAGGTGTTAAGTCCAGTTCTGTTAAGGTGTTAAGATAAGAGTTTCTGCTAAATGCCTTAAATGTGAATGTAAATGTATGTGAGGGCATAAATATGATGAGTCAAGACTGTTATGTAACAGTTTTGGAGTTTTGGAATTTGGAAATTTGGCCTGTTTTTCAGCTCTATTCTGGTTCTGCTGGATTTACATTCAAATGCAGAAACAACAGTGTAAACACAGTTTTCCATGGATCCATGGATTCCAGGATCACTTTAAAATGCATCATCAGGTTCAGGTAAATACAGTGTTCATATAGTTAAAAGCTACAGTCTTTTTTTTTTTTTTGCAAAAGTTTGGGAGGTCCTGGTAAAATTCTATGTGTTGTTGATTTTGTAAGAAAAAACTTCTGCACATTCTAAAGCCTAATTATGCTTTACTTCCTCAATTGAACATATTGCACAAAAGATGTATGGGTGCAAATATAACGGTATACTTAATATGTTTTTCGTTCAGTGTGTTAAATTACATAAATATATATGGATTGTGTCTAAAATGAGCAGATTTATTCTTTGCTTTACTAAAAAAACTTTAGTATTTTGGGGCTAACTGATTTTGGTTTAATTTTTCAGAACTTGTTAACTACATTACATTTACAGCATTTAGCTGATGCTTTTCATCAGAGTGAAATACAAGGTTACAGAGGTGGGCCCCTATAGTGTTAAGAGTCTTGTCCAAGTAGTCAAATACGTGGCTCACTGGCTCGTAGCAGGGTTATCCATTGTGCCACATCAACCATCCTAGCATCCTGCCTCTAGCATAAAAAGAGTCTACAGAAATCTATTGTAATAATGTATGTGAAAGAATTAACCTTCAGACAGAAGATGCATCGGTTCAATTTCATTGGAAAAATATTGACTTATTGCTTTAAACGTTTTTAAATAGAGACAGGCCGTTGTGTGGGTGTGTATGTGAGTGTGTGTGTTGAGTGTGTGCTCATTGCTCTGCTAACTTTCTCATCCATAATGGATCTGTAGCTGAGATTCTGTGTCAAACAAATCCTCTCAAATGTACTTTTCATGTTAGGCCGTCTGCCGGAGCTGTCTGCCATAAAATGCGACACCTGCATCCTGTTACCTGATACACAAACACACACACACACACACACACACACACACACACACACACACACACACACTCACACACAGAGCCTCTTATGTGTTACATAAATCAACATATAGTATTACAGCACTGTCTCACAGTTCTGGCTTGGGAATCACCCCAGGTTTTGTTTCTTCCCCTTATGGACAGAGCGTCAAATATTTTCATTAATTTGGCTTCTAAAATGATGACAGTTAAAACCCAAACAACTATACTGTGTTAAACAAGGTCATACAGTTTCACATGCACTCATTGTCCACTTTATCAGAAACATTAACATGACAAGACTGTTGCGACCAGATGAGCTGGTCTGAGTATTTCTAGAACTGGTCATTTCCTGAGATTTTCATCTAATGATGAAAAAAAACATACAGTCTGGCGTCAGAAACACCTTATTGATGCACAAAAGCAATCTCAGAATGCCCAACATGTCCAACCTGGAGGCGGATGGGCTGCAACAGCAGAAGAGCATGTCGGGTTCCACTTCTGTCAGCCCAGAACAGAAAGCTGAGGCTGCAGTGAACACAGGCTCAACAGTCCAGACTAGTGGAGGTGGTCTAATGGGGTGAGCAATGTTTTCTTGGCATACTTTGGGCCTGTTAATACCAATTAATCATCATCATTTGAATGCCACAGATTATTTGAGAATTGTTGCTAACCATGTGCATCCCTTCATGAGCACAATTTGCCCATCTTCTAATGGCTACTTCCAGCATCAATCCAGCAATGTCATCTCAAACTGCTTTCATGAACATGATGGTGAGTTCAGTGTTCTTCAGTGGCCTTCCCAGCCACCTCATCTGAGTTCAATAGAACATCTTCGAGATGTGGCAAAACGTCAGATTCACTGCATGAAAGTGCCCCCGAACGTTCTGCAGGAACTGCATGATGCCATAAAGCCAACATGAACCAGGATCTCAAAGGGATGCTTCCGACATCTAGTGGAATCCATGCCACACAGAATTGAGGCTGTTTTAGGAGTAAAATGAGGCCCTGCTCAGTTTTAGTGTGGTCAGTTTGGGATTACTTTACAGCCCAACCTGGTTTAAAGCAAGTAGGAGATGATTTAGCTCAGGTCTGCAGTTTGTAATACCCACTGTCAGAAGCATCCATTACTTGTCAGCAGCATAAGTCTCGTAGCTGCCATGCAAAACTAGAGAAGCGAACTTCAGACACCACACATGCCTTGGCTCTTCTGCTACTCTTAAGGTGAGTGAGCCAAACTGTCTCTTTAAAACTCTTCACTGGCAGCGCAGAGTCTAAATGTGTGTGAACATTTGTAAGCGCTCTCAGTGTGAAAATGCGGGCCATATGATGGCCGAGCGCGTGGCATGGTGCAGATGACACAAGTAGCGCCTCCAAATAGAGCTGGCGAGGCTAAAAATAGGCCCGGTCTAAAAAAAAAGCAGCTTCTACACAGCCGCCCTATCACTTTACTCCTCTGAAAAAAAGAGAGAGAGGAAGACTAGAAAAGGAGGGAGGGAAGGAGGGAAAGCATAGGGTACAGTCGGCCTGTCCTCTTGTTTAACAGTTTCATTATGTGCCGAGTGCGTCACTACTAGCTGGAAAAAAAGAAGGGGGAAAAAACTAGGACAAAAAGGAGGGAAAAAGAAAGAAAGGGAGGGAAAGAAATAGAGGGAGGGAGTAGTTGGCAGGGGAACTGTTACCAGAGGGGATTACTGGGGTTCGACATACAAGAGGCCTAGACTCACTGTGTGTGTAGAGAGTGAGTGTATACTGTATATTAAAGGGCTGGCTCTCGGCTGATTATGTAAGATGGTGTATTGTATGTAGCGTGAGTTTCCTTTCCTTTCCTCTCTCTCTCATTCCCTCTTTCCTCTGACTCTCTCCATTTGTCTCTCTTCCTCACACTCCCTAAGTGTCTCTCTGTCTCTCTCCTTTTCTTTCCTCCACCCTCTCTGTCTTTCTGTCTTCATCTCCTCTCTCTCTCTCTCTCTCTCTCTCTCTCTGTTTCTTTCTCACTCACTCACCATCTCTCACTCTAAGTTGCAGTCTCTCTCTTTTGTCTATCTCTCTCTCACTCACTCTGTCTGTCTGACTCTCTCCATCCTTCTTTTCCTGTCTTTCTATGTTTCCTGTCTCTCTCTCTCTCTCCCTCTATGTCTCTCTTTCTCTCCCTTGCCTCGCTCTTATTTCCTTTCTTACTCGCCCTTACTTCTCCCTCCATGTCTTTCATTCTCTCTCTCTCTCTCTCTCTCTCTCTCTCTCTCTCTCTCTGTCTTTCTCTAATTTAGAGTGCATTACCTGGGTTCACCTTACAAAGGGCTTGGTGTGTGTGTGTATGTGTGTGTGTGTGTGTAAAGAGAGTGAGAGAGTCTCTACATCAATGTACTCCTCTGTATGGATTATATAAGAAGGTGTACGTAGCCCAACAACACCCCCCCCCCCCCCCATCCCCAACTCTCTATTACTCCCTCGCCCACTCATGCCATTCACATCTTGGTTGTTCTCCAGGTCTGACTCTGGTTAACTCCTGGGCGTCTAGGTGTGTTACTCAGTGGTTATTCTGGGGTGTGTTACTCACTACTACTGGGGATTACTCACTACTATCACACTACCAGGCACGTTATGACATCGGAGGAGAGTTTAGGGAGTTAAACGAGGAGCGTGTGTTCTCTGGCACAGGCCGCTTTTTGTGAGTGCTTTCCCCTCTCTCCTATCACATGGCCCTCAAACCACTTCCTCCTTCAGTGACATCATCAAAGATGGCCCACTGCCCCTGATGCTGTCACCGAAGTGGTGACTCTGCGCCAGGCCTTGCTCTCTTGTCTCTCTCTCTCTCTTCCTCTCTCTCTCTCTCTCTCTCTCCCTTTTTCCACTCCTCCGCTCCGGCCCGTCCTCGCGTCTGCTCTTGCACACACACAGGGAGTGTGTGACGCAGCTGGGCTTGGTCAGGCTCCCATGGCCTGGTTCTCAGAGGCAGAAACTGACTGGACCCTTTGTTTCGGCGCTGGAGTTAAAAATAAAAGCAGGAGGGAAGAGTTTGGCGAACTGTGCGGCCAGCATTAGCGATACGTTACACTGCCGTCTGGGGAATACGGGCCCCCTTTTTTTTTTTACACACAAAACACTAACGCGCATGCATATACGCACACACACATGCACACACTCCCCTCTCCGAGGAACTGGGACGGTGAACCCCGAGTGAACTCGGATGGGAAAAACATCTGAGCGCGACGGGCCACAATGCGCTTTGGCCGAGGCCCAGGCAGCATGTTCCACAAAGCCACCACCTCATGACGGAACAGTTGTGTCATATTGCGTAACACGCAGACAAATAAACACACACGCATACGTGGAAAGACCTACTTCTACTCTCTTGAGTTTGGGCGATTATATGTCCAAACTGGTTTAATATCAGGTTCTGTGTTGTATTCCATGAGGTTTGGTCTGAAAATCCGTCTGCTGATGCAAACCATCTAAAGCGTTTGAGGACACCTCGTTTTTTGGAATCTTTTTTAACCCTAGCAAGACGCTCAGGAAAAAGAATAGGCCTCCACTGCCCAGAAGGTTTACCCTTGTAAAAGGACTCCGTAAAAGATTCTGTCATAGGCTACTTGTTTTTAAGCTATGAGCAATGACAGCCTTTGACAGCTAACTATTAGGGCTGTCAAAGTTAACACAGTAATAACACATTAACGCAGACTCACTTTAATGCAGTTAAACAAAATTAGCTCCATTAACGCAGGCCCTTTTTGACCCTATGAATTTAGCCATTCTAGCCTTAAAGTGAACCAGATTTAATTAGAAGTCGCTCTTCGTTCTTTAAGTCTGTGAGCAATGGAGAACGGCCTGGAGAAAACGTTTCTAGGTGGCGGAAAACTAAGGCTATGTATAGCATTAGCTCTAATAATATATGGCAAACCACACTCCAAATAATGGCCAGGTCAACCTCCAGATTAATCATAGTGATTAACAGTGACAAACTACACAAGGTCATGCGACCTTTAAGGTCATGCCCTACTAACTATTTATCCATACCTTAAAATAGGGTAATAGTATGAAATCATCACAGAGTAAAGTGGTCCCTATATATACAGTTTACCCTTAGCTTGCCTTGATCGGATGGTCCCCCATGTAACGTTTTTGCCCTGAGGCTACATTCCTCAGTTAACCACTGCCATCCACATACCCATGGTCCCCCTACTCGTTAAATGAATAGGCCCTGGTGCTATGATCTTCATGTGGAATGATGTATGAGAACTAGCTGACATGTAAGTAAACTAGCAAACCACTGCTATCCACATTATACTCAAAAGGTCTCCCACTTATGAAATGCATTGATGTAAGGTAACTAGTTAATTGCTAGCTAACTACCTAACCTGTATTTAGTTTTTATTTATTTTTAAATATTGTAAAAATATTTAAATCAGTTTATTATTATAAACGATCCATGGTTTCTCCAAGCAGAACGAGCCCTGGGGCTACAGTCATCGTATAGATGGATGTTATCTAGCTGGCTACCCGGTATCCAACAGAACATATGATATGATTTGGACCACGGCCAACAGACTGCATTGCTATAGACAGTCACGGGGGTGATGTCAGTCAATGGCACCGTTTGTTTCCAGTTTTCATTTCTGCTCCTCAAACTACATTCAAGCTGTAGTTTAGCTACACTATTGAAATGTCAGTGTGGATTTATATATTTAATCACACATTGTATCAAACACACACCTTACATCGTGTATCAACCTGCTTAAGTCTATTGTTGGTGTCTGTCAAATGCCATAAGCCACAGTGCACATGCATGAGTTAAAAAATGGATGATTTATATGAACAAAAGCTTATTATACTACTACTTTCCCTACTAATTAAATTAGTATTCAATTAAAACACTAAAAAAACAGTGTGTGTGAGTGAGAGAGAGAGAGAGAGAGAGAGAGATAGGGAGAGAGAGGGAGAGAGAGGTGACTCTGCATCTCCAAAGCATGGCAAGCTACTGGAATACCCTCAGTGGCATGAAGATTCACACTTGATATGTTCCCTCTAACCCCCCACCTTCATACACACTCACACACACCCCGAGACCTCCAGAAGGAATGTCTCAGCTCTGTGAGGTTAAGTAGGATTAGTTCACCACCCCCCACCACCTTCCACCCTGGGGGGAAGAATCAGGTGCTGCTACACCATGCAGTGAGATGAAAAAAGAGCCAGATATATCAGCAGGCCAACTACTCCCGTACACACACACACACACACGTGGGGGATATAGTTACAGTACATTATATGCAGCCGTCTTTTTTAAGACTGTAATTCTGGCACTGAGCAGGACGCTGTAATTTACCCAGTGACTGTAGGGACACTGTCAAGGGAAAGTTCTCTCCCCCTCCCCCTCCTCGTTCTCTCTTTCAGAGCCTGACACACACACACACACACACACACACACACACAGATAAAAATGATTTTATGAGTTGAGGAGACAACATAGGAGAGGTCCCAATACAGATACATCTGATGGCTGTTAAAGTTTTAAAACATGCTGTTCATGTCTAAGATTGTACAGTCTGGATTTTGAAACCAAGCTGAAAATCATTCAACTGTGGTCATGAAGTTTACATTTGACATATCAAGTATTATTTTAACATGCCCGTATGATTTAAGAATAATGAAAAACATTGAGAAACCTGCATGTTCCTGAGCATTCCCATTAATATATATATTTAAATGTATTATTTATTTGTTTATTTATTTATTGGAGGACCCCCTCCCACGCAGATCATGTGGTCTGTGTGGGATACGTGGAGGTTTAGGCCATATACTCATATAAAAAGAATAATTTTTAAAATAAATATTTTTTAAAGCAAGGGCAGTGGTGGCTCAGCGATTACAGCACCAGGCTACTGATGGCAGTTTTGTGGGTATGACACCTGGGCTTGGCAAGCTGCCAGTGTTGGGCCCTTGAGCAAGACCTTAACCCGCCGGGTGCCTGCGTGCTCACTGCCGCTGTGTGTGTTTGCTCACTAGTGTGTATGTATGTGATCACTGCACAGAGGTTAAACACTAAAGGTAATTATGGTTGTCTTGTCGTACCTTAAACTAAAGAGTCCACTGAAATATAATAGGGAGAGTAGCATCGCTGTAATTACCACTCTAGGCTCTGCACACTGCTAACAGCACTGTGTATCTTTGGTGAAGCGGGCATGACAACACTCTCTGTACGATTACTCTACATGCTTCTTTCATTTTCAGTCATGGTTCTGTTTCTCTCAGCATGTCCAGAAAAGTGTGTCCTTTAGAGGTGGCTCAAAGCACAAATTCCACTTCCCGACTGAAGGGGGAACCCAGGAGCAAGAAATGGCAATGCCAGCTATTAACATTTAGCACACTTATTGGATCAGGCTAAACAAGTGATTCTAGCAGTGTGTTAGCTGCAATACAGTTAAACATTTTTGGGTCACTACAATGTATTTTGTATTCCTTGTATTCCTCAGTAAAAGACCATGGAAATGAGTTGACACAGTAGTTATCCAAATATTGAGTCCTGGTTAGGATACTGCTATTATCACCCTCACTGAAATATCTAGGACTTCTTGGAAGTCTTTTTTTGATAAATCTGGTTCTACTCATTGGAAATCACAGCATGATAGGTTGATTCTCTGGCAGTTGCTAACTGTGTTGGTGGATAGGTCTTCAGTTCTACCACTGAAGTCCCATCTAATGGCAAATCTTGTTTAGTTGTATCTACCTAGAAATCACTGAGGAAAAATGAATGGACATGTTCTGTTTGATATTTCACATATTTACCTCTTTTGTTGCCAACCAAAATCATATATTTTTGAATTCCCAAAAAGGAAAGTCATTAGGCCTAACTAGTAGGCCTTTACCTGAAGATTCATCACTATGAATAAGCTGATAACAGCTCAGCGAAAGCAGGACGGGGGAATTCTGTCAGACATACATATATTGTGGTCCGAGTGATCCCAGACAAATTCCATTGGTTTCTGCCATTGTAAATATCCCTTCGGAATTCAGACTACTCTGTCAGCTCTTCTCCAAAGCAGCCTTATCAGTGAGAAAGCCTCCCACACCTCCAGCACATCATCATCATCCTCACACACACACGCACTCACATACACACACTGCTCCGGGTGTTCCGATCACATTCTGCACCTGGCCTGCTGCATTCCTTGAATTTCTTTCACATTCAATTCCATTCCTAGTTGGAAGCTGGAGTCTACTGGGTATCAGACATCCTGGTCACATGAGCCAAAGAAGAAACCAGGAAGTCTGGACACACTGGATTCCAAAGGTATTGCGGCAGGAATTCCCTCTATGCTCAGCTAGGTCAGAGTAACGGGTGCATCCCACACACGCAAACACACGCTTGGAGATCCTCTGGCCTTCTGAGCCAAGAACACCTAGTATGGTATGAAGAAGTGAGCCATTACATGCACAGTGATAGTGATCCCCAGGCAGATATACAGCCGTTTGATCATTCCGGCTGATGCTCATTGCTCTAGACTGTACTAGCCCCTGAGCGTTCCTAAAGGGTGAACCCCAGGCTTGGTTTCAGCAGATGAGCGCATCTAGTTATGTTCTGACTTCTATCAGATGTTACTCAGTCTAAAGGCACTCTGTACTCTCCTCCTACGAATATGTACATAATTAGGCACACCACTGAAGTTCACTGTTTAAAATATCTGTATCCTAATGATGAATATTCAAGGTATTTATTTGAAAGTATTTACTTTAAGTAATGTGTGCATAGTATGCGACCCGAAGGTCGCTGGTTCAGTCCACTGGACTGGAAGGAAGCGGAGCTGGGTTTTGGATGAGCAAGACTCTTAAACCCCAGTTGCTCCCTGGGCGCCGAGGTGGCTGCCCACTCCTTTGGAGGTGTGTGCTCACTAACCCCAGTCACTACCCAGTTCACTGATAGGGAACATCACAGCCTGGTTTGGAAACAGCATCAAGCAGGACAGGCAGGCTTTGGGCAGAGGGTGGTGCGTTTAGCTGTGTGCATTACTGCCTGTGTGTACTTCCTGACCTGCAGTCCATCTTGCCATCCATGGCAAGAAAGATAAAAAAGGACCACCGACATCCAAACAGTGGTCTGTTCTCTTTGTTGCAGTCAGGGAAGCACTTTTACTCCCTGAAGGCAAACACAGAGAGGATGAGGAGGAGTTTCTTCCCACAAACCATTCGGAACTAGGATTACTGCACACACACATCACATCATACACAGGACTTTTCACTGTATATATCACCTATTAGTATTAATACCTTTTGCTCCGAGCATAATGTTACACTTTCACTTTTGCACATTTTGCACTGTTTTGCACTTAACAACTCATCTCTATATTGCACATTAGTGTTTCATTTCTATATTATGTAAATGTAGTGTATATACTGCTAATAATTCTAATAAATACTTTACACTTATTATATATATATATATATAAATAAATAAATGTTTTATATATTTTTTAAAATATAAAAAATATAAAATATATAAAAAATAAAAAACGAGGACAATTTTTGGTACATAAATTAATTCAAATGTCAGTGGACAAGTAGACATAAGGGTAAAAAAAAACACCAAAAACTTTATGATATGTGCCTTTTAACATTTTTTATTTGCATTTTATATACTTTTAATACTCAAAGCTAACTGCTAGCATTAACCATATAAATCTCACTATCAAACTCAATCTAACTCAGTCTAAAGGAATGTTGTACTCCTTCTCTTTTGACCATAAACTTGAGTAATAACAAACACCAGGGAGGTTCACTGTCAAATATTTATTTTTATGAATATATTTAAGGATATATTAAATAAGGCTAACTGCTAGCATTAAATAAAAATCTCCCTATTTGAATTATTGTGTAAGGTACACCAATGAGGCTCACTGTGTAAAGTGTCTGAGTCTTAAGGATGAATATTCATGATGCTCATTTTAAGAGGCCCATATTATGGAAAACCTCATTTTCTTTCTTTTTTTTCAAAAATGAAAGACGTGTGTTAGTATGTAAGATGTCAAATAGATTTCCATTGAAAAATAACTAACATGTAAGAAAAAAAGAATAAAATAATCTACATTTAATTCTAATTGTCTTTTTAATGTGTCTGTTAGCTGCATTATATATAGAAATCTCACTATTGGAATTACTCTGAAGGCATATATTGAAGTACAACATCTGCATGCCAATGTATTAAGGTACACTAACGAGGCTCACTGTCTTTTAAAGTGAATAATCTTCATTATTTTAAAATGGATAAGTAAAACTCTGATTTGACATCGTACAAATGTAAGCATAGTTGACTTTTAAGCAGCATTAACCAACCCTAGGCAAAAGGGACTCTATACAGTGTTGTAAATGTTCTTATAACAATACTCTAACTCTTTTTGACACTTGCTTTATAGAAATATTTATTAAAGAACCATCTACAAGAGGATCTCTGTTGTGCATGAAGACCCATTCAACCAGGCAAAGAAACATTTCAGCATTAAAACGGTTCTTTGAGTTGTCATGGTTTACAATAAAGTAAAACCTAATGATAAACAGTTGAAATGGCCTCCAGCTCAGCTTTTCAGCCTAGGCCAAGTTTCAGCTTGGGCCATTAGAATTCCAACAGAAGAATTTTATAACAACAGTGATCTTCTGTGTATGTGTATCTTCATGTGAGTACTGCTATTATTCACACACTGTTATAGATATGACCTAAGAAAGAGAATGTGTCTGTGTGTGTGAATGTGTGTGAAATGTGAAAGTGTGTTTTGCAGTATGCAGACCACGGAAAAAGCCAAGCACATTCCCCAAAGTTCCACAGGACAGTCTGGATAGTAGTCTCGAGCAGAAGACAAAGACTAGTTCACCAGTGAGATAGCATTAGCTAGCACTTTAGTGTCCATGGAGCAATTGGGAGTTTGGTTCTTTGCTCAACGGCACTTCAGCCATTAAGATCGAGGCTGTTCCTGTATTCCCCCCATCCCCATTCACTGCTGAACCAGCAACCTTCTGGTTCCAAGCCCCCTTCTCTAACCTTTAGAGCGAGAGGAAGAAACCTTAAGAAACCAAGGAATCAAGCCTCAGAACAAACAAATGAGCAGAATGTGCCAACAGATTTCCTTAATTCCCACAAAACAGGTAAATCAGTAACATGCTCAGATACGGTTCACTCTGAAAAAGGGACAGGAGACCTACACTATAAGGACAAAAGTATTGGGACACCTGCTAATTCATTGACTCTTCTAAAATCACAGGCATGAAAAAAAAGTTGATCCTGCTTTTGTTGGAATAACTGTCTCTGCTGTCCAGGGAAGGCTTTCCATGAGATATGCGAGCATTACTGTCTGAAGTCTGAAGTTGCATTCAGACACAAAAAAGTTGGTTTGGTGCTAGTAGGTTAATGTTGATCTATTCTAGTCCTATTCTATTGGCAATTCCTCTCTACAAGCTGTTTGTGGGCATTTGTCCAGCTAAGACCACATATGACATCGACTCAAATCTGATTAAAAAGACGGTCACATCAGTTACCTCAGCCTGGTAATGTGATCGTAGCCTTAAAGTAGCTGAATGCATTCACTAGAAGAGGAGTCCACAAACATTTGGACACATAGTGCCTGATCTGGTAGTAGCGTGGGTCGTAATGTGATCGCAGCCTTAAAGTAGCTGAATGCATTCACTAGAAGAGGAGTCCACAAACATTTGGACACATAGTGCCTGATCTGGTAGTAGTGTGGGTCCACTGGCTAGTTAGTTCTGATAGACAGGAAAAGGAGGTTCATGTAAGTAGCCTATCTGGACACAGCAGAGAACAAGGAGCTTCATCACCTCATTCAGCAGATTAAACTTTATGAGTGCTTCCACACAGCTCAAATATCCAGAGATACCTTTCGGACCACCACACATGATGAAGACACACTATCCTTCTGATGTTTATTAAGAAGCGTGGTTGCTTGGACACAGCTGGGGCACCTTGGTTGTTGCCATGTCAGTACCAGAAACAATGGGCCTTTCTTCACCATTCTTATAAAGAATGCTTTTCTTAAAACCCACTTACACAGTTTTCACAAGGATTCTGACATTTACCAATGTTTAGTTTACCAGGACAATGGAGGACTACATTACATCAAGGACATGGTGAATCTGATGTAGGCTTTCTGTTAGGACTTTTTTCTCAAGAACTAATTAAGAAGATTCTAAGAAAAATATTGTTGCGTGAGGCCCATTGAATGATGCAGAAAGTTGATGTCACCTGCAGAGGTTGCAAACATCAAACAGGGGGTGATATTGTACATGTTTGAAGTATTTTAGTGCATGAGTCAATAAAGCGTATAAAGGCCTTTAATGTGAAGTATTACCAGATCTAGTTCTAGGGAAAATTATGCCAAGCCCACACTAACAAACCCCTACTCTTGTATGTGTTATACAGAAGACCATGTTTTGCATCGGTCTGTCTGTTCTGGGTCTAGTTGTTCTAAACTTTACGTGAGAGCCACTGAGAGCTACTGGAAAGAACCAAGACAAGACAAACAAGACAGAGGGCTGCCAACCTCAACAGCCCGGCAATATATTTTTTTTCCTTTAGCAGAAGCACGCCCACTCTGAGCATGAGTGCAGCGTGTGCGGCATGCGGCATAGCAGCACACTCTTCGGCTTAACAGAGATAATATAAGACGTGCAGTGAGGGGGCAAGAACTCATACATACACAATACTCACACACACACACACACACACTTGTGCTGCACAGCCCAGACCAGGCGCTTTTGGCCTGTTTAGTCACACGTAGGTGAATGAAAGTGAGCTGGAACAAAAGAAGCATACACAAACACAGACCAAATTAACTTGAGCACATATAGTAAGTAAGCACATATAATTCCATCACACACACACACACACACACACACACACACACACACACACAGTCCACAGTCTACTCCACTGTTTGTAGCCAGTGTATTTCAGTCAGACACTAAATGGACAAAACAACTGGGCATAACTGTCTCTACTGTCCAGGAAAGGGTTTCTACAGAATTCTAGAGAATTGCTTTAAGAATTTGATTGTATTCAGTGATAACAGCATTAGTGAGGTCAGGATGTTGGATGATCACCATCCCACCTCATCCCCAATTCCCAACTCATCTCAAAAATATTGGATGGAGCATTGTCATTCCAGAGAACACAGTTCCACTGCTCCACAGCTCAATGCAGGGAGGCTTTATACCCCTCTAGTCCACACCTGGCATTAGGCACGGTGCCAATAGGTTTATGTTTATCCACTCAAGAGAGTCCTATACTATTGGCAGTCCTCCTCAACAGGGACTAGGAATGTTGTGTATGTGCATTTTCACATCTGGGTCAGCAGTGGGTGTGAGTTAAAGTGGCTGAATGCATTCATTAGGGTGTCTGCAAACATTTACATGCTAGACATATAGTGTAGCATACCGATGGCTCCTTACAATACAGATGGATCCAAAATCACATTATTAATTACCTGACCTCAACCCATTTGATCAATGTTTCTCAATTACTGAAGACAAGACTGCTGCAGTGAAGGCCTGGCAAAGAATCTCAAGGGAGGGAACTTGGTATTTGGCAATGTGTATGGGTTCTAGACATCAGGGAGTAAAGTAAAATTCTGTCACTGTCCAAATAATTGTGGCACTGAATCTAAATAAATGACAGTGGCATCTTTTTCTGTGTGTGTGTGTGTGTAATTGTCCCTTAAACACTCCCAGACGTTGTGTGTCTCAGTGCATCTGATTGCCTCATTTGGCCCGGTGGCATTGTACTGCTGCTGCCAACTAAACATAATCTCATTATAGTTACATCGATGCGCGCACGCACACACACACATACACATACACACACACACACACAGACACTGCACTGATGTAAACAAATATCACACACACACATAGACAGCGCTAGACATTTAAAACTGAAAGCTTAAAAACATCCATATAAAACCTGCCCATATGATTGATATGCATTTGGAACTTTGCCATTCATACTATCTCAGACACATATACACACACACACACACACACACACACTGGCTCGCAGCAGTGTTATAATGAGTATTGGAGTGGGGGCATACAGCCGCGTTAGACTGATTCAAATGAAGCTCTGATGACTTAAACAAATTTTACTCATATTTTAATGTCTGACTAATTCCAGTGACCTCAGGCCTCATCGCTGACCAGGAGCACACACACACACACACACACACACGAGCTGTGCATGTGTGACTGCATAATATGAATGGTTATTTTAAAGGTTTACAGAAGAAAAACCTACTGAAGATTTATCTATCATTATTAACTAAGCCTGAATTTATGCACAAGCCGGTCAGTCTCTGCATAGTCCGTGCTAAATTTTTCTAATCTGGCTTGAAAAGGCCCAAATGTGCAGCCACAGAACGTTTGGATTCGAGTGAGGTTATAGTTGAATGAGAACTTATGAGGGCCCGTATGAGTTTTAGAAAGTACTGTTCACTCACAGTCCATACATAGAGTCCCATATAAGACAACTGAGTTGCAAAAAACTGCCCATTTTGTAATCATTGATTTTGTGATGTCACACAAACCAACACATTTACACACAGTATATCTACCTATTCATTCATTCTAGTGCAGCGTAGCCCCACACATTAACACTAAAGTTATAAGGAGCTTTCTTTTTTTTTTTTAGCCTGAACCACTTTCTGAATGACTCTTTTTGAGGACCAGCCAATCAAAGAATATAAATAAATCCCCTGTGAGGGACGATGCACCCAGGTTTTTCCCTGGTTTTTTTTTTATTTGTTGTTTATTCAATGAATTAGAAAAAAGCTAAAAGAACTATATATAACATTTTTATACTAGTTTTACAATATTGTATCCATTTCTTCAATATTCACTGTCCAATTAATCAATATGTATCTATTTCATTTTGAAACAACAATTTATTTGCATTTAAATAATACACCATATGTATTCAGTTATTTATTCATTTCTATTCAGGAAAGAATCAAGTAGAATAGAATAGAATTGGATAGCTGCATTTATGTAATCCTACTATCATGCCTAAAACACACTGTGCTCATATTCCCCTCTTTATTATTTGCTATAGTCCTTCTCATATTTGTCTTCAAAATACTGACAGCATTGCTGATAATGTGGTACTCCATATATTTCCTCTTGTACCTGCATGAAGAGAAACTGTAGTGAAGTGAAAACTGCAGCTGGGTGTGTGAGAGGGTGTTGGTGGCTCTGGACTCACTTAGCATACTGTATCCATACTGGTTACTTGGATTTTGACTGGCTGGTGTTGAAAAGGCACTTTTGATTGCCGTTTATGTAGCAAATACATTTTGTATATATATTTGATGTATTCACAAGAAGTTCATTTTAAAGGTAAACTGGAGGAGACATTCTGATCTAAATGAGTGGGCCTAGTCCAGCTGGGCCCAATTTTAGTGCTGATGTTGCCTTAAAATGCAGGTTTATGAGGTCCTCGGTGGCACTGCTGTCTAAGTGCTGGTTTGATCACCGGTGATGTCACAGCCACCCATGATCGGGAGTCCCCTATCATTCAGGGAGATGGTAGCCAGTGTAAGCGTCTATTAATTGGCATAACAGAATTGGTGGTTGGTCTTCTCCTCCAAGACCTCCCTGATATTGTGTTTCACTGAGAAATAAGTCACGCATGAAAAGAAACTGTGCCGAGATTTCTAAATTACTAAATGATTTCTAAATGATAATAAGGTGTAAAAACACAGTGTCATGTGTTAAGCATGGACTGTAGAGCAACTGAAAATGAAGAGAACTGAAATCAAGTCAATGTGTATATAGTGAATGAAGAAGAACTGTAGATGTTACACAGGGAAAGCTGGGGTGGTGGGGTGACCATCCATATCTAAGTATATGTGTGTGTGAGAGAGAGAGAGATAGAGAGAGAGAGAGAGAGAAAGCAGCAGAGGGTGTTTTCCTAAGGGAGAACGTGCCACTCGAATTGGTGAATCACCGGCAGCGGTGCTCCCCATCCCCTCAGACTCCCACCCCCAACCCCCCAGCTCAGAGTGAGAGCCTGTCAGAACCCATCACCTCATTCACCCTCCTCAGGGATACTGAGAGCGAGAGCACACAAGAAAGAGAGAGAGAGAGAGAGAGAGAGAGAGAGAGAGAGAGAGAGAGGAAGAGATGGGAGATACTTATGATTATTATTAAAAAGTATAGATGTCTATATGCCCAGTATTGCTGTATGGATGGGTACACATAGTGAGTTCCAACGAGTTTGGATTTTATTGAAAATGCTCATATTTTCTGTTACCTTACAGATACAGGACATATTTTGTCATACAGTGCCCCCAGCTTTGGAACAACCTTCCAGTCATAGTTCAGGACTGTTAAATTGGCAGATTTGAAGTCTAGGCTGGACATCTACTCGTTTAGTCAAGTTTCTGCTTGTTTGGTCCTATTAGAAACAAAGGTGCAGATCTGGGGGTTCATAAACAGAGATTTTTGGTTATGTTAGTGACGCTGTCTCGCTGCTCTCACACCCTCACTCACAGAACTGTTGATGATGGGGCGGAGAGGAGATGACGTCTCAGAGAGCCCTCACGTCTGTGTTTCTGTCAGGCACACCCCCTTTTTGAGCTAATCTGTTACAGCAAGGCCTGCTGGAGTCACTGTTTGTACTTCGTTAATCTTACACACTGTATTCAATAATATCAAACAAACAAGACATTCATGGATGGAGCAACAGTCAACAGTTCTGCATACAATCAGAAATGATCATTGTCATGGATTTTGAGTAGAGAAGGATACCGTAGCTGTTGTTGGCCTTTTGCAGTGAAAAGGAAGAATGCTGATGTCTGCTCTAGTGAACATCTGTCCATTCATTACACATTGCAGCTGGTGGACTCATCAGCACAAAGTAAAAAACTTCTGAACCTTTCTGTTGCAGATCCCGCCATTATAATGCAACCAGCATGCACTTTGCAGATCAGCAGGCCCCCAGCATTTGCCTTCTGAAGCATGCTGTTCATTTCAGGGTGCTTTCAAGACAAAAATAAGGGCGCATTAGCAGTCCACTGTCAACTGCACAAGAAGCAAATTAGAAAGCGATGTGATTGCCCTCACCTGATCCCCACTGAATTAAAGTAATGTGGTAACAGGTGGTAACATTTTGTCCAATTGTTTTTGCAGTTTTTGGCATTTACTTGATATACAATCAGTGTGATTTGACAGAAATTCCAAAAAATCCAATAAATCACAGACCTTTTGTCACAGAATCTCTCATTTTTAATAGGAAAAACACATGGGAATATAAACCACACTCACATTTTATTGGTACTCCAATCCATGCTCCCAATGAAGTTGCAAAAAAAAAACATGTAAAGCCTTGTACATCTTTTACACAGCAGTTAAAACCCTGGTAAGCTCTCAGAAAGCACTGATTCTACATACTAATTCTTTTTACTAGGGGCAGAGTGAACATGCACGCAGCTTAATTTAAGAATTAAACTAGTACAAAAATCCAACCAGATGATCTTCAAGCCAATAGGGGGCCTCTGGAAAGAAGCTAGAAGCCTTCAGATGTCTGGTTGTTTTCACCACCACTGTGAACAGTTCCAATTTGGTACAGAACTGAGCATTTTTCAAACCCCTCTTTGTTTACATTTTGGCTTACACTGAAGTTAGTTAAATTCCTCATTAATCTATGAAGGCCTGTGTGTGGATCCACACATCAGCTCTCATAACAACCTAACTTCCAGTTATCAAATCATTTATGGTAGTTACTGAATATTTGAGTCTTAAGATGAATAACTGAATAATAAGCCTGCAGCTTAAGTAGTCAAAGCTGACAGGTATGAAGATTCAAATGAAAGTTTCAGACCTGGAAAAAAAAACCCAGAGGCTCCAGGGAGGAAAGGAGCGCTCTCTTCGTTAATTAGCGGTATAGGAAATCCTCAGCGCTGGTAGGTCGGACTGATGTGATTAAGAGAACAGATGGCTGGGAGAGCGAGAGAGAGGGAGAGAAAGTAAGAGAGTCCCTTTATTAAAACTGTGACTCAGAGTGGTGAACAGAGGGACCGGGGGGTCCGGTGGTTCAACCCTGCCACTAAGGGGGGCCTTTAAGCCCATTCCCTTATCACACACACCCAGACGTTGTGTAGGTCAGGGTCCGTCCTGCAGCACTGTTACACACACACACACACACACACACACACACACACACACACACACACACATGCAGAAATCTCTCAGGCATATTCATTAAATTCAAGAGAGTCAATCAGCGGATCGTAGGTATGATGCCCCGGCAGTGGCTGTGTGGTCAAGGCCATGGGTCATCGGAGGCAGGAACTAAGGAGAGCAGCAGGGTGAGTCAACGGGACGGTGCGAGACTAAGTTGATTACCGGCCAGACAGACAGCATATGGACAGAAGGATGGGACACTTAGCACACTTCTGTTGTACCCTACGTGGGTCCGGAAGTGCATGTGCAGCAAGGCGACAAGTGTGTACAGTGGGCATAAGCTGTACACTGGCCACTTTATTAGAAACAGCAATCTTGCAGGCCCACTTTGCGGGTATACAGTTAGCCACTCTAGTGGCTTGTTGTCTATTGTGCTGTGCAAGTTGTGTTAGCTGTTCTCTAGTTCAGTAGTTCACATTTACATTTATGGAGGCATTATGACTTCATTACACCCGTAGAATCTGGTAAAAAAAAAAATCTATACATTAAATTTTATTAAATTAGATATACAAATAGTCTGTAAAACCCCAAAATGTTATTGAATTAGCAGTGACAAAAAACACACTGATTTGCATGTGATGTCCAGTCATATCAGAATATTATGACCCACTACCTAATAGTGGGAATAACCACCCTTGGCTCGGCCCCCTTGGCTACTAGCGAGACATCATGGCATACACTGCATTAGGTGACGGAAGGTGTCCACCTGCTCTGGACCACTTGTCAGAGTCATCAATCCTCTCTGGCATCAGTGACACGTGGGGCACCAATGGTATGCTGCATTGGGAGGCATTCAATGTGCGAGAAGTCCATTCTCGACACACCTTAACTACACTGGCTCTAGAAAATCCTAAGAAGACAGCAGTTTCCGAGATGCTACCACCCTTCGCCCCAGTACATCGGTCGAATTTGCCATTTGCCCATAAATCATTTAGCATTCTGCAACAACTGACAGGTGTGCTTGCTTATTTATACATGCAGCAAACCCTGTCACGTGGCATCTGTGGTCAGTGGGTGGTCATAATATTCTGATACGAGTGTGACAGAGGGCAATGGGCAGTAGTATCTCTGAAACTGCTAACTTTGAGGGATGTTTTAGAGCAGCCATAGTGAAGGTGTACTGAGAATGTACTCACACACTAAGTGCATCCCAACAGCATAACAGTGAAGCCCTACAGGCCATTGATGCCAGAGGGGAGAGATGACTCCAGTGAGCAGTACAGGGCAATTGACACGGCACAGTGGAGCAGTTAACCTCTAAAATGAACACCTCCATCACCGAATGCAGACCAGGCCTCGCTAGTGTCATCCGAGCCAGACATGGTTATTTCCAATATTTGATAAGTGGTCACCAAAGGCCTTGAAGACCACAGATGACAACTAAAGGAGATGATTACAGAATCTGGTTTTTGGTGAAGTAAAACCTAGTCAAGTCAAGAACACTCTTGAGCAGGTGGGCGTATCATTATCAGTATCTACAATCAAAAAACGCCTTCATGAATGTAAATACAGAAGTTTTACTTCAGGATGCCAAACCACCGATAAAACTCAGAAAGGTCAGATTAGACTCAATCCGAAAAAAACATCTAATCAAGCCTAAACAGATCTGGAACACATTATTTGGACTGCTGAATGAAGTAGTGACTTGAACATGGTGGAGGCAGTGCTATGGCATGGGCATGTATGGCTGTCAATAAGGCTGTTCATAGAAGAAACAGGATGAATTCTGAAGTGTACAGAGCTAAAGTTTCTGCTCAAATTTCTGTCTGAATTTTACAATACAGATGAATAATGACCCAAATCACATCTTTCTTAAGAAATAATGAATGACCTGCACCCTGAAATTCCTTACATATTTTTTTCTTTGTGTTGTTTAATTATCTATTGAATTCATTCAATTCACTCATAAATCCTACTGGAATTTCTGGAAATTATGAGCTATAAAATATTCTAAAAAAATCTAAAGTAGGCTTAAAAGATCACTCCATTCAGCGACTTTAGTGGCAACACCTGGCAAAATATTTGACACATCATTATTATCAAAAAAGAGAAAAGGCCTTTACCTCCCTAAGTTGCCAGCCTGCCATTGTTGAGGTTGTGCCCACTGACCGCTGGGCTAGCACTTCAATGCTCTTGGCTGTATCTCTTGTGTATCAAGGGGGTCAAAAGTGTAACCCCTCCACTTTGCCAAATACTTAAGAACAGCAATTGTGTGGGAACATGAGGGCAGGCAGTAGCAGTAGTTAAGATCCCTTTCATTTCCTTATTGGTATTTATTGGGATTTTGCAGAATTTCAGTGAAATGAAAAAAAAAATCTATAAAAATATAATAAACAGAATTAGATATGACTGACAACCTGACATATGTGTTGAACTTAACACTTCACCTAGTTTTATGTTTAAATACTGAACTGTAAGCCATATCCTCCCAATATCCCTCCCCAACAAATCATATCTGGTCAAAAAACATCAGATACGATACGATGTGGTAGAAGGTGGCAACCTGGCAAGAACACAAAAAAACGCTAAATGGGAATACATGGTGTTTCTAATAAAGAGTGCACAAGTGTACTTTAATGGGAATTATAATAAAAGTATTTTAGCTATCACTACCAGCATAGTACATACACACTTATACACACACACTGTCCATGCCCTGGCCATTGTTACACCCCTGACCTGGACAGTCTGAAGCCGTAGCCGCTGATGATGCAGGCAATTCGACTCATATTCCTCCATCAGCACTCATCCTCTCATCCTTCTCTTCCGCTTTTCTATTTCCACACTACCACACTTTCCAACAGCAAATCCCCTCCTACGAGGTGTCCACTTTTAGGTTTGGACGGGGAAAGACTCTTAAGCTGGCCTTGAGCACGAGCGTGTGTAAGCGTGACGTACGAACGGATAAAGCGTCTTAGCATCTTAGGGTAGTCCTGGCTAAAACTGGCTAAACATTTCCGGCCCCCTCCATCCTGCTGCCTCCTGGCCTTCCCCTGACTCAGTAACTGAGCGTAGTGGACCATGCCACAAATAGCCACGAGGGGCGGGACAGCCTGCGTCTGACTGTTAAGCGGCTTACTGGGCTAGCCTGACCTAATGAGATCACTATCATTTAGCAAACTACGTTTTCATTTCTGTGTGCATGTGTGAGTGTTTGTGTGTGTGTGTCTGTGTCTCTTATCCTCATGTCTTTCAGCGCTATGCTGACGTGTTTATGTACTATCATGCAAGCAGAAGTGTGTGTGAGGGTGTGTATTTCTGTATGAGTAAGTGCGTTCATCCTTGACGGAATTCCCTCCATTAGTAAATCCGAAGCCGGGCTAATCCTAATCCAAATGCTACGTCAGAGAACGGAGTGTGTCCTGTGTCGTCACGCCCAACTGTTACCACTGCCACCTCAGGATAACCATGTTTTTCCTCCTGCTGACCAAGCAGCAGGGTTCCATCAGCTCACCTGAGGTGTCACACACATTACGCATTACACACACACACACAAACATTCTGCCAATGGGTTTACCCAGCTTTACCAATCCTCATTCCCTTGATGTTGAAAGGGCCCATGTCATGGAAAACTGGATTTTGCTCGCTCCAGTTTGAAATAATATGTAAACACTGTTCAATATTACGATAGATGCTGTTCAAGTCCAAATAAGCCCATATTAAAGGTGCTGTATGCAATTCTGGAGAACAACTGTTGATATTTGAACTCAGAACCAGTTGTAATTGTTTATTATAAACATACTTACATAAAACAGCACAAATATATCAGTTACACACTGACTGAGCAGAAAAGGAGCAACATCCTCATCCCCTCTCATGTCTTTCAACATTCTGAGGTCTTCCCACGTCTTGTGCACGAGCACGAATGACCCGTATTGCTGATTGGCTGGAGTAAAGTTGTGGCTCGACCTGAGCCACTCTGTTTTTTATCCCATTTAAAAAGCCAGGGTTGAGTATGAACACCAGGTATTTTTTACCAGTGTGAAAACAGACCAGAGATCTAGCAAACTGCTAGGCCACATTCACTGAATTACTGGGCTAGCCTGACCTAATGAGATCACTATCATTTACCAAACTACGTTTTCATTTCTGTGTGCGTGTGTGAGTGTTTGTGTGTGTGTGTCTGTGTCTCTTATCCTCATGTCTTTCAGCGCTATGCTGACGTGTTTATGTACTATCATGCAAGCAGAAGTGTGTATACAGCACCTTTAATTCTAAGGGTTAAAGAGAGGCTGAAAATGGTTAAAATTATTTTGGAATGTAAAATTTATAAGTGTAGGTTAAGAGCCCTTTAAGGACATTTCATGCCATTTTAAGTTGACCTTATTCGTATTATAACTTTATTGTCATTATCAATATTATTCATGTACCTAATTATGCATTTAGATTATTTGTACTACAACAATTCGCAAGTAGTATTAAAGCCAAATTCTTGTACTTTTACTTTCAACAGTAAAATGAATATCACCTAGACTATATCTAGTCTGGGGTACACAGGGGGTGAACAGCTGGTATCCAGAGTTAATTGTACTGATATACATATAACAAATATTTAAAATAATAATAATATTTTAAATAAATTTTTTTACCTCATACTTTTATATACTTGAGTTTAAATGTTAACACCTAAAAGTAGGCATTATTAACCAGTAAACAGTATTAAACAGTAGGCTTATTCCCATACTCCACCAGGTCTTCCCTGAAGGCCTTCCCTGTCCAGATGATTTTCCATTGCCTGTTTTCATGGAAAATGTAATTATTTTAAAGTACAACAAAGTGATGCATATATCAAACTTTGTATTTTCCCACAGTAGGTTTATGATTCTTGATTTATGATTCTGAGGTTTTTGGTCCATTTGGCACCCAAATAGGCGCAGGGTTGGCCAGTAGTATGCCAATTTGTACTTCAAGTCAAGTCAAGTCAAGTCAAGTGGGTTTATTGTCATTTCAACTACATACAGAGTACACAGTGAAACGAAACAACGTTCCTCCCGGACCATGGTGCAACATAGACAGTGCATACAAGACATAAGTGCAACACAAACAAACAAGTGCGGACAGACAACACAACACAGACAGAGGATAATAAATAATGACTGTAGTGTGCAAGTTGTGCAATGTGCGATAAATAGAGTCCAGTGAGGTAGTAAAGTTATCAGTGCAAATGCTTGTGCAAAAAATGCTTCCCATGTTATCTGGGATAAATGGTTGGAAAGAGAGAGAGAGGGAGAGAGAGAGAGAGAGAGAGAGAGAGGAAGAGTGTAAGATATCAGTTCAGGAGTTGAGTTGTGTTGAGGAGTCTGATGGCTTGGGGCTTGCTGTTACTGAGAAAAATACCATGCCACATATTTTGTTAAAGGGCTACAGTTTTAAGCATCTGACTTCTTGTAATTTATTTGTATTGAGTTTATGTACTTATTTATTTTTACATAAACAAAGCCATTGTTTAAATATTCATATTTAAAGGAAAATATTCAATATTTTCCTTTAGAATAATTTATTGGTTAATGGCATCTTTTTTAGCATTTAGCGTTAGCACTCATTGCTTTAGTGTCCTGACCCAAAAACAAAATCCGATTTTTTAAAATCTTACAAAATAACACCTGATTAGGATGGGTCAGGAGGGGCCGAGGTGGCCCAGTAGGATGTGGCTTAGGGCCTTCAAAAGCAGCCCTGATTGTATGTGCAATGTGTACGTGTGTGAAGGAGAGAGAAAGAGAGATCGCAGTTCGGATATGTAGGTCTCATGGTCATGTTAGTACGGTGCTGACTGGTGATTCGACTCTAAAATAACAGTGTGACCAATGCCGGCCGGCCAGCGGACACTTACGCAAAGCTTCTGAGAATGCCTTGTGCGTGAGTGCTTGTGTGTGTGTGTGTTTGTTTCCGAGAGGCCTGGACAGACACAAAGATTCATTCTAGCCTCCAGCATGACCAATGTGTTGGTAGAGCTGGGCTGAGTTCCTTTGGCAAACACACACACACACACACACAAACCAGGCTGGGAATGTTCCATAATCTGCTTTTATGCCGATTATAAAAGTGTCGAGTCAGGATAGGTTACGTGTGTCTTATACAAAGTCTATTGGCAGTTTTAGCAGGGGGATTCTTCAATTTGGGGAATTTTAGGGTTTATTTTAGGTAGTGCTCAAAAAACACACCAATATTCAATTATGCTGTTGTGCTAGTTATAATTAGGATCAGTGGTGTGACTGCTGTGTGGGCAGGAAAAACTACTGGGTGGGGCAGTGTGATGTTTGCTTCCAGAATTTGCTGGTATTTAATTCAATCCATTCATCCCTCTACCAGTGAAACCCCATGCCACTGGCTGCAACACAAACCTATAGCATGATCGATCCACCCTTGCTTAACAGTTGGAGAGGTGTTCTTTTCATGAAAAACAGAAAGCTGAAAATGCTTTGCTATCTTTTTAACAGCCCTCTCCTGCTTTGTGGGCATCAATTTTTAGAATTGTCAGTGTGCTAGGCAGCTGCTCTTTATAGAATATCTATAAAGCTTTGAAATTAGCATTACCTGCCTTTCCTAATGATGACTGTGAACAAGCCATAGCCCTAACAAGCAAATTAAGGTCAGAGACCCTGGCAGAGGTTATGAGAGCTTGAATCTATTGTGGAACCCTATTTTTAAAGAATGCCTAAAATTATTAAAAATAATGTTTGACCTTTGACCTTATGCCTTTTGAAGATCTTGAAGATCACTTAGCTATTCACAGTAACAGAAATTTGGAACAGGGTATATTAGGGTAACACTATATTGACAAAAGTATTGGGACACCTACATTCCATAATCCATAAGGATTCATATGGAGCTGGTCCCCCCTTTGCAGCTCTGACAGCAGGTTTGGAGCTATTGCAGTTATTGAGTCAGCAGAGTACTGGAGACTTTTATGCACTGTATGCTGAGCTCAGCACTCTGCTGTACTTGTTTTTACATCTATGGCGATAGGACTGAATGAAACACCTGAATTCAATGATTAAGTGTCCCAATACTTTTGTCTGTCTAGTGTGTGTGTATAAAAACCATAGCCAAGAGGCCTTTTGTGGCCCCAAAAGTAAGAGTCTCTGCTAAGACTGCCTCTGTCTCCCCATTCTTATTTCTCTGCTAAGCGTTTGCTCTTCGGCAGCTCTCCTGAGGAACTGAATAAAGTTTTAATTTGACGGCTGTGTTTCTGCCTCACTCTGCTTTCTATCTCTCTCGTATTTCATGTGCAGTCATGTTGGACTCATCTCTGTCACCCTGTGGCTCTGTCCTCTGTGTGTGTGTGTGTATGTGTATGTGCGCTGTCCCTTGTGCACTGAGCTAGATCAGAGTGCCAGCATCAAGGGAGCAGGGAATGTAAGTCTATAACACACATTGACGTTTCCGCAGCGATAGCATGGTCTGGCTGAGGAGATGCACTGAAGAAGAAACACAATCAAACTCAACCCAGACAGAACACACTCGCTATCTGTCTCTCTCTATCTCGCTCGCTCACTGTCTATTATTTCATCTCTCTCTTTGATCTTCCTCCTTTCTCTTTTCTCTCTCACTTCTTGCTCCCTCTCACTCCTTGCTCTCTCCCCTCTCCTTCTCTTTTCTTTCCTGTCTTTCACCACTCTCTCTCTCTTTCTCTCTCTCTTTGCTTTCTCTCACTTCTCATTCCTTGCTCTCTCTTTCCTCACACACCCTCTCTCCTGTTTCCTTCCCTTGCTCTCTCTCACTAGTACTTCTCTTACTCCTCACCTTCTCTGCCTCTTCTCTCTCTCTCTCTCTCTCTCTCTCTCTCTCTCTCTCTGTTTCTATACCTGACTCGCTCACTGTCTTTTTTTCCTCTCTTTTTCCTTTTCCACAGCCCCCCACCCCATTTGTTATCTTTTCCCCATCTCTCTGTTTTGCCCACCTGCTTCTTTCACTTTCTTGCACTTTGCAATCCTCTCTCCATTCCCATTCCTTGCTCTGTATATTTCCTCTTTCATACACTCTCTCTCCTCTCTCTTTTTCTTTTTTATCTTTTGCGTCTGAATGTTGTTTTATTGGTATGGATGTAATAAGCTCCACTGTTGCCTAAGCTGCTAACAATAAACATACATACACACACACACACACACACACACACACACACATATATATATATATATATATATATATATACTAAAAACAGTACATATGTAAACATGAACCGACTGGCACCAATGCTGTCTAATGCCAGGAGTGGGCTAGAGGGGTATAAAGCCCCCAGTATTGAACTGTAGAGCAGTGGAACTGTGTTCTCTGGAATGATGGATGGTGCTCCATCCAATTCTTTTGGGATGAGCTGGGGATGACTTGGGGTGGCAATCATCCAACATCCTGGCCTCACTAACGCTTTTCTTGCTGAATGCAACCAAATGAATGCAACCAACCTCACAACAATGCTCCAAAATCTAGTAGAAGGTTTTCCCTAGACAGTAGAGACAGTTATTCCAACAAAAGCATGATAAACTCTTTTTAGGTGTCCCAATACCTTTGTCCGTAAATTGTATATGGAGCCATAGGTCTTTGCTGCTGCTGTACATGCTAAATGAAATGGTATGGTATGGTGCTGCTGACTGTCCAGTGATCAGCACAAAGACAGCAGAGGGAACAGGTGTATTTGTCTGTCCTCACAGAAATAGAAAGGGACTTTACAGTATTATATAAAAAACACAAAAACCCTGAAATACTACCCTTTAACGTGCGTCGGTACGTCTATCCCGGCGGTGGCTAGCTCAATGTGCGCAGAACGTCACTTCCGCTAACATTTGGCAAGCGTTTCTTATCTGTTCAGGCTGGCATTTGGTAAAGGTCATGTGAGAATGCAGGCTGCAGACTGTTAGGCTGTGGAAGCTCCAGTCACTGCTCCACTCCCAGGCTTTGTGCCCGCGTATCCTGAAACATTTAACGGACTGTACTCAGGCCCTTTTCACTGGACAATGCCCATGCGGACAGTTTGGCAGCACTCGCTGCGTAACTTCATCATGTGCGTTCCAGTGGTGAAAAGAGGCCTGAGAATCTTTGCTCTTAAAACCTGAACCACAGGTAAATATATATAAATATTTCTTCTGAATTCAAGGGTATTAAAAATAAGTTTATCCTGCTTTTGTTGAAGTAACTGTCTCTACTGTCCAGGAAAGGCTTTGTACTAGATGTTGAAACATTGCTGTTTGGACTGTTTAGTGACAAGAGCGTTTGTGAGGTCAGGATGTTGGATTATTATCACTCTACCTCATCCCCAATTCCCCAATTCATCCCAAAAGTATTGGATGGAGCATCATCCATCCTCCAGACAACATAGTTCCACTGCTTCACAGCTCAATGCTGGGGGACTTAATACCCCTCTAGCCCATGCCTGGCATTAGGCACAGTGCCAATATGTTCATGTTTATCTGCTCCAGAGAGTCCTGTTCAACTGGTAGTGCTTCTCTACAGGGACTAGACAAGCTGTGTGTGCGTATTTGTGCATCTGTCTAGGCAATGGATGGAACTTAAAGTAGCTGAATGCATACATTAAAAGGGGTGTCCATAAACATTTGGACATATGGTGTAAACTCTTTGTTAAAAGCACAGAATTTCCACTCACTGTCTACTGTGTAATAAACACTGACCTAGGTTCACTGCAGAGGTGTAAAATTACAGACTGTTGCTGACTGTTAAATCTCCTGTAATGCACAATTTGCCTACTTCAGAAACCCACTATTAATCCCTGGTCAGTTTCTAAAAAGACTGTTGTGGACCAAACAAATGTCAGTGTCATTGCTGTCCAGCATAAGAGTGGTTCTGTGGTCAGGAACTAGGCCTGGTAGAAAAGCTGCAGGACCAAGTGGTCCAGCAGACTAAGGCACTGCCACTATGACACAAGGATCTCTGGTTTGATGCTGCCTGTCATCAGCAGCTAGAGCCAGAGAGAGCACAATTGGCCTTGCTCTCTCCAGGTGTGCAGATGGTTCGGTGTGTTGCTGGCCAGCACGGCATCTACTAGACGATATTGGTTGCCGGTGATGTTGTGGCGGAAAATTTGGCTTCGAATAGAGGCGGTGACTAGTTGTGCATGTGTAAGTCCTCACCCCTTACATGTGATAAGGGGAGGGTTCTAATGAGTGGGTTAAGGAATTGGCTCTCTAAAACTGGGGAGGACAATGAAAAACTGTAGGAGCAGCAGGTTGTATGTCAAAAGTCAATAGGCTACTGTCTCAAACTTTATGCTAGCAATGTGGGCCAATGTCAGTCTCTGCCCCCTTTCAATTTCTTCTATAGTGTAATATAAGACAAGGAGAACCCTGGGAAAAACATAAAATTAAGTCTGATCTATTAAAAAGCTTATGTAAAGGTTTTTGCCCCTATAGATAATCAACCAAACATTTTATATAACTGGAGATCAGTCTTGTACAGCACTTTTCACGGAGGAATTTTGGTTCTTCCAGTTTTTGATCCCTCCATGTTTAACTGTATGATGTTTGGGCAAATCTGTCCACAGAACAATAAGCCAAAAGGCAAATCTGACATGAGCCATGAT
Organism: Salminus brasiliensis; assembly: GCF_030463535.1. Taxonomy (NCBI): domain Eukaryota; kingdom Metazoa; phylum Chordata; class Actinopteri; order Characiformes; family Bryconidae; genus Salminus; species Salminus brasiliensis. The sequence goes on from NC_132878.1 coordinate 87,076,814, forward strand.
GTTCTTCTGGGTTAGCAGTGGTTGTCCAGAAACTTGCAGTTCCTTTGATGTTCATCTGGATCTTTTGTGACTTCTTGGACTAGTTGTCACAGTGCTGCTGGAGGAATTTTGGTAGGCTGGCCACTTCTGGCAAGCTTTACTTCTGTCCTTATTTCATGTTTTCTCCATTTGATAAAGGCTCTGTAGTTTGCTGGGATCCGAGAACCTTAGAAATGGTTCTGTAGTAATAAAGCCATTTACATGACCATAGTCTTACAATAATATAAAAATTAGAAATATTAGATATGATCCCTAGTTTTAAGATGTTTCATACACAAACATATATTTTTCCAGTGCTCACAGCGTTGGTGCTGGACTATGTGTAAAGGGCAGTGATTCCTGTGTGGTTTATCTTTTATAGTAGTTCCATTTACAAAAATACAAAAATCTACTATGTACTGCCCATTGTCTTATAAATTCCACTGTGTGTGACTGTCTATTTAAGGATAAATGTTCCTTTAAAATGACAAAACATATTACAGAGTGGCTTAATTCCAGGACTAAAACACATGTACAGTATGTAAAGCATATGCAGCTTTTCACTACAGCTGCATTTTCATGTTCTATAAGAAGTGTGTAGAAATGAGCTACCATGGCAGCACATAAATAAATTGTTTTTTTTCCAAGGCATCTGGCTGAGCTTTTATCCGTTTTTGAGTATGTGTATATGTGTGTGTGTAACAGAGAGAGAGAGAGAGAGAGTGAGGGGTCTCAGTAACTCCATTCAGAGAGCTGGTCTTTGTGAATATGTGAGTCATAATTCTGACGACAAGAGTCTTTCCACCGGAAAAAAATGACACAATGAAAGACAAAAAGAACAGTGCACCCCTCTCTTCTTCCAGCTCCTAACACACACACACACACACACACACACACACACAAACACACAGAGCACAAGTCATTTTTCTGCTTTACATACTTAGATTGTTTATCCCTAAAACACTGCTTCATGTATGTGCCACTACACTATATGTCCAAATGTTTGTAGACACCCATCTAATAAATGTATTCAGCTACTTTTTAGTTGCACCCATAGCTGATGCAGATGTTCAAATACACACAAACACAGCTTGATTAGTCCCTATAGAGAGTAAAGTGTTGCCATTAGAACAAGACTCTGTAGAAGATAAACATGAACCTATTGGCACTGAGTCTAATGCCAGGCATGGATTTGGAGGAGTATAATGCCCCAGCATTGAGCTGTGGAGCAGTGGAACTGTGTTCTCTGGAATGATGATGCTCCATCCAGTGCTTTCAGGATGAGTTTGAGAAGTTGGGGACGAGGTGGTGTGGTGATCATCTATCTTCCTGACCTCACTAACGCTCTTGTCGCTGAATGCAATCAATCCTCTGAGGAGACCTTTGGCTCAGCTTTTGGATTTGAGTGTTGTACATTGTACAACATCTGAGGTTTGCCACAGATTTTAAAAACCAGAGGTTTCTATGCCAATTGCTCTTTGAGCACATCCATACATGAGAAAGACTGTGAAAAACTGCTTTTCCACAGGATTTGTTGGAATATTTACCCACATGTCGATTACACAGGATTAATTAAAGAATTAATATAACCTGAGGTTAGCTTTAGGGGTTATTTTACAGAAGGTAAAAGGGCACCAGAAACTTTGAATGCACAGTTAGAAAGACAAGACTAAAATCACTGAGAAACTTTAGTAATAATTACATTACCCCACCTCCCCATGTAACATAAATCGCATCCGAATGGGGCCTCACAGACTGTGTAACTAATTTCAATAGACTCTTATTGTGTATATATTTGAAAGGAGGTTAGGGTGGAGTATGAAGAGTAAGGGTTCATATCTGAAGGATACCACATCATCTGTCAAACATAGTGGAGTCAGCGTTGTGGCATCAGCATGTATGGCTGCCAATGAAACTAGGTCACTGGCTTTTATTGATCATGTAACTGAAAAATGTAGTAAGCTAAATTCTGAAGTACAAAGAGCTCTGAAGTCATTTTGGCTGAGATTAAGTCAAATTATCTGACCTTAATTGTGTTAGTCTGTCCAATTACTTTTGAGCCTGTGAAAATGATTATATATATATATATATATATATATATATATATATATATATATATATATATATATATATATATATATATATTTGTTAAACCCATTATATTAAAGCTGAAAGTACACTTCGGTCCCATTTTGACTGTTTCATTTCAAATCCACCGAGGTGGTGTACAGGAGCACAATTACAAAAAATATTCACTGTCCAAATACTTATGGATAAAAAAGTAGATCAAAACCCTTAAATGCAGCTACAGTAAATGCCTTGCAAAGCATCTAAATGGAGGAAGCCCAGCATTTGGTGTTTAAAGAGATTTCTTGTTTTTGTTCGGTTAAACCCACTGAATTAAAGTCTAGACCTGTGTCCCAGCTTGACTGCTTCATTTCAAATCCACTAAGGTGCTGAACAAAAGCAAAGTTACAAAAAATGTTACTGTTTAAATACTTATAGACATGCAAGAAGATAAAATCCCATGTTTTCTGAACTGAAGTCTGTGCTCAGCACGTCTTCATGGTAACGGCAAATCTAGGTCAGTCTCAAACTCATATTCATATCATAGCTTTGACCTTTGACCTTTCCGTCTGAGTCGGTTTCCTGGCTGGTTGCCGCGCAATCTCAGAGACAAAAAAGAGAGATGGAGAGAGAGAGAGAGAGAGAGAGAGAGAGAGAGAGAGAGAGAGTACAGGTGAGTCTCCATATTGAGGCTAATGTGGCAGTTGAGCTCCGTATTACTTCTACTGCTTTGCCTGAAGGACTAAGGATTAACCTCAGCCACCCCACACAGCCTCATGCATCTGTGCGTTGTAGCGTTGGGCATACAGGTAGTATTCAGATGCAGTTAGCCTTCAGCAGTTTGCTCTAGTAGCCTGATCTGAAGACTGCTTTACTGAGCTCCAACATCAAATCATATATCTGTACGACTGATATACACAAAATAATTTATTAAAACAAGTTTTTATTCTTGTTTAAGAAAAAATGAAATAAAAAATGCAAGTAAATAAATTATATATATAAATATATATATATATATATATGTATGTATGTATGTATGTATGTATATCATACAAATATTCTCCAGCACTAAACTAAACAAAGAGTGGCCTTGTATAACACCTCTAGCAGTTGCCATCTATAGTTTATTATAAATTAAGAATATATTTACAGAATAAATTTACAGCATAAAAATAGTTAGATTAATACACACAGATGTATCCTCTAAGATGTACAGCATCAATAATTAAACTAAGCTTAAAAAATGTAACTTAAATATATTTAATATCCACTTCAAGCTTGGGAGGGTGGAGAGGTGGGGCTCTGTTCATACCACCCAAACCATCATATGGTTAGTGTTTTATGCTAAACAATAAAGGTAACCATGTGGTATACTAAGAATGTGGATTATTTAATATGCTTAACATTCTTAATATTATTATGAGAATTAATTTTAAAAATTCATATCTAGCTATAGTAGTCTTTTCTGCACAAGAGCTTACATACATACTATATATAGTATGTATGGTATATACATATATACCATATTTTTGGCTACATGTCCCGACATTGTAAAAAAACAAATCTGTGTGTGTTTTCCTGAGAGTGTCCTTATTTGGAGATAGTCCAAAATGGTTCACCATCTGACCACATTCATGTGACTGGGCCTGATATACCTGGGCAAAAGGGAAGTAGCAGGTCATGAGTCTATTGTGAGACACATACACACACACACAGACAGAGACACACCTACACATTTTCAGTCTCCTCCACAGGATTGAATGGAACTGAAATTACTACACACACACATACACACACTGCAAGTTTGACAAAGACAATGACAGTTAAACTTAGTAATTCCATGATATTGGTGTTTCCTCCTAAAATTCTGGACCTCATCAATTACAAAAGAACACAAAGCACATGGAAATATCACTGTGCAGTACAGTAAATCGCTCATTCATACATTTTACTTACATTTCCACAAGACTTTGCTGACCTTCAGGTCAGTTATGGCAATGGCAAGTGAGTCAAAAGACTGAGGCCTAGCTTTACAAGCCATTTTTAATTAAGGTTCATTTTGGCATTATGTGTCATATGTGGCCAGCATGCAGCCTACTATGTGAAATGTCATTGTTTTTAAATTGGGACAAAACTGACCCAACTGTAGCCTGCTGTGACTGCGGTCTGACAGGCATCATTACCATTCCACTGCAGTATGTGGGTTGAATAACCCTTTGCTATCTGGGATATTACAACACAATTACTGGCAACTGAGCACAGAGTTCAAGTCAAGTCTTAAGTCTGTGTAGTGTGAAACTGAGTCTTGAAGCTCTGCGTTGTAAGAATGACTCGAGTCTCAAGTCTCTGCCATGTTAGTCCAAGTCTGAGTTGTGAGCATCGAGTCTGTGGGGTGAGTCAGAGTACAGTCTCTGTTTTTTGGAGTGTGAGTCTGAGTCTGAGATTTTAAGTCTGTAGTGTGAGTCAGTCGAGCCTCAGGTGTTGAGTCTGAGTCAAGTTTTAAGTCTCTGGAGTGCAAGTCTAAGTTTCTTAGACTTCAGAGTCTAAGTAGTCTCAGTAGTCTAAGTTTCTACAGAGTCAAATCTCTAAGTCGAGTCTCAAATCTGTGGAGTGAAAGTGTGAGTTAAATCTCAAGTCTCTGCGAGTCTCAAGTGTCTGTGGTGTGATTCCAAGTCAAGACTTGAGTTTTGATTCTTTGGAGTCCAAGCTGAGTCTTGTGTCTCTTACCAAGCATGCTTGCTATCCCAACTACATGCTATCCATCTGTCTCGAGTTAGTTTGCCTTTTTCCTTTCTTAATTTAGTCATTTCCGATTTCCACCCAACTATGCTACCAGTGCTGAGATGGTGAAGGTTAGCATGTGCTTCATCCCCCTATATGAAGCCAGCCAGCTGAACAGGCTTTGAGGAGAACACTAACCACTAGTTCTGTTACATCTGAAAGTGTGGCTCCAGCCACAGATGGAGGAATCAAATTCACTACCTCTGAATGATAGGGCGGCCAACACTTAGACAGTAGCCCCACTTAGGAGTCCATGTTCTTATCTTTAATGCATGTTAAATGCATGACAAAATTCTAAATTTCTGTTAGTCATTAATCATTAATTTACATTTACACAATGTAAAGAGCAGCTAGAGATTTTATATAGCATAAAACAATACAAGCAGGTTCATCAAATGACTTTTTCAGTGTACGTAACTGCCTGTAAATAGGCCTGATGTCAATATGAGTTTGAATGAAGAAAGTGAAGTGAGCACAAAAAAGGCTTTGCTTCCTCAAACTGAAATAAACTCGGCACAGAAATAATGACCACAAGCGAACACACCAGTTTCTCTCTCACTCTCTCTCGCTCTAACACCTCCCCCCACCCGCCTCTTTTTCCTTTTTTCCTCCCGCATCGTGAATGCAGCTGTCATTCTCTTATTGTCTGTGTGTTTGTTGCAGAAAAAAAATGGAAAGATGTTTGTTGCAATGGTGCACTTTGTGGGTGGATAGGATGGCAGCTGGTGACTCCACTGTACTTTACATGCAGTGTCTGCGTGTGTGAGTGTGTGTGTGTGTGTGTGCGTGTGTGGGTGAGGGGGTGGGTTACGCACAATGGAAAGTGAAGTGAAGTGTCCACGTGACGTTCGCTGGTGTTTCCAACTTTCACAAACCGAGGAACTGGAACCAATGATGACGAGATCTAACGACATCCTCATCTCTCAATCTCTCTCTCTTTCTCTCTCTCGCTCTCTCGGGGTCACATGACAGGCTGATGATGACAGGCCATGTCTGGGCGGAGACTGTGGTGCTTTTTATGAATGAAACTCCTTGTTTACTCTGATGTTGCTATTCCTGTGCATGTGTGTGGTTCCTGTGTGTGTGTGTGTTTGTTTTCGTACATATTCTGGACTCATTTTGTTGAAAGTGCACAGAAAAGTAAGGTCCAAGTGCAAAAAAGGAATCAACAAAAAGGTCCTCACTTTGAAAAGTGTTTCCTTAACAAAAGTAAAAAATTAAAAAACAAAAAAAAGTAAAAAGTAAAAAATAAAAACACTTTTTCTTTTGGTTAATAAAGGTAATGTTATGGTTAGGCTTAGAAAAGTTTTTATTACAAATAGGTAGTTATACATATAAAATACATATGGCTTAATTTTTATTACATATACATTTGACATATTATACATATGGAATATAGCAATGATGGATAACATTCGACAGCTTAAATGCTAAAATACTACACAACATTATTGTTGTGTACTTAAAGTGTTATTAAAGTACATAAATACTGTGTATATGTATAATACATATGGGTCATTATTATAAATACACAAAGCTTATATATATATATCAGTGCTGAAATACTGTATCATATTAATATTAATAATATCAATGCTTAAATACTGTTTTGCATTACATGTATCATAATGAAGCATATTATTACATGTGCTTGCTTATGGTAAATATAATACACACAGGACATCATACTATTACTAATAATCTATCGAAAATACATACATATATATATATATATATATATATATATATATATATATATATATATACTGTACATATAATACAAATACAAATTTGACATATGCATGACTCCATGTCCTGACACTGTATAAAAACCCACTGTGTGTATATGTGTGTGCATGGTGGTGGTGGTGTGTGTGTGTGTGTGTGTGTGTGTGTGTGTGTGTGTGTGTGCTCAAGACAGCAATTTCCTTCTCTTTTTTCCTGTGCTGATTCACTCTTCTGAATAAAATCTCCTCCATGTGTAGCTTTTAACACATTTGCTGAAACACACGTATGTAGGTGCACTCACAGGTGCATCTGCAGACATACACACACAGTTTTGAGTAGGATTTTCAGAGTTTGTGAGCATGTGTGTGTGTGTGAGTGAGTGTGTTCACTGACTGTGTCAATCTGTGTGTTGATAAAGCAGCATCCTGTTTCCAATGGGGGCTTGTGTAACAGCTAACAGAGTCCCCAGTGACGTGTGTGTAAGTGTGTGTGTGTGTGTGTCTTGTGTAAGGGGAAGTCTTTGTACCAGTATGAGAAAACGAGAAAACTACAGAGAGATTTTCATCAAGACACGGTATTCAACTCGGCCTTGAAATGCAAGATGAACTTAATCTAGCCCTCCTTGTGTGTGTGTGTGTCTGTGTGTGTTGGCGGAGGGACGGATCAGAGGGGGTCTGAGTGCCCAAGTCCGTCTGCATCTGTCAGTTTCAGTTTGTCGTTTTTTCTAGATGTGTCTCGTAGATGGAGCTACTCACTCAGGTATGCACTCATGGCTTTGCATGCGGATGGGCCTGAGTGTGTACGTGTGTGTGTGTATTGTGGTAGACGTAATGGAGTAAAGCTTATTCAGGTGGATGGAGCCACTTGGTAGTCTTATCTTCAGCAATCAATTTGAGCAATTGCACTCAGACTATTCTAAAAAGGGGAAATATACCACTGGTAGATACACACATAGCATAGCACTCACTTCTCTTGGACGTAAAGTCAGGCAATGCAAATCCGCCACAAGTAATGAGCATGAACAGTCCTGGAACAGTCTATCCTCAATCATTTAAAATGTCCTTCTGAGCAGAAATGAATCAAGGGAAATGGATATCCAATGCCTTCCACATTCTGGTTACTAGGCCATAATAGTTATCCCCATATTAAATCCTACATGATGATCCACTCACAGATGAAGAAAATAACTCTGTTTATCTCCTGTTTATGGCACATGTAAAGGGATGAGACATATTTGTTGTTAAATAAAGAGTTGGCTCTCGTAATCGATGTGTTGGATGTGGGTGAAGACCATTAAGGCCAGATCAGTAAGGTCAGATATTTGGGTTGGAGCATGTTAGAAACAGGAAGGCTTGTCGGGGCTTGTTCCAGTCAGCAGTAGTGAGAGCCAGTGGTCCGAGAAGTGGTCCAGTACGTTGAGCACCCAATTCTCATTTATGTGTGAGGGGAACAAAGGCTATCCCAACTGGTCCAAACCAACAGAAAGACTACAGACGTTTTTAATGATGGTTAATGGAGGACTGTGTCACAACACACAGTGCCTCCCATTATGTTCTGTATGGGGCTGAGTAGCTTCAGACCTGTCAGAGTGCCTATGCTAACCCCTGTCCACCTACAAAGGAGTGTTTCAACTAGGCCTATGGGTTGCAACTGGAGCTATGGACAAAGGCCCAATTTTTTTGGGAAAGTGATAGAGCCAGGATGCGCTGGAAAAAAAAAACAGTGCAAGGCTATTGAGTTGTGGTGAACTGTGCCTATTAGAGTGAACTCTTTGTTAATTTTTACTAGCATTTCATTAGGAAGTGGCTGCCGTACAATGTAAAAAATAATTTTTGATTTAAATTTAGCTTTTTATTTAATACCTTTGTAAGACATTACAAATCTCCAACATTTCAAAACAATGCACACAATCTTAAATGTCTAAATGTTTGTCATCTGTCGCCCTGCAGCCCATCATTAGTGGCAAGTTTTTGACCACAGGGCCATTGTTGGCTGAATATCTTCAGTCGTGAACTATACTGAATTAGTTTAATCCCTTCATGTGTAGTATATGCACAATGTCACTATGTATTTACAGTTTTGGCCAGTTTTGTTTTCTTTAAATTAGTTGAAACTTGCGAAAGGAATGTTACGGGGTGGTATTTTGTACATGGTTTTGATAACATGCAGCAATATGTTTTACGTGATTGCTTAGTCAGCTAGCAAACACAACACAAACATGAGCACTGCAAATATTCAAATTTCATTTTCCACCTTCATATATTTTCACACTGCCAACATTTAGACTTTTTCCTTCTGTTTTTCCAAAGTTTTCCTCTGTTGAATCTAAGTTGGGTGGGCCTAAATTTTCCCCTCCCAATCTCCTGTGATGTGTTTCCCACCTCCCACCGTAGACCTGTTCTGTGATAATGGCCGTGCTACTGGAAATTTAACCATTCTCTTGTCTCATAACCTCAGTCAAACATTTAAATTCAGGAGGCGGTGATTTATGTAAACCAACATGGCTGCACCAACGAGGCTGGAGTTATTCTCCAGCTTTTTACAGGAATTTCCTCTTCGATTTTAAGTGGAGCAGAACCTTAAATGGAGGCAGACTGTAACTGCAGCACTGTTTTAAGGTGAAATTTCAGCTTCATGCTACAAGATAAGAGCACTGCAAACTTTTAGTGTTGTTTATTTATAACATTTTATATCGGTCAGATCCAGTGAATACATGAATGGGAGTCATGAAGAACCACCACTTAATTAAAACATGCAAAAACAGCCACCACCAATCGTTCTGTGACACACTCTCACAGTTCAGAACGGGCTGCAAGTCACGATTTTTATGAGTTCAACTACAATTTAACTGCATTAACATATAAATATATACTGAATGTAATATTGGTAATGGCTCATTCTGTGGCATAGCTTTAGTATTAAAATGTGTTGTAGTATACAGTAGACAGGAGCTTTAAAAGAAACAAATGAATTACAACTTTAACTGATAACTGTAAACTAATTTCCACAGGAAAACACATTTTTGTCTTTGTACAGAGTCTATTTTTGTGTGCTATTTTTCTCCTACAAAACGAGCTTGCAGAAACGGAGGTTAACATACTAGCAACACTGCTGCTAGCTTTAAACAGTGGCTCACCTGTCTGATTTCAGAACATCAGTTGATTTGATGATAACCTATAGCATATTACATAACCTCTGTTTTTACACCCCCCCCACCCCCCATCCTACTGTATGTCATAGTGTGAACCCACTACCCACCGCAGGAGTACCTGTTTTGAGGAACAGGGACCAGTTCAACTTCAGCTACACTTGCTGATTTCTCAGCCCAAGTCTGCGGCCTACTTTCGGTTCCATCCGTTTCTAAGATTAGCTTCCGTACATCGCAGTTATCAAACATTTCCGATGGTTCTCAATAAGGAAAGATTTTGCATGTGGCAGCAGAAGCCCAGCTAATTATACGACCGAAGCAGAAAGGTCGCAAAACGGATACGGCTATTATTATGTCTCATATAAATACAGAAGTACGTAGCATTTGTAAACAAGGCCCTGCTATTGCATAAATCACAGATCTGTAATTAGGTTGTTTCTCTAACACCCCTTGTGTATTAACAACACACACACACACACATACACACACACGGCCGTGTTTTAGGCAGCCGTGCGTAGGAGACTGTTGCGTGTTTGGTGCCGAACGCGGCTGTTGAGAACCTGAGTTGTCATGGAGATGATGGGTTGATTCACCATAGCGACTAATGTTGGATGAGAGAAAAAGAGAAGGATTAGAGAGAGAAAGAGCGAGATAGAATCTGAAAAGGACGAAAGCACAAACAACTACATTACCCACGTTACAATGTGGTGAAACTTGCCAAGGCTGCACTGCTTTAAAAATAAGGTGATTCGAAGAGTTCCATGAACACAGTGTACCTACGCTTTTTGTCTTGGCACTGTAACAAAGGAGGCCTTCAGGCGGCAGCATTATGGTGCCCTTGGTGCATGAAACCACCCTGCCCAAAGAGCAAAATCTGTCCTGTCCACTGAAACCATTTCATATCAAGCCAGTGACTGAACCAATCATAATGACTAAATTATTATCATTATTTTCACTGAAATTCCCCTTGAACTAACTTTTCTGTATTTCTGAGCAACATCAATCACAATATTGTCTCACAGATGACTATTTTGTGCCTGATTCATCTTAGCTGAATAATTATTTTAAAAGGAAAAGTGATCTCATCATTTTCTAATGTAGCTCTCTATATTAGGGCTGTTAAGCTCCTCCTAAAATGGAGGGAAAAGTTAAGGGAAACAATTTAATAATGGATGATCCTTCATCAGTGCAAAAAAGGATAGATCTTCAGAAAGAAATCTTCCTCTTTTAAGCAAAACTGCCCAGTTGGGGTAGATTCAAAACCTGTCCTGTCCACCACTCACATCCCAGACTGTCTGCAGGTCAAGAACTGCCCTGTTGGATGCCCAGGCCAGTAGTCAAAATCTGCTCTGTCAGACAGCCAGGGCACTGGTTAAAACCTCCCCTCTCCACTGATCAAAGTCGTCCCTGTTTACTGCTCAAAATCTGCCCTGTTGACTCATCAACAATCGCCCTGTTGGATATTAAGTCCACCAGTCCTGCCCTGATCAAAATCTGCACTGTCCATCAGTCAAAATCTGCCCTATGCACTGATTAAAACCTGCGCTGTGTAGTGGTCAAACTGTACCCTGTCCACTGATTAAAACCTGCGCTGTGTAGTGGTCAAACTGTACCCTGTCCACTGATTAAAACCTGCGCTGTGTAGTGGTCAAACTGTACCCTGTCCACTGATTAAAACCTGCGCTGTGTAGTGGTCAAACTGTACCCTGTCCACTGATTAAAACCTGCACTGTGTAGTGGTCAAACTGTACCCTGTCCACTGATTAAAACCTGCACTGTGTAGTGGTCAAACTGTGCCCTGTCCACCGCTCAATAACTATCCTGTTGCATAGTTAGTCCACCAGTCAAAACCTGCCCTGTTCACTGGTCAAAATCTGCTTTGTCAGACAGTCAGTTCACAGCCAGTTCACCCAAACAAATCCTTCTTGGACAAGCAGGGTCAAACCCTGTCCTGTATACCCAGCCTACTCTGTCCAGTGGTCAAAACTGACCTGCTGGACAGCCAGTCCACCGGTCAAAATCTGCCCTGCTGGAAAGACAGCCCAGTGGTCAAAACCAGCCCTGTCCACACATTAAAATCTGCCTTGTCAGACAGGCTGTCCAGATGTCAAATGCCGGCCAAAACTGCCCTGTCTGCTGGTCAAATCCTGTCCTGTCCACTTGTCCTGCCCCCTGTCACTGCAATCATATTCATACTCTTCTGCCTATTGAATTTACAAGTGAATACTTAATGTTTTATACTTTGTAAAGTCAATACTTTAAAAGTACAAAAGCTGCTACATAAATGAAGTGATTTTTGGATGATTTCTACCCTAGATTTACTTCCCTTGCGCACACACACAAACACACACACACACACACAGAGCGTGTAGTAAACAATGAGTGATTTAATATGTGTGTGTACGTCAGGCTGGTAAAAAGAGACTTTGACCCATGTGTGATTGTGTCGGGGTGTGTGTGTGTGTGTGTGTGTGTGGGTGGGAGAGAGTGAGAGAGCACTAGAACGAGACACTACGTCTGTTTCTAGTAGGCCGAAGTAAGTTCTAGAGAGACGGATCCCTTAATACATTCCACACATTTCCCACTGATGAAACGGTGCTTAAATACAGAAACCTCTCGCGCTCGCTCTCTCTCTCGCTCTCTCTCCTCCTTTCCAGCAAAGATAAACAAACCGAGTTCATTTACTCTCCTTGTAACAAACATTAGATTCCTAATATATACCCGGCACGGCTGGAGCGGAACACGAGTAGAGGAATATTTAGAGCCCGGCTGACCCGTTACAGTGGGTGCTTGGTTAGCTATGCGGCGCGAAGGAGAAGGCGTGATGTCATGGCCTGGTGATGTAACAGAGTATGCTCACAATCTGAACCTTTGAATGAAATGCCATTCCAGTGGTTAAAGTAACCTGCTGGTGATGTCAGCGCACCTCTGATCTAATAGCTGCTGGACATTCCTGGTGATTTGAATGCCGAGGCCCAGTAATAGGCCTGTGCGGGCTGTGTTGCGTAGGCCGCTGGTCGGTTATCAGCACGTAAACGCAGCCTGAGGGTCATTCTACCTGACGGTCGGTCAGAAAGAGGCAGCCAAAAATAGCGCCAGGTAATCAGTAGCGTTTAAGGGATCCAATTTGAATGGGACTGCGTCTCATGGCGGACGGGCAGATAAAGTGGGAGCGTACAGTGAGGTAGCGTGTGCGGAGCAGCTGATTTGAATATTCCACTGCAGACTGCAAGGGAACCGATTACTGGAAGTTCCAGAGTTGGCTGAGTCCTGTTTCATTACAGTGCACACACAGCCAAGCTAATGTAACTTGAGAGGATAGCATAAACTGTGACAAACGTGTTTACTTCTTCTGTGGCTGAACAAATACTGTATACGTACAGTCGGTGTAACAGACCAACAAATCAACAGTAACAGTGGCCAGCTTTTTCACTAGTTCAGCAGCTGAGTGAGTCTGAATATCTGGTTTACAGGCGGCCAAGCTGCTGAAATTTAAAGACTAACATTGTGGCAAAGTTCTTAGCTAGCTGAATAAGTCTTATTGTACTAAACTACAGTAATACTACTTTTACCTCCATAGCAATATTTAATACTTATGTAGTAACCTAAGGTAAACTACAGAAATTTACACAAATTTACAAAAGATTCTTACTGGAATCTTATTAGAAACTTACACAGCTGAAAACACAACCATCCTAAACTGACCAAGGAACACAAAAGGCTGAACTTCTGCATTAGTTAAATACCTGAAAAAGTTCTGTACACTCACAATCAACCTTATACCACTGACAGATCAACACAAAAAGCAAAGATCTGTGCGATTCATGTAGCTAAACAAGTCCTATGGTAATGGTAATATACATATATAACCAAGATAGCTTTACCAGCTATGTACTTGAACAAAAGCTAATACGACAGACAGGCTAACAAAAAAGCATAGATCTTTGCTAGTCATGTACGTGAACACAGCCATGTTAATAAAACAGAGAGACTAACACCAGAACGGCCAGGTTTCCTCTTTTTCCCAGACATCCCAACTAGCAGAGAACATTACAGGAACATTCAGCAATGTTTTTAAAAGGTTCCAGGAAACTTTACAGAAATAATGTTCCAGGACCGTTTTGAAAACGTGTGGTGTAATAATGGTTTGCATTATAATGCTATTAGAATGTTTCTTAGACAACAATCCCAGTTAATGAAAAAAAACAACATTATGGAAACATCTGATGTAACTTTCCCTATACTAAAAATACAAGAAATTAAATACAATACATAAAAACACCGATTAAACTGATAATCACACTGATAAATAAGATGTAGAAATAAATCGTATGTAACATCAACTTAAGAATTGGGAAATTATTGAAACATTTTCTGAATTAATGCTAATAATAAAAACGTTTTCGTATCTAAAAAACATGTCCAGTCAGGATTTAAGTGCCAAATATCTTGGTTTTCGCCTTGATTTCACGTCTGCGTTTCTTTCCACAGTCATGCACACATCAAACATTATGTGTGCAGATTTATACAGCTTTAAACAAATCCTGCCTTCTCACCCACCACAAGTGGTCTACATGTACCTACACAAGCATTGGTTTCCCACTGTTTACCACAACCTAAGATGATTCAATGCTACTGTAAAACACTATTCAAAAAATAAAAAAGAAAGAAATCTGTGGTTTCTTCTTATATAGTGGAACCAGATGGACTAAATATTCAGAAATGAATTTCTGACCTATCTAGTTATGTAAAATTAACACTGTTGATTGGAAGTGAAAAGAGATTTTTTGTCTATATATATTATAATGCTATTTTTATGTCTTAAACAGTGAGTAAATGTTAGTGTGTTAATGTTCATTATCATAGCTGCATGATGTTTGAGGTATTTAACTCACTCCCTCCCTTACACATACACATTGCCATGGTCCCAAAACCTCCAGCCACAACATTCCAAAGACACTGGACGTCCGCATGTCCTATTTAATGAAAACCAAACTATGGTCACCCTAGCTAACACAATCTAACATAAGCAAGAGAGACTAACACAAACAGTAAACTTATTTGCTAGTTATGTAATTATACATAAGCTAACCAAACAGCCAGGCTAAAAAGTGTACACCTGTACACTGTACACAACCAGCACAGTTAACATAGCTGAAAATGTCCCATATAAAGCTACAGTAGCGGACAGGCTACAAACAGTGGGAAACTAAACTAATATATAGGATGTGTCTGAAAAGTCAACAAAGTGTGCTTTCTCTTTCAGCCTTTGTCTTTTCTTAGGTTTCTTGTAGGCATAAGACTCCCCCAGACCATCTTTGAGTCTTTTACTTTCCAGCCTTTCTCTTTCTTTTTTCCCCTTTAGCTCTCGTTTGTCCTCCTTTGAGTTCTCACTGACACTGATCTTTTGCGTGAGTGTGAATGGAACGGCAGAAGCAGCTTGTCCGCTTATTTTCCAAGTGGAGCCTTATTCTGGGTCATGGAAGTTCCTAAATGGAAGACAGAGGAACCAAAGAAAGTGCCACGCTTACACTTACTTACACACACACACACATACACACACACACACACACACATACTATTGTATTGTCAGATATTGTTCATGTTCTCCTTCTCTTGTACTCTAAGGTGCAATCAAGCCCTTCATGAAAAGTGAACCCGATCCTAGTTGTCCGTATGTCCGTCCATATGCTAAATCTACCCAGTGGATTGTCCATTCTGACTGTGTATATGCCTGTGTTTGTTTAAATACATGCTCAAGATGTAAGTGTCTGTTTTGTTAATTCAGACTAGGGTTAAGTTTAGGCTTAAAGGTAATTTAGATTAGATACACTATAATTAATTCACATTTACATGTATGACCCCTTGTCCTGACACCATATAAAAACCAAACTGTAAAATCATGGGATATAAAGGGCTGTGCAGTTTATTTTACCCTTCACGGCCGGGTTGGGTCCCAGTTTGGAAAGCACTGACTCCTTCCACCGGCTGACTGTATTGGTCCATTAGCCGCATGTCCCACTGGCCCGTTCCCTCTTCCTATGGAGAAACAGACTTTTCCGGAACCATTTAGCCCAGCCTGTTCTCGGCAAAATGCTATGCTGTCATTCAGACAGGATTCAGGCAAGAAGGGCTGCTGACCTGCCCTGGAGTGAGCTCTTTCACCAGCCGCCAATCAACCCTTACCCCGACCGCAGCCACATCACCACGGCCTGGCCACTCGCTTCCCACAGTAGAACTAAATTGCTCTCCTTTTTCTTCTTGCTTTACTCAAACATACTCTAGTGGTGTCTCTTTATACTAGACTCATTTAAGGGGCTTAAAAAGGAGTCCGGTGCAGAGAGATGAAAAGGTAACAGAAAAGGAACTGTATAGCGAGAAAGATTACATTTACTGAATCTCTTAAATTGTCTACAATTTAAAGAGTAAATCTTTAATCAATGCCACAAGTGTTTTGTTGAATAATAAACATATATTCATAAATCATATATATAACTGACAAGGTACAAACCATTTTCCAGACTCTTTATGATTAGGCTGAGGTGAAAGTTGAAAGTAAGCTAATGCTAGCCTAATAAACCCAGTATTCCACCTGTCTAATGCTACCACTGGTGAACAGCTAGCAGTATTTGTGTGGACCGTGTAACCTTTTCAGCTTTTCAGCCTCTGAAACCCTCTGGAATATTGTTACACAGGGAAGTCAGGGTAATTTTACTAAAGGACATCTGAAATGAGTCAGAAGCCCTTCGAGCTTCAAGTACAGCTCGGCTTGACCACACCATCCTCCAAGTTACACAGAATACATCCAGACTTTTTTCTGTTCTGGCACCGAAGTGCTGGAACGAACTTCCCCTGGGTGTCTCATCTGACGGAAGACCCTCCTCTTCCAAGAGTACCTGGGCAAAGTGTAGTGCTGATTATTGTGGTCTCCATACTAACTTTTGCATTTAATAGTCTCTAAGCTTAGAGGGATCTTTTGGATTCTAGCCGATAACTACGAACTAACTACAAACATTTTCCGAGTGAAAAGTGAAGCACTTATGTAAGCTACTCTAAATAAGAGCGTTTGATAAATGCCTTAAATGTAAATGTAAAGGTAAAAGAAATTCTCACATAAATGGCAGGAGGGGCTCCTTGATTTATAACCAGCTCGCCAAAAAAGCCCATTTGGCAGTTTTGTACCCTTCTAACTTAGTGCAGCAGACTACATTTTTACTAAATCTGCCAGAAGTGTAGTTCTTTAAGATTTGATTGATACAGTGTTTGAGGTTTTCCTCATTTACCACAAACAGTAACACACTTGATTTATGCTGAATGTTGCAGGTTTCATTTACTTTCACTTGCCTACTCAAGCAACTCCGTACTTGAGAAACACCACAAAATTCAATCAATTATTACTAACTTGAGAATTTGCACAGGATAAATATATCCTGGGGTTGGTCTTTATGAGTTGTTTTCTAGTAATAACTTTTTAGGTAAAAAGGCACCACAATCTCTACTGATGCAGAGACTCGCAATCCACAAAAATGACTGACTTGATGGATTCAGACGACACAAAAAATCACTGAGAAACGCTGGTAAAACTAACCCTGTCCAAATAGGGCTTCACAAGGAAAAGATAAAAATAATGCCCCCTTAATTTGGAATCCCTACTTGGAAAGTCAGGATGTGAACTCCAACCTCAGTGAATGATAGTCAGTACAAATAAATGATAGTCAGTACAAATAAATAAGGTTGTTCACACTGTCAATAGTATGTATTGTACCACTACTATGCTTTTAAGCAGGATTCCTGCAGCAGTCCATCAGACCAGTCAACATGTAGACACAGTACATGGTTAAATCAATACAAACCATAAAATAAAAAATAAAACCACAAAACTCATAACTGTTAAAGTTATCAACAGCAGCCTCCATGGATGTGTTATAGAAAATAAAAGTCATAAATACACCAGTGGAGGTTTTGTTGATCAGATCATAAACATCCACAGCAGCCTTAACTTGTAGGGGCAGGATATTGTTACTTTTGCATATTATTTCACTTCAAAAAGCTAAATGTGTAATGACAGGAAATCATTAATGACCACAGCAACATAGAAAAGGAGGTGACTGACTACCTAATAGAGCTTGAGATGTAGTGAGTAATTAGAGTATGAGGGGAGGAGATGGTCTGGTCCCTATGTGTAAGCTGAGTTTTTAGGTGCAGGATTTCACTATGTTGACAAAAGTACTGGGACACACCTCTTAATCATTAAATTCAGGTGTTGCATTCAGTCCCATTGCCACAGGTGTATAAAATCAAGCTCCTAGCCATGCAGTCTGCCTTTACACACATTAGAGAAAGAATGGGTGATTCTCCAGAGCTCACTGAACTCCAGCGTGGTTCTGTAATAGGATGACACAGTTGCAACAACAAGTCAGTTGGTGAAATTTCTTCCCTCCTAGAAATTTCACCATCACAGTTGATAGACATTTCAATGATTATTGAAAAGTGAAAGTGCTTAGAAACCACAGCAAACCAGCCATGAAGTGTCAGACCATGTAAAGCTACAGAGCAGAGTCACAGTGTTGTGAGTGTTGAGGAGCAGAGTGCATACAAAATCGCCAACAAACCAGCTGTTAGAGCTGCAAAGGGGAGAGCAACTCCACATTAAAACCTGTAGGTAGGTGTAGGTGTAATGTGTAGGTGTCCCAATACTTTTGTCCATATAATGTATGAGCCCCGGTTCATTTCTTTTTAGCCAGTTGTAAAGCAACAATACTCCTTCCTTCAAAATGTGTCTCGAATGCGATTCGACTACAGGTACCTTCATCACTACTGACTTTTTAAGACAGCGTGAGCAGCTACCTTCAGTTTCATATGTTCTGTTTTGTGGAAGAGAAACATCTTTGACATGTTTTTGTCATTTATGCACATTAAAACAAATGACTTATATTGTTTAGCGAATAATACATCTCAGTGTTAATAATAGAAAAATTAGCCTGCAGTTTAACAGGGTTAGCAAAACACTTACTGCTTAAAACAACACTAAATCATATTAGCTGAATTAGCCTCCACTATCCCTTAACAATACGAGGCACACAATGCCTCCCTGCCCCCACAATTCATCATAAACTAGGCACATTGAGTTTTTGGACCTGTAAGCCAGCGTTTCATTTATCATACATTCTACTGATTGTCACCTTCCATTTGTGTGTCTTCGCTAAACTGACAAAACGTAGTGTGCATTTGTGTCTGTGAAGAAATATTTGAGCCTAAAAAATAATATATAAAAGAGAGTGAGAGCTGTTCTGATGCCCTAAAATACACTTCAGAGAGAGAGCGGGCGAGGGAGTGAGTGAGAGAGAGAGAGGGAGAATGAGAGTGTGTATGATGAGAGGCTGTTGAATAGTGCGCTGGCTGGCTGCATTCAATCCGTTAAATGGGAAGGGTCATTAGAGAGCCGTCCACTTTTCAAATACAATGGAAATCAGATAAGCAGCACGAGGAATAGAGGGCAAAGGAGGGATAAAAATGGAGCGAGAGGAAAGCCGTGTTGTTTCTGTGTGTTTGGCAAAGGTGCTCAGGCACGATAGAGCAGCTCTCGGACCACACTTCAAAATCACTGGAGCCTCAGCGCTGACAAAAGCTCCACTGTGGCCTGTTTCCTGTCTGTATTTGTGAGTGAGTGTGAGCTCTTGTGTAATACAGTGAAAGGTGTAAAAGCATGAGTGAACGAGGTGCCAAAATACTGTGTAGCTTAAAAGAATAAATCAGCGAGAAACAAAGTATGAATAATGGTATAATGGCACCCTAATTGAGTGATCATAATCTTGGGTATATGGTTTGTTCTACCAAGTATTAAAGCAACACTATGTAGCGCTTTTATCTTAAACATCATTGTGATGCTTAATTGACCTGCGGTATTAGGAATAGCATCTCTATCATTGCTACTTAGGGCTTGGCCTGGGTCTGGTGACTAGTCTCTGGATTGTATCCTGGTAAAATTTTAAAGCATTTACACTGGTAGTCAAGTATGTATCCAGTCAGACATAGTGAAATCTGATCACTGTGTGAGACGGAATTTGAACATTTGCTTGTTGCACTGCAATTATTACTGGTGGTTTGGTTGTACTGGGAGGGGTTTTGGACGTTAACACTGCTATAATGTGGCGCAAATGTGTCTCAGGCCACCTCCTGAAGTCAGATTTGTGTCTAAATAAGTCTTGGGCGCATTTACACTTGCATTTTTTGGCACTTGCAGATGCCATGTGACAGGGTTTGCTGCATGTATAAATAAGCGAACACAATTGTCAGTTGTAGCAGAGTGGGCAAAGGTGGGATAACTTCATGGGATGTTTTAGAGCCGCCGTAGTGAAGGTGTACAGAAAACTGACTTTATGTACATGGAGTGCCTCCCAACAACATAACAGTGGTACCCCACGAATCACTGATACCAGAGGGGACAGACAATTTGGACAAGGGGTACAGAGCAATTGTGGACCACTGTGGAGCAGATAACCTCTATAATGAACATCTTCTGTCCCGCTAGTGTCTTTAGAGCCAAGGGTGGTTATTCCCAATACAAGTGGTCATAATATTCTAATATGACTGGTAATTATGCAGTATAAGGCAAATACACCAATTGGCCATAACTTAAGTGAATAGCATTGATTATCTGGTGCCGATTGCACCTGTCAAGGGGTGGGATCTACATATTATTACCAAATGAACAGTCAATTTCTGAAGTCAATGTGAACAATAGGCAGGCATAAAAATCTGAGCCACTTTGGCAAGGGCCAAATTGTGATGGCTAGACGACCGGGTCTGAGCATCTCCAAAACATCAGCTGGGTCTTGTGGAGTCTCCCCAGTATGCAGTAGTCAGTATCTACCAAATGTGGTCCAAGAAAAGACAACCAGTGAACCAGCAACAGTGCTAGAAGAGATGAGGAAATGAGAGAGAAAAAAGAGAGAGCAAAAAAAGAGAAAAGCCTTTGAGTCTAGAGTGTGTGGCAGCACTGGCACTTGATATCAGGCTTGACTTGAGGACTGATGAGATAGGAGACGGCCTCTCAGCCAATCAGACCCCAGGGCGGCAGGGAGGCTTCCAATCAGGCTCCAGTCTGGTAAGTCTGAGGGCAAAGAGAGATGAGTTTGACCCCGAGACTGACCCCAAACCCCTTTAAGCGGGCCAACGTGTGTGAATCCACAGCCGTGACCACATTAGGTGTCCTAATTCATATTGAGCAGGCCACTTTGGCATATTTAGAGACTTATTGCCTTACATAGTGGCCATATTTCCTGTCTCTTACTTATGTAAAAAAAAAAAGTAGCTGCATAGCCCTGTTTAGCTGTTAACCATGTAATGCCAAGAAGAGGTGTGTAGTTTTGCTTTTTAATCTACTCTCCCTTTAGTAATATGATTTCAGTGATGTTGATGCTGTAGCTAGTAAAAATGACAGACAAATTCCAATGCTGATCCTGTGGTCATGTCATGCAACGTGGTCATGCAGCCAGCCTAACTGCCCAGAGGACAGGTTTTAAATAATTAAAAAGAAACAAAGAGAAAGTCTGTGAATGTGTCACACATGGAATGATAGGGTTAACCTTTTTTTAAATTTAAAAGGTATGTATAATGGCCTACGTTTCAATTCCTCAATCTCATAACTACATAATGTACATATTAGATCCTGCATACACCTGGTCACTTTACATGACTAGTGTTTGTATTCCTGATTAAATTATTGCCACATGCATTCACACTCAAATTGGTACTCAAATGTGTCGCAGGTTAGTGAAACTGAAATCTGATTGCTGTGTGGGATGGAATTTACAAATGCGCATGATGTTACAGCTATATGCCTGTCTTTTGGTATTGGACACAAAAACATTAACAGCAGATCTTTCACATCCTCCATAGATTGCATCTATGAGTCTGTTGAGACCATGACCCTGTTGTCGGATCACTTTTGGTAGGTACTGACCACTGCTTAACACCCCACAAGACCTGCCTGATGTTTTGGAGATGTTCTGACCCAACTCTCTAGCTATCACAATTCGGCCTTTGTCAAAGTTCCTCAGATCCTCATGCTTGACCTTTTTTTTATGCTTCCAACACTGCTTTCAACACGGCAACAAGTTCTCTTTCTGCCTGTTCAAGGACTTGTTATATGTGTGTTTGTCAGTGTCAGCCGAAGAAAGTTGTCTTAGAGGATTTTTTTCCTTGGTTCTTTTTTGGTGGAGACAAAAAATGTGCCCTACCTCTTTTGACGGTGTGGTGCCACCCCTGCTCCCATGAAAAAACATCCAGCATGGTTTGCCCAAGGTGCTGAAGGTATCAATTTTAAAGTCACTTAAAAGCTTCAGATTGATTTGAAAGCTCAAAATACATCAAAATATATTATGTTTCCTTTCTGGAAATCAGTTTGCTGTCTAAATAAGGCTGACAGTACTTTGAAAGGTGCCCTTTGGTTTCATCTTAAGTGAAGAACACAGAATCGTCTATACCCAGTTTATATGATGTTGTTTTGACATAGACGTAGCAGTACAGTGCCATTAATATTTTGAATAGCATCAGTTGATCCAACGATAGGTTGATACATTCTGAAAATGATTTTGAATGTTGTCAACACAGCCTAAGACTAGCACATGGCTGTGATGTTCAGAACATTACTTAAAGGTAGAGGTAGCAGTAGGGCTTAGGATTAATAACTGAATAATAAACTGGGGTTTAATGAGGACCATGGCAAAAGAGCAGAGGCTGGGAAAGTCCCTCTACCCTGAGAGTGTGTGGAGATGGCTTTGATACACACACTGTAATCTGCTCGCTCTGTTCCACACCGGCACGCAGCCACTTCTCCGGTGATACGGCAACGGCCCGCGGCCTCCAGACCTCAACACAGGAAACACGAGAGAGCTGAGTGCGAGGGCTTTCTCTTTTTCTTCCCTCTTTCCTTTTTTTCCCAACTTCTCCCTGTTGCTGTGAGTAAGTGTTTTGTGTTTTAAGGCGAACTCAATACCTCACGCTCTCTTTAAAGCTCCGAGACAAGCTCTCACAGATAAGCCAGCTAGCCACTTTAGCAGAAGGCTCATTTCCCAGACTCACAACTGTAGATGTGTGTGTGAGAGTCTGACAGATAGAGAGAGAGACAGACAGCAAGACTGACAGAGAGAAATAAGAGAGAGAGATTGTGACAAAGACAGACAGAAGGAGAAATAAACACAGGATGAGAGAAAGAGAGAACCAGGAAGAAAGACAGAGAGGGAGGGAAAGGAAAGGGGTGAAGAGAGACAGGGAGAAAGAAATGAGTTTGACAGGACACAATGACAATTTAGGGTGGGATGGAAAATTACTGTTTTTTAGGGATGCGGAGTATGTTGCCGGAAGACTAATTAGTAGACTAATTGACTAATTGTGAATTTCCCCACTAATTAAGGATTTTATCCAATCTTACCTTAGACAGAAGGAATAAATCAGTGGATTTAAAGCTAATCATGGCTAACCATTCGGATTTTGTAGGTGGATCTGTACTTGTAAAAGGGTTAAACAATGATTTTTATTAAACTTTCACAAAAAGAAACAAGAAGACAAGATAAAGGAAAGCAAAATATAACACAGTCTGAGTGGGAGAAATTGAAAAAGTGTTACGATCACATTTGGGGGCTTGACTGGGATCTTTGAGTCCTTGTAATTTGGAATCCCTTGTTTGTGAGCTGGTATAGCTTTTGATTTGGCTCTGTATAGGCCTTTTTATTGTTTAATAGCTATTTTTATTTTTTAACATCTAATTAACTACCACCTTCCTGCACATCTCTGACATTTACTATATTAATGCATTTTTGTCTGCCAATGTTTAATATATGTTTAATGTTTAAAATAATGCCAAAGTAACATTTCAAAGCAAAAAAAAAGATGCAGCATTTCTACCTAGAAAAGCCAAAGCGGTCATTTTGACTGTTAATATTAAAAACGCCTCTTTCCTTTTGCTATTTCAAAGCATCTGTTACCATTTCATTGCGGCTGTGTCTGGTTTCTCTCAGGAAAACTGAAAATTTAAAGCTTTATCAAAGTATTCTATCATGAAAGGGAAACACTGGGTTTTTGTGATGGTTTTCAGAGCTTATGGCAAGGCTCTGAAGGATGGTAAAGAAGCTTCAGACTCAGGCGGCTGATATTGAAGATTTAATGAAAAAACTTTATTTAAACATTAGAAATGGAAGTATATGAAAGCAAAGGACACGTCAGCTAAACTAAAACTACACATTCAAGACACGTATACAGTAATACTGCTGTGTTATCTAGTACCATACTGGGAGAACCAAAACATGAATGGTCTGTAGTGACCATAACATTTGTAATGGCTCATGGACTTCATTAGTGCACTGTACCACATGCTGGAACTTAGGGTGAGAGAGGCCAGTGCCGGGCCTGTGTGTGTGTATGTGTGAGTGTATGTCCGGGCGGGGGAATCTCGCAGCATGCCTGGGTCACGCTTAATGAGATTATTTATTACACAAAAAAACCTCTATGTCCAAACATTTAGATAAGAGAAACGCCACATGGCTCGCTGTTCACAACTTCTGAATCATATCCTGAGAGAATGTGAACACATATACATAGACATGCACAGTTCCACACACACACACACACACACACACACACACACACACTGTCTCATACATATTCACTCATGCACATTTACAAGTCCATTAATCATTTATATATCTAAATTGACCTTACTGCTAAATTTACACTGTCAAATTTAGCTGAAAATTTAGTGGCAGTCAGTTTTGAAGATTTTTAGATGTAAATTTAAGCATACATTTAAATGTAAGTGTATATTTAACAGCAATGTTAGTGAGAATGCTACATTTGTAGATTTAATACTGTAATGTAAGTTTAGTGGTAGATTGAGCTACACATTTAGCAAAAGCTACAGCTACACATGTAGCTGTAAACATAGTGGCAATGGAGGTTTACATGTTTTATAGATGCAGTTTACAAACAAACTAAGCCATCCGTGTATTTAAATTGGCTTTAAATTTAATAGCAATACAAGTTTAGATGTAAATTAAGCTACATATGTAGCAAGTTTAGATACAGATTTATCTGTAAATTTGGTGACAAAATAAGTATAAGTATATAAATATTTTACAGTTTATAAATTGTTATTTTAGCGACACTAAAACTTTAGGTGTACATGTAGTGACAATTCTATATGCTTTTTTTTGCAGTAAACTTTGTGACAATATAAATGTAGATATAATTGTAGCAACACATTTAATGACAGTGTCTATAGATTGATGATAGTTTTTATAGATTTAGTGAGTATTTATAGCAGTAAATTTAGTTATAAGTTTAGATTAAATTATTCACAAATTTACATGTTAATCTTACTTGTAGCTAAATTTACATTTACAATTACCTAATAATTTGGTCCCCACATTTACATCTTAATGTGTACTTGTATATATACTTGTACACTATCACACAACTCTCACCTGAAGACACATCTAAACTGTCAGACTAATGGTAAAACAACACTGCCCATAACCTTACGATACTTTTCCAGAGAACTTGTTATATTACATAACTAATGTGCTTGGTTTACTGTTAGTGCCACTCATTGAGACTGATTACCAACTTCCAGTCACTGAACTACATCAGCACCCCACAAACATCAAAAGCTGTTAATTAAGTGAACCTAAAGTCATCTAAAAAATGAGTTTCACACGCACATGATCAGCACGTAAGTAGACAAATAATACTCTAATTATCTATTAAAATTCCTATTGTCACTTAGATGCTTCTTTGGAAGTGCTCAAATCACTCCGTTTCTGAGAAAACCCTCGGGCACTTTTGGGCGAGTACAAAGTTAATAGAACAAATTGCATGGTGTTGGACGGCTTTACATCTTCACCAGCCACAAGAAAAAGCTGTCTGAGTCAGCCAAGACAGACATCACATGAAACATCTCAGGACAGTTCCAGAACAAGATAATACAGGTTAAGAAAACAAGAGCAAATTTGAGTTTAATCCTTTTACCACATTCACATTACAACATGAAGTAAAAATCTTGAATGTCTGTACTGGCATCTAATAAGCTTTCTAATTCATTCAAAATTACACCGTAATGAATTTGATGGAACCTGGTCTGGTATTTTGCGAGCCTTTTATTTCAAAAGATGACTGTCTTGTAAAGGTAACCTTTCCTTTATCACAAATCAGTGAGTGGTGCTACATGAGTGTGTGGGTGGGTGAGTAGTATACTCTGGGGAATCCCTCTTTCAAAAGCAGTCTTATCTGCTGAGTCATCTGTAAACCGAGGGCGTTAAACTATTTATTCTTTATTTGAGTGTTTAAATGTATGTCTGCTTGTCTACATGTCAAGTGTGTGTGTCTGTGTTTGCACGCACATGTTCCCTTTCACCTTTACAAAAGTGTGCTAATATCTGGGAATATGGGTGTCCCTTTGATGGTATTTATGAAAATCTGAATGGACTGGACCAATCAGGAGGGTTCCCACTGCCTTAAGGGATAACAAATAATGTCATTCAGATTAAAATGTAGCTGTATTTGAAATTTTGCTGTATATTAAACAACAATGTAAGTTTCGATAGAAATTTAGCTTGAAGTTACTGACATAAATATGACTGTAATTTCAGCAACAATGTAAGCCTAGAAATAAATGTAGCTGTGAATTTACTATCAGTTTCAAAGTCAATATTAACGTTATATGAGTTATATAAGTTTTTCTCATTCATTGTTTACTGAAATTAGCTGAGAAATGTTGTTTGTAAGCAGCAGAAATGTTAATGTAGTTTGATTGCAGCTGTTTTTTATGTTTTTATAATTTGCTGACACTGAAACTTTTAAACAGTCAGAAACATTCAAAAGGTCAGATGAACAGAATCTGCAAATATGAAATGTCATCTGAATGAAAATCTACTTTATTATATAACAATGTACAAATTACAAATAAATCTGCATTGTACACAAGGTCAGAAAAAAATACCATGGGGTATTCCCATAGCACAATCATTTCTAAATTCTCACCGCACTCAAACAGATATTTCTCTAGATTTACTCATTATCTTTTTCTCCAAAAATGTTTTTCAGTACCTAAGCTATGTATACCAGTACCAGAATTCACTCCAGTATGTTTAATCTCCTATTTTGTTGCTGAAATACAGCTGAGTTGTAAAGCTAATAAACAACTTACAGTGAAAGCTAGCTATGCCTTTAGTATTATTAGTGCCTAAAAAATCCTTTAAGGTGGGGGTAGCTGTACAACTAAGAAAATCTGAATGGACTGGACCAATCAGAGTTTAGAAGTAAATCTTGCTGTATATTAAACAACAATGTAAGTTTAGCTTAAAGTTACTGACATAAATATGACTATTTATTTTTAAATATGATCATTTCAGCAACAATAGCTCATTGAGATTAGCAGAGAGATGTAATTTGTAAGCAGTATACATTTTAATCATCTCTTTCATGCAAAAACCTTGTATCTTCACACTGGCAACTTTACAGAAGCAGGAGAAAAGAATTCTTAGCTTTTAGCAGAAGTCAATGTAAATATGATTTTGTAATTAAAAAAAAACTATTGTCCTATTGGTCCATTCATCATGAAATATTGCATATGGATACAAGGTTTTTGTGTGACAGTGACAAGATTCCTCTAAACAGTTAAAAACAGTTAAATGTTGGTGTTTATGTACATATTCATTAAAAAACACACTATATTAATAAAATATTACATTTTTATCGATCAGATTTTAGCCAATCCACAAAGAAATTTTACATGCACAACAATTGAGCCTCTTTTTGCTGGTCATATTTATTTTGATGTATGTATGTTTTTGTATTAAGCTTGGAAAGCTCACCTAGTTCCAATAATATAGCACTGCACTGTGTCTCCTCTGTTTATTACAATTAATCTCATCTATGGGCTTTAGTGCTGAAAACAATGATTACATTTTAATTTGCAGCAGAGATGTGAAGTGTCTTGTGTTTAAAAATATATAAAGAAATAAGTTAAAATATTTTTAATGTAGCACAAATTCTTTTGAAATTATTCAGCAAACAACAAAATGTGCAATGGTCTGCTCTCCACTACAGCAAAAAGATAGAAATAGCACTAGTCTTCTAAAGAGTTACAACAACCCAGAGAGTTTTAGCATTGGCACAAGTTTAAACATGTTACTTGAGGAGACTGGATTACTGGATTTCCGTCTTTTTTTGCCTGTACATTTCCTTTTTCCAACAGGGAGTTTTTGAACCTACTTGCATCACCAGGTCAGAGTTATATAAATCAGGTCTATGTCACAACTCCCCCTGATGAAAGAGCTAGTGCAGCACACGTTTGGAAAGCGGGTGTGGCAGGGACGTTGGCATGCAGTTCGGTGAGGGATTTGAGCCAAAGATGGAATATGTCTGATTTCACTCAGTCACTTCCAGCGAAGCGCAAGACGGGTCTATCCTGCCTCGACGCCTTGATGGGAAATTGACAATGGTAGCCGCAGGTAGGGCTCCAAAACCTACGCAGCAAGTGCACGTGTATATGTCTGTATGTGTGTTACTCCCGGTGAACTTACATCACCCTTCCTCACATAACCTTTTCTTTTAATATTTCGAAACTGTGAGCAATATCCTAGTCCTTTTGCCGTGTAAGCATAACGTGTGTACATAACACTGAGAGCTGACCCAAGGTTTAAATGTCAAGATTCTGATTCACTGAATCACGCCAGTTATGGACGGGCGGAAAAGGGGCTGAAGAGTCGTCAAGTTTTCCACTCGTTTATTTCAAAGCATCTCCCATAGCATACATACCTCAAGCCCTCTCGCCGGGGACACTGCGTGTGGTCAAGCAGCGAGGCCCTGGATGGACATCGGCCCACGGCGTAGCGTAAACATCTACCATACATAAGTTTGTGCAAGAGCAACCGCTGAAATGCTTCTCACTACACCAAGTGACCAAAAGTGGATCATTCCAAGACACGTGAACAACACTCTCACACCAAAGTCACAAAAACGACCCGCTGGTTTATAGGAGCGTTATATTGAGAATCTTGAACTAACAGAAAGGAAATAAACACACTGGCTATTTTGCAGGAAAGTAAACAACAAATGTAAACCAATCTTCAAATTGCACCCATGAGTCATAACATTAACACCACCTGACTTATGTTGAGAAGGTACCCCTGTGCCACCAAAACCGATGGTGTTCTGATGGCATCCTGTGATATCTGGCACCAAGACATTGGCAGCAGATCTTGTCAATGTGTCTCCGTGGATCACATCAATGAGCCTAGGGTGCCCATGACACTTTGTTCACCAGACGTCTTTGGACTTCTTTGGCTTTTGGTAGGTACTGACTATTGCATACCAGAAAAACCCCATAAGCCCGGCATGATGTTTTGGAGATGTTCTGACCCAGTCGTCTAGCCATCATTAGTCAAAGTGGCTCAGATTCTTCTGCTTGCCCATTTTTCCAGCTTTTAACACCTCATCACCTTCAAGAACTGACTGTTCACTCGCTGCCTAATATATCCACTCCTTGACAGATGCCACTGTGGATCAAGATAATCAATATATTGTTTTCACAATAGGAGGAGTTTAACTGAAATACACTGACCCTCAGCTAGATTAGCCTCACTTTGCAAATCAGCTAGCCAAGCAAAACGTGCAATGTCACATTTTCCAGGCTGTTTTAACATCACATAAATGAAACTTTGCCTGGCCACAGCTATTTTTGTTGTTGTAGCCTTTAGCGTGCTAATTAGCAACCTGGCACAGAAAAGTAATGGTAAGAAGTTGGAACAGCAATTGCATTTCAAATAGAGAGGTTTACAACCTAAAAACCAACAGTTTGAATGCTGCGCTTTTGAAATATTAAGCATTTTATAGTATCTTGTTGTTATGGCTTATAAACAATAAAACAAATTGTCAAAAGTCAACACTTTTGTTTGTTCAATCCCTCACCCCTCCAAAAGCTCATTTAATCAACGTCATGTGATTGAAAAAAGTATATACCGGTATGTCTATAAAACTATGGTATGGAATACCCCTTACGGTGCCAGTGATATGATGACACTACGCTACTGTGCTACAGTATCTGCATGTGACCACAACACAAATCCCATCAAGAAATAGTGAAAATAGGTGACTTCCAGTATGGTGTTTTGAGATGAAATGTTGATTAAAATGCATCTGTCTTAAAAGCACTGTGTAATTGTCTATAAGACTGGTACCTTGTGACTAACACAACACTCCTGTCTACATGCATTACTTCAGCATTAATGTATCTGCTAATGTGTGAGCATGTTGTACTAGTGTAAGCACGTTACCTCAGGCTGTTATTGGAAGTGAAAGGTTTTTCTTTCTCCTCCCACTGTCACTCCCTCACTCTCTCTCAGAACAGTACATGTCCTCTGGAGGCTTCCGGTTTTTCAGGTTACATTACCTTCATTCAGCCATCCAACAGACTATACATACAAACATAATCTACTGTTTTGTCTCCAACTACTGTATATGTACATTCCACTGAATCCCTAACACAGTGTACCATTTTAGAACAGTTTTCCAGTTAAGTATATGTATCTTGGATCTGGAAGTTCACAATTTCATAATGAATGGACCCATAGAAATAAAACTTAACTAAGATTTTGTCCTTCTTCTGGAAAGTTGCCCTTTTGGAGATATGACAAGCTATGCTATGTTGGATCTTAACTGCGATGCAAACAATGTTTCACTGTGTAAATTATGTTTTGTACAGACTTAGCCATAATGGGGGTTTGAAGAAACTGTCCAAACATTGTCCATATGTTCAAAAGTTTATAGACACTTCAGCACTTCCGCAAATCAAGGGTATTAATGCTATTATTAATAGGAAATTTGCTCCCTTTGTCGCAGCAACAGCAATGCTTCTCTGAAAAGACATTACATTAGATGGAACTATAGTTAACAATAGGGAAGCACCAATATGGGAATTTAGGTAGATGCCAAAATTTGCATCCAAATTGGGAGTATAAATACCTGGATTATCAATATGGTGAAATGTAAAATAAATAAATGAAAATAAAAAAAAATAATAATAATACCAATGCAGTAAAATGAACAAATGCAGATTTTGTAGTGGAGTAGCTGAGCATGGCCTAAAAATTCTGCACTTCTGGAATTCTACAACATTAAATACTACATCAAATATAGGTTTGATTACATTCATCCACAAAAGAACTTGTGAGGTCAGATACTGATGTTTGATAATTAGTTCTGATTAGTTCGAATTACGTACACCATGCTTCCTCCTTACAGAGGAGTCCAGAGTATTGGCTGAAGCCCCATCACTCTGGAGAATGCAATTCCACAGCTCTGCAGCCCAATCCTGGAGGAATTAATAACTGTCTAACTGACATTTTGTGTTCTTTTCATGCGAAATGCATCAAAACTGTGAGGCCTCACACTGACCTCCGGTATGATTACAGAACTACATAACCCCACACATGAGTCATAAGAGGCGGTGAAAATGGCCAACATTAAATTGACCCAATGGTATGCGGCCTACAAAAGCAAGCTGCACACTTCAGCTGCGGACACCTGCTGAGCAATCAGTTTGAATACCTGTATTACACACTGCTCACACCCCCACACCCTGGCTGAAACTCAGGAGAAATGGAGCGCTCAGAGAAATGCAGACAGTCGCCCACGAGCTTCGCTGAGCCGGGACGGCATCGTACATTTTGGTGTGGAACAATACAAGTGTCACTTTCTGTCTTTTGGGTGAGGTCCTGACAAAGCAAGATGATAAGGGGCAGGAAGGAATTTACACCTGCAGACACACGCTCACACACAGTGTATGCTCTTCCATGTTTTAAAAGAATTGTAACAAAACATTAGGACTGAACATATATATATATATATATATATATATATATATATATATATATATATATATATATTTTTTTTTTTTTTTTTTTTTTTTTTTTTTATTACAGTCTGTCAGTTGGATTTTTTTTTGCTTTGTTTGGATTACAGTCAGTACAAGGTTCTTACAAGCACGCTTATTTGTATCTAACTGAAAAATACAATGTTTTGTGTTAAATTTTATTGAATTTGATTTCATTCAATTTAATAAAATTTTATTGAATTTGATTTCATTCAATTTAATTACATATTAAACTAACATTTGATGAATTTCAAGATTTGAATAATTTAATATAAGTATAACCAGGACTTAACATACACATTTACTAACAAAAATAAGGAAACTATCATATAATTCTCCATGAACTCTATGTTCTCCTATATTAAACTATAATGGTCATATTTTCCAATGCAAAGCTATGGGAAAGTTTATGGATTTCTGTGGTGTTATATAATTGTTATCATCATTTATTTTGTTTAAATTACATGCCAGTTATGCATTTTATACATAATATATTTTAATGTTGGACAAGAATTAATTCACCATTATCTATCATTATTGGTTAATTGGATAACAATGTTTTGTTTGTTTTTTAATGTGGCTTCATTGCAAAATACATATAATATCAATATATTTCAGAATGAAACAATTCATAACCAACACTGTGTGAAGTTTTTACAAGAAAAAACACACTGACTCTTCACAGCAAAGCATATGTGTAAAAACAAATCTTATAATCTATTAGTTTTTCTACCTCACACACATGCATTTCTTATTGTTGGGCATAAACAGCATGACATATCTGAGGCCTAACTCATACTGTGCTTCCACCAAGAGTATGATTACAGCACCACATAACCCTTTGAGTCATAAGAATCAGTGAAAATGCCTGAAAACTGAACTGACTGAATAGCTTACATTGTGTATGTTATATATTGTCCAAGAAAAAATGATCTAAAGACTTTCTCAATATATGCCTATATACAGATATGGTATGGTGGGTTACTTTAAAAAATAAGATCATTTCTTGATTGTGGATTGACTGTAATGTATGATTAGTATTAAAAACAAATAAGAAATAAAACTGAGGCTGTGTGACAACTAAAATGAAGTATTTGCCCCTGGTATTAGGTTCACCTTATGCGCACCACTATGCGGCTATGGTAAATGGCATTTCCACTCCTAGAAACTGCCCTTTTCTAATTCTGAACAACTGACTTAGTGAGTCATATACACATAAAAAGGGGGGGGACGAGGACTCATCAACATATACAAGTACCACAAAACCCGTTCCCCCCACGCACATTTACACACACACACACACCTCTGTTGGTAGTACTGTCTATGTGTTAAGTGCTGCTAACTGCTTTTATTATTCAATATTTGGCATTATGGATCCAGGACTGTAAAAAGTACAGAGAACCTGTATTTAACGGGAGGACTTTGTCAAAACCTTACTTAAAAGTAGATGTATGGAGCCAAGAATACTCTGAGAGAATATCAAAAATAACCTATATTTAGACATAATGTAAATAACACATATTTATGTGTGATTGGTCGTACTACTCAAAGATATGGGCAGTATCATTTTTTTTTATATATTTTTATATGAACTAAATGTGCAAGAACTGATTGTCAAGAGAAAAAAAGAGAAAAAAGAGAACAATATCTGAAATCTTAGAGTATTTTAACATGTAAAATTTTCTTTTTAAAATGGAATTATGCTAAAGTTTACTCTTACAATTGTTCTTTAATGAAGGCAATGGTTCTAATTAAAATATGACAAGAACCATGTGGAGGCTATCTTTTTTTTAACTAGTTAAGGGTTCTTTGCACTGGTGGGAAACCTTTTGTAGATGGTTCTGTATACAAAGGCGTATCATTAAGAGCCAAAGAATAATTTCTTTCAGTACTATATACATTAAAACCCTTGTACATAAAGAGTGTACAAATATTCAATTTGAATGTAAAGATGTAAAGAAAGTATTCTTCACTTTGTCTGGATGAAAATTGTATTGTACATATTGTACCCAGCTTTCTCAGTTATTTTAGACACATCTAAAATTTCTTAGTTTTAAAGCTTCTTCTACATTTAGATGCTTTAATGTTGTAAAACACTGCCATCATATTGGTGATAATGGTTTCACAGACTTTTGAAGAGCTGTGACTCATTCACCTGAACTTGACCTTTTGCATTAGCACATAGATGCAGTTAGCACGACACTTCCAGTAAGTTGGCATTTCTTCTGGATAAACAGCTACGCCGTATCTGCTTTCTGATTGGCTCACAATATTGTTATATCACAGCTGACTTGACATTGCAACTTGTCTTGTGCAGCACAGGTAACTTGTGGGCATTGTTAACTCACCTCGATTTGGTGTTTTCTCAGCAGTGAGTCAGTACAGTAAAAGCCTTTCAGATATCTGTCTCTCGCACACGAGACCAACACTGCCGGGAAATGTGAGTTCATTTAGTCTGAAACGGAAAATTATGGAGATTTTATATCCCTGAAGTTCAATTCAAATGATGTAATTTTATCAAGCAAAAGCTATTCATGCTTCATTTTACAGTATCATTTCACCTCGTTTCACACATTAAACAGGCTGGTCTTCTTGTTGCACCTTACAGACCTTAAAGAGTGATATATGTAAATGACCTCTGTCAGATTGGCTGTTCTGTATTGTGTTTGGTGGTCAAAACGTAGTCTGGTCAAAATAGGCTTTTTAAAAAATAGAGGATTTTTTTTTGTTTTTTAATCCCGTTAATTTCAGAAGAAACAATAAATGAGCAGGTGTCCAATACTTTTTTCCAAATCATGTGTATATAAAACAGCTTTTTTGAGATTTAGAGTATACGTTGTTGAAAAAATTAACTTCACAACTTAAATTTCAAAAAGACTTTAAGATTTCTTTCAATAAGTCTAAACTTTCAATAAGTACTTTTTCAGATACCAGAGTAATAAGCAGTAACAAGCTTCCATACATATGAAGGGCTGGATTTTTCGGAAGTTGCAATGATTCGGTTGCTTCCTGACAGTCAGGAACACAGTCAGCACATTCTCTCTACATTTTCCAATCCAATGGCTATATGGCTATACTGTCACTATGTTGGGTAAATGTTAGCACTACAATTTCAACCAAAACAGGCAGGCCAAAAAGGCACACATGTAAGTATATGCAAGAACACTGTATTCAAAATAGGCAGTAGTTTTCTGTGATATGCCCTGTTAAGATGTCCATCATTAATACTATTCGCATTATCTTGCTACATTCTCTGTAAGTAGTTAGATGTTAGATGACCTTGTTTGTCAGTGCTTATGACCATAGCTGCAGTGGGGGCGTGTGTGTGTGTTCCAGTGGAAATACTCTGACCCATTGTCATCATCCAACACCACAAATGGCTCATAAGAGGAATTATGCAATCAGAGTGGTTTCATTTCATAAGAAAATGTACAATAATTATTAAGGTCCAGCAATATAGAGCCAGACAACGTAACAATATCATTTCCAATTGAATTACACTGGGCCCGGTGGTTCTGTGGCCCGGTGTACTGTTGTTATTTTATCAGGACTGATTTTATGTGCTGTATACAGTCAGAATGCTATGAAGTTCTCACAGGTATCACCTCACTGGAACCATACTGATGGGGGGGTGGGGGGGTGGGGGTGGCATCTAGAAGTATCTAGACACATCTTCTAAAAAGCAAAGACCCACTGCTGGCACAGGCACCCCATGTACAATATAATATCCATAGAAAACCAATGAGAATAGAATGGGACGCTCTGGAGCAGACCGTCACGAGCAAATAGGGAACAAATGCCTTATTCATATCCTTTATATCAGAAGTAACACTGGATGAGCAGGTGTCTACAAACCTTTGGAGACACATGCTCCTAAAACTGTTCTTCAGAGGTAAGGGCACTATTATATAAGGAACTATTTACATTTACAATCAATGGAGACTGTAACTTCTGGCCTTCCTTGAGGTTTGAAAATAATTAAACACACACTTATGTAAAATCACAACTGATTGTTTTATTTGCATTTATTTATTTTTTTTTATTTGTTTTCATTTGAATGCAATTTTAGGACAAAGAAACTCACTGCCATCGTTTTCTCAGATGCCTTCATATGAACGGCCCTGTCAACATTGTTGGTGGCAATTTGTCTTAATAGGCTAAAAAGATTGCACATGAGACATTAGTTGACAAGTCATTTGTATATAGAGTTTGCACAGTTCAGATTTTGGTTTGTAATGTGGGGTCCAGGATCTTTTCAAATAGCAGACTAAAAGATGAACGCTATACACCAACGCTACACCGCCTGAGATGATCACCCGAGAATTAATGGACTGAATCATTTGCAGCGTTTACGCACTTTGGACTTTGACCAGACGTAGTTTAGCATCTGGGTGCTTTTCGTCTACTATTTGATGACTGATGTAGTTTTAATAATGCTGGAATCATGAAATTGGATAGTGTCCAGTGGTATTTCTGTGCACTGTGAGGATTTTCACCAGAAACAATAATCATCTAGTAATCATGTAATCACGATACCACTGTAACCGATAATATCTGGCATCAGGTGCATCAGCAGGCCAGTTTTTGTGTTCTTCAGATCCCCTACATTAAATATAAATTATTATTTTAAATACATCTCTAATAACTAATCTCCAAATGTGGTGTTATAAATATTTTGAGAAGAGGAACATGCTTGAAGCCCCTCTATCCAAATCGAACATCCTATAAATTCCATCTCTACCTTGTTCACTCATGTTGTCTTCGCAACCGTTCACCACCAAGTCACCTCCTTTCTAACCTTGTCATCTCGTATTGCTGGCTTCACTTATCAGAGGAGGGACTTGGCTTCCTACCACAAAGAAGAAGCCACCCAAGCTCCTGCCCAAAGTCCTTCGGGATAATAGAGGAGGGTCTCTGGCACTGCTTCGGCTGCTGTGCAGTGATGTACGACTATGGGTTTTCTGGAGTCGACTCCCAACTCTCGGTTCCTGCAGCCAGAGTGAGCCAATGAATCATTATTAACCACTTCAACACACTTAGAGTATAGTTTTCAGTGCAGAGCAGTTGGATGTTACATTGTTCCTCTTTTCATGAGGCTAAAGTTGGCTTCTGAGCTGCTTGTTAAGGTAATGTGATGAGGCCACTATTTTAGTCAACTCTACAGATAGTGAGGGTGTGATCCAACCAAAGAGATAAAAATAGTGTGTTCAACTCTCTGTTTCTTCCTTTCCTCTCTACATTAATCTACATTACTTACTCTACATTAATCATATCAGAAACAGCTCGAGATTGCGGCTTATTGCATTAAAGCCTGGGACAAGACAGGTAGCGTTCATGGATGTAGAAGATAATTTCTGATCACTTTTTTGTCTTCTGAGGAATTTGCTTTAATTATCCTAAAAGACTACACCCCCAGACCCCCCTAGTAAACCCTTAGCCCCCCTATCATCCTGTCCGTCATGTTAAAAGCTTGACCGGACCCATGTCTCAGATGTCTTAGTGCACTGTTTACTTCTCACAGCACACTTCACAGGCAGTGAGCTGAAGTGTGGAGGCACAGCCTTGACCCAGCTGACCTACTCTCACTTGGCAGATCGTCAGTAGGGGCCGGGGGAGGTCAGAGAGAGGGGAATCCCGGGGCCGGTGACCCAGTCACAACTCTGAGCACACATGTACACAACCTTTCCGCTAGCTCTGACGACGAGGGACGACGAGTTTCCCCAGCTTCTCCTCCTCAGAGCTGCAGGACTAAACTTAGCCAACATACGGACATAAATAAAGCGTGTGTGTGTGCTGAGTGTTTCTATACTCACAGCCTCTACAGTAGGCACTGCAGGGTAGGGTTGGAGGGTGAGACAGCTAGCTAAAGGCGATTGGAGATTAGATTGCTTTTAAAATACGTCAATAATACTGTGCTAGTATTATTATGATAGTATTTAGCTACAGTCCAAAAACAGCAGCAGCTAGCTAAAGGTTTAAGGGGCTGCCTCAGCTCAGTCAGGGTCGTAAACAAACCGTACTTCAACACCAGCGTTCATTTCGCTTAAATACCGAAGTACGGATCTTTTACAGTCGAAATCTCAGTGCCAGACGACCCAAAGGGCTATAATAGCCTGTCCACCGACAAGGAGGGGAGCTTTCTCCACAAACCGCTGAGCCTTAACGAAACCCTGTAAGCGTCTGTCCTCCGGCTGGAGGCGAGCGGCTAGGCTAGCTAGCTAACTAATAAAGCCCATCGGACGCTCTCCCGTTACAGTACGGGGCTATCATGAGGTTGTTCCCTGGCAAGAAGAAACGGGGACACGCTTCCGCTAAAAATACCTGTCTACGACTATATTTGGGTTGGCTGGAACACAATCAAATGTCTAAAATAAACGGACCCGCCCCGGCGCACTGAATGAAGGATCCGCTATCTCACACCGCCGGGCCGCCCGCTGCTAAATTTAGCAACAGCGCTTGCGTCAATCACGCGCCTCAGTGCGTCAAGCCCTCGCCCCGCCCCCGCCCGCTCACCATTGGCCAGAATGACACCGCGGCCAAGTCTTTACGCGCGCTCTGATTGGTGGCTGCTGATTTACGGCGGGTCGCAGGCGACGCCGAGCTCATTTAATCGCTTACTTAACGGGCGCGCCTGCACGGTTTTTCCCCCAAAATTATAAAAATAAAGTCCGTGCTGTGTAGCTTTTAATAGATCAACAGGTATTAAAAATAAACCCTTGAAAGAGATGTTTGCGGCAAAATTAAGACCCATGGCTGCGTGTCTGATATTATATTAAGAAAATCAGCCAATCAGAAGCCAGCTCTGCGCTCTCCTGCACATCACTTGTTGCTTTCAATATGCTGAAGTTCCTCATCCTCTCCAACCTGACTTGACAGTGTAAGGGTAAAAGAGACAGGGGACATGTTGACATGTTTCTTCATCTAATTGGACACGGACACCGAAGCACACACCAGATGTTTGATGTTTATGTTGTGACAGCGACGTCACATCAGGTACATACTACTGTATGTATGTGGACATGTGATTAGAGTGGCCTAAGTGGCCTTAACAGACTTAGACAGACTATTATCTACCCATAAAAATTGCTTGATTAAAAAAATTAGTATTGAGTCCCTTTAGGACTGCAGTGAAACTTTTCAGTATGTCAAGTATCTATCAGCATAGGACCTGAGGTCCAGTGGGCAAAGCAGGCCAGATGTCGTCGCCAACAGAGGGGAATGAAATGAACACGGAAAGAAATGAGTAACAAGGTCTAAATGAATATAAAATAAAAAATGAGGGCAAATTCGTTGTCATTTCTTGCCTGCTTTCAATGCGCCTTAGGTGCCCATGACCCCGTCGCCAGTTTACAGGTGGTTCCTTTCTTGAAACACTTTTGGTAGAAATTATTCACCCCATAAAAGACCTGCTGGATGTTTTGGAGATGTCCTGACCCAGCCATGTATCCATCACTGCTGGGCCCTTGTTAAAGTGGCTGAGGGTCTCATGCTTGCCCATTTCTCCTGCTTTTAACACATCAGACTAAAGACCTGATATATCCACCCCTTTAAAGATAAGCACACTAATGTTTTTCACAGATAATGTTATGGCTGATCGGTACTATTAGCCAGTACCACTTTCTCTGGTTGCTACTGTCTAGGACTTCAGCTTAAGTAGCGCAACCTTTAATTAAGGCTATTAAGGTTAGCTGCTCTAACTGTAATAATACTAATAGTCTATAAGTCTAAAATCTCTAAAAAAAATGAACTTTTCCACATCCAAACACTTTCTTGAAGCACATTTGACTGGCTAAATGAAACTACAGGTGGTTGCTAATGTCAAACCATTAGTCTCAGAGTTAGCAGCTCGGCCTACCGCGCCGTTTTCACACAACAACAGTCCAGGAGTCAGAAGATCAACCCCCCCCCCCCCCCCCCTCTCTCTCTCTCTCAGTACCTCTTTATCTGGCATAGACTGAGCGTATGTGTGTGTGTGTGTGTATGTGTGTATGTGTGTGTGTGTGTGTGTGTGTGTGTGTGTGTATACTGTACCGGCGAGCTGACCGGGGGTGCGCTGCGGAGCGCGAGCGCGCGCGCGCGCTCTACGTCACCTCTCCCATGGCGTCACATTGACGTAGCGCATACCAGGATCGCTATGTTAGAAGGCAGGCGGCGCATAAATGTGCTATTAGACTTGGAGCGGCTCTCAGCGCGGCACATAAACACACACACACACACACAGCCCGGGCGCAGAGTGCGAGCTGAGCGCGGCAAGGCTCCTCTCCGCTCCCGCACGGACTTACCGCACTCGCACAGAGAGTAAAAAAAGACCAGGGGAGAGACGGGAATCAGAGAGAGAACTGACCCTGTGCCCCTTTTACTGAATCCTCGTCAACTTTGGCGTCTGTAAGACCACCTCCATTCAAACTTGCCGACTGCCTTTTTTCTCTCTTACTCTCTCTCTCTCTCTCTCTCTCTCTCTCTCTCTCTCTCTCTCTCTCTCTCTCTTTGCAAACTTCTGTTGGATATGCACAGGGAATTACTAGGGCTGTAACATCACATGTAAAGACGGAACCGCCACAGCAATCAAGTAAGTCGGCACGTCTTTTATTATTATTATTATTATTATTATTTTATATTTTTTGTTTCTACATATTTTTGTATTTATTTCATATTTTATTTCTTTTTGTTATACACTACACTAAACACACGTGTGTGTGTGTGTGTGTGTGTGTGTGTGTGTGTGTGTGTGTGACTAACTGGATACTTGCTTCACTTGTTTCGTGCCCGTTATTTTGGTTATTTCGCGCTGGTAGCAACTTTGCCGTCCGCGTGCTCGTACCGGAGACCTGTTGAGCGCTCGAGCCGCACCAGCAGCGCGCGCGCGTGTGTCTGTATGTGTCCATGTGTGTGTATTGTATTCAAATGTGTGTCCATGTGTGTGTGTGTATATATGTATATGTGCCCATCTGTGTGTGTGTGTGTGTATATATGTATCTATGTGTGTGTCTCAGTATGTCTGTGTGTGTATGTCTGTGTGTGTGTGTGTGTGTGTGTATAGTTTGGATGCCGAACCGGTTCGCCACGCGGGCGGCTCTTGGTCGGAGCGTCGCGCGCTCTCCGGCTCCTTCTGGTTGTCATGGAAATAGACGGCGCTGAAAAAGAGACGCACGCGCCGTTTTTGTTCCCCCACTCGCTCTCTCATTATAATTATTATTGTTATCATTATTAATATTATTTGTGTCATTTGCATTAATATCATAACCAATCTAGTGCGCGTGCTCGTCTCCTTCTTTTGCTCTGTTGTTTTATTAGCCGCACGTGACGCAACTCCTTTATTCTTTTTCTTTTATTTTTGTTTTTGTGTTTTTTTTTTTCAAAACAACCCC